>NC_141878.1:368806756-369113006 GCF_056163025.1 Triticum urartu
ATCGGTGATGGAGAATTATATGCCGGATGCGGTTCATCATGTAACAGTCATAACCTAGGGTGACACAAAACTAGCTCTAGTTCATCAATGTAATGTAGGCATGTATTCCGAATATAGTCATACGTGCTTATGGAAAAGAACTTGCATGACATCTTTTGTCCTACCCTCCCGTGGTAGTGGGCTCCTTACGAAAACTAAGGGATATTAAGGCCTCCTTTTAATAGAGTACCAGAACAAAGCATTAACACATAATGAATACATGAACTCCTCAAACTACGGTCATCACCAGTAAGTATCCCGATTATTGTCACTTCGGGGTTAACGGATCATAACACATAATAGGTGACTATAGACTTGCAAGCTAGGATCAAGAACTCTGATATATTGTTGAAAACATAATAGGTTCAGATCTGAAATCATGGCACTCGGGCCCTAGTGACAAGCATTAAGCATAGCAAAGTCATAGCAACATCAATCTCAGAACATAGTGGATACTAGGGATCAAACTCAAACAAAACTAACTCGATTACGTGATAGATCCCATCCAACCCATCACCGTCCAGCAAGCCTACGATGGAATTACTCACGCACGTTGGTGAGCATCATGAAATTGGTGATGGAGGATGGTTGATGATGACGATGGCAACGGATTCCCCTCTCCGGAGCCCCGAACGGACTCCAGATCAGCCCTCCCGAGAGGTTTTAGGGCTTGGCGACGGCTCCAGATCATAAAACGCGATGAATTCTTCTCTCTGATTTTTTTATCCCCGAAACACAATATATAGATTTGGAGTTGGAGTCAGAGGAGCTCCAGGGGGCCCACGAGGTAGGGAGCGCGCCCTAGGGGGGCAGGCGCGCCCCCCACCCTCGTGGAAAGGTGGTGGGCCCCCTGGCCTTCATCTTTTGCAGGTATTTTTTATACTTTCCAAAAAGTTTCTCTGTGAAGTTTCAGGTCATTCCGAGAACGTTTGTTTCTGCACATATATAACACCATGGTAATTCTGCTGAAAACAGCGTCAGTCCGGGTTAGTTCCATTCAAATCATGCAAGTTAGAGTCCAAAACAAGGGCAAAAGTGTTTGGAAAAGTAGATACGACGGAGACGTATCAACTCCCCCAAGGTTAAACCTTTGCTTGTCCTCAAGCAATTCAGTTGATAAACTGAAAGTGATAAAGAAAAACTTTTACAAACTCTGTTTGCTCTTGTTGTTGTAAATATGTAAAGCCAGCATTCAAGTTTTCAGCAAAGATTATAACTAACCACATTCGCAATAACCCTTAGGTCTCAAGTTTACTCATATCAATAGCATAATCAACTAGCGAGCAATAATAATAAATCTCGGATGACAACACTTTCTCAAAACAATCATAATATGATATAACAAGATGGTATCTCGCTAGCTCTTTCTGAGACCGCAAAACATAAATGCAGAGCACCTTTAAAGACCAAGGACTGACTAGACATTGTAATTCATGGTAAAAGAGATCCAGTCAAGTCATACTCAATGTAAACTAACAATAATGAATGCAAATGACAGCGGTGCTCTCCAACTGGTGCTTTTTAATAAGAGGATGATGACTCAGCATAAAAGTAAATAGATAGGCCCTTCGCAGAGGGAAGCAGGGATTTGTAGAGGTGCCAGAGCTCGGTTTTGAAATAGAGATGAATAATATTTTGAGCGGTATACTTTCATTGTCAACGTAACAACCAAGAGATGGCGATATCTTCCATGCTACACACATTATAGGCGGTTCCCAAACAGAATGGTAAAGTTTATACTCCCCCTTCCACGAACAAGCATCAATCCATGGATTGCTCGAAACAACGAGTGCCTCCAACTAACAAGAGTCCCAGGGGGAGTTTTGTTTGCAATTATTTTGATTTAGTTTGCATAAAGCATGGGACTGGGCATCCCAGTGACCAGCCATTTATCTCGTGAGTGAGGAGCGGAGTCCACTCCTCTTGAGAATAACCCGCCTAACATGGAAGATACGGACAGCCCTAGTTGATACATGAGCTATTTAAGCATACAAAACAGGATATTTATTTGAAGGTTTAGAGTTTGGCACATACAAATTTACTTGGAACGGCAGGTAGATACCGTATATAGGTAGGTATAGTGGACTCATGTGGAATAACTTTGGGGTTTAAGGGATTGGATGCACAAGCAGTATTCCCACTTTGTACAGGTGAAGGCTAGCAAAAGACTGGGAAGCGACCAGCTAGAGAGCGACAACAGTCATGAACATGCATTAAAATTAATCAACACCGAATGCAAGCATGAGTAGGATATAATCCACCATGAACATAAATATTGTGAAGGCTATGTTGATTTTGTTTCAACTACATGGGTGAACATGTGCCAAGTCAAGTCACTCAAATCATTCAGAGGAGGATACCACCCCATCATACCACATCACAACCATTTTAATAGCATGTTGGCACACAAGGTAAACCATTATAACTCATAGCTAATCAAGCATGGCACAAGAATCTATGATCTCTAGTTGTCATTGCAAACATGTTTATTCATAATAGGCTGAATCAGGAACGATGAACTAATCATATTTACAAAAACAAAAGAGGTCGAGTTCATACCAGCTTTTCTCATCTCAGTCAGTCCATCATATATCATCATAATTGCCTTTCACTTGCACGACCGAACGATGTGAATAATAATAATAGTGCACATGCATTGGACTAAGCTGGAATCTGCAAGCATTCAATAAACAAGAGAAGACAAGGCAATATGGGCTCTTTTGTCAGATCAACAAGTGTGCATACAAGAGCCACTTCAACAATTTAATTATGGTCTTCTCCTATCGACCCCCAAAGAAAAGAAATAAAACTATTTACACGGGAGAGCTCCCAACAAGTAAAAGAAGAACAGGAAATCTTTTTGGGTTTTCTTTTTAATTACTACTACAGACATGGAAAGTAAAATAATTAAAAGCTACAACTAATTTTTTGGTTTTTTCTTAAGGTTTATTAAACACACAAGAAGAAAGCATAAAAAAGAAAATAAACTAGCATGGATGATATAATGAAAAATTATGAGCATCGACATCTAGCAATAAGTGTGTGAACATAAATGTAATGTCGGTGGGAAATACGTACTCCCCCAAGCTTAGGCTTTTGGCCTAAGTTGGTCTATGACCATGGCTGGCCTGGCGGATATCCATAATAGTAGTTGGGGTTGTACTGAGATGCAGCGGCTATCGCCTCCTGAGCTGCAGCGTGGCGACGAGCGGCCTCTGCTCTCCTCTCGTACTCATCTGCCTCCTCTCTGGTAATAACATATCTTCCTTTTGCCTGATGATCAAAGAAGGCAGGAGCAGGGAGACTAATATGGATAGCACGGCATCTGTCAAAGATTAGTCGATACTGGAGAGGTGATTCATTCCTCTCGATAAACTGGTGGTGAACCATAGCATTAAAGTCTAGGTAAGTAGGTGGTAATTCAATATCATCTTCGCGTATGGCTACAGCAAGAAAATTAGCTATGCGGGTTGCATAAATTCCTCCAAAGAAATCTCCATTAAATCTATTAAGATGCAACCTACGTGCAACAATGGCTCCCAAATTATAAGATTTGTCTCCTAACACAGCACTCCTAAGAATACTGAGGTCAGGGACACACATGTGACATGCCTCATCTTTACCATTAATGCATCTACCTATGAAGAGAGCAAAATAATGTATAGCAGGAAAGTGAATGCTCCCTATGGTAGCTTGTGTTATATCTCTAGATTCTCCCACAGTTATGCTAGCAAGAAAATCTCTAAATTCAGATTTGCGAGAATCCCTTATACTACCCCATTGTGGAAGTTTGCAAGCAGTGGTAAAATCCTCTAAGTCCATAGTATAAGAATTTTCATAAAGATCAAACAGGACAGTTGGAGAATTACGTGAAGATGAAAATTCAAACCTCCTCACAAAGATACTAGTGAGATTGTGATACTGGCTGCACTTCTCTTCCTCGAAGCTCACAAGATCGGCGTTACACAAATATGCATTGAATTCTTCCTTAATTCCTGCTCGATCCATAAAATTTTCAGAAGGCCACTCACAAGGACGCACTGGAGCGTCTCTTGGTGGCTCTTCATCAGCATCACGCATTGCAAGCCTGGGTCCTTGCTTCCTTGAGGAACCACCTTGGAACATTTTCCTAAGCATTTTTATTCCTCTGAAAAATTCTGAATTTTTTTAGTAACTTCAAAATAAAAGTAAACCAAACTCAATAATATTGATAGCAACTACTCCTACAAGTGCCTAGGGCCTATATCATGCATCAAAACTACTTGGAACCATACAAATTTGACATGCAAGCTCAAGAACATGGTCACCTAGGCAGCAAAAAATTGCAATGAATAAAGCACTAGAACAAAAACTAATTGGACCAATGGAGGAGTCACATACCAAGGAACAATCTCCCCAAGCAGTTTTGTGAGAGGTGCTTTGAGCAAGGAGATCGAAAATGGTAGCAAAATGAGCTTGGACTTGGGTTTGAGCTGGTTATTCATGTTTGGGGAAGGAAGAAGGAGTGTGTGGGTGAAAGGATAAGTGGGGGAGAGCCACCGTGGGCCCACGAGGCAGGGGGGGCGCGCCTTCCACCCTCGTGGGCTGGTGGTTGACCCCCTGCTGTGTTCTCAGTGCCAAATATTCTCAAATATTCTAGAAAAAATCATATTTAAATTTTAGGGCATTTGGAGAACTTTTATTTTCGGGGTATTTTATATTGCACGGATAATCAGATAACCGACAGAAAATTACTATTTTTATTTTATTTAATATAAATAATAAAAAGTAAAAGGAGGGTACAGAAGGTTGTGCCTTCTAGTTTCATCCATCTCATGCTCATCAAAAGGAATCCACTAACAAGGTTGATCAAGTCTTGTTAACGAACTCATTCCGAATAACATGGAACCGGAGAAATTTCGAATAACAATATGTTACCTCAACAGGGATATGCACATCCCCAATAATAAGAATATCATATTTCTTCTTGACAGTAGGAAGAGGAAATTCAAAACCTCCAAATACAATCGACGGAATTTTTCCAATAGAGTTGATACTATGAACTTGAGGTTGTTTCCTCAGAAAGTGTGCCGTATGCTCATTACCATTAACATGAAAAGTGACATTGCCTTTAGCGCAATCAATAACAGCCCTTGCAGTATTCAAAAAGGGTCTTCCAAGAATAATAGACATACTATCGTCCTCGGGAATATCAAGAATAACAAAGTCCGTTAACATAGTAACGTTTGCAACTACAACAAGCACATCCTCACAAATACCGACAGGTATAGCAGTTGATTTATCAGCCATTTTCAAAGATATTTTAGTAGGTGTCAACTTATTCAAATCAAGTCTACGATATAAAGAGAGAGGCATAACACTAACACCGGCTCCAAGATCACATAAAGCAGTTTTAACATAGTTTCTTTTAATGGAGCATGGTATAGTGGGTACTCCTGGATCTCCAAGTTTCTTTGGTATTCCACCCTTAAAGGTATAATTAGAAACCATGGTGGAAATTTCATCTTCCGGTATCTTTCTTTTATTTGTACCAATTTCTTTCATATACTTAGCATAAGGATTCATTTTGAGCATATCAGTTAATCGCATAAGCAAAAATATAGGTCTAATCATTTCAGCAAAGCGCTCAAAATCCTCATCATCCTTTTTGTTGGATGGTTTGGGAGGAAAATGCATAGGTTTATGAACCTAAGGTTCTCTTTCTTTACAATTTTTCCTAGCAACAAAGTCTTTCTTATCATAACATTGATTCTTCGATTGTGGGTTATTAAGATCAACAGCAGGTTCAATTTCTATATCATTATGATTACTAGGTTGAGCATCATCATGAACATTATCATTAACATTATTACTAGTTTCAGGTTCATTACCAGATTGAGTTTCAGCATCAAAAATAGAAATATCATTTGGATTCTCAGGTGTTTCAATAACAGGTTCACTAGAAGCATGCAAAGTCCTATCATTTTTCCTTTTCTTCCTTTTAGAAGGACTAGGTGCATCTATATTATTTCTCTGAGAATCTTGCTCAATTCTCTTAGGGTGTCCTTCAGGATACAAAGGTTCCTGAGTCATTCTACCACCTCTAGTCATAACTCTAACAGCATTATCATTATCCTTACTATTCAATTCATTGAGCAAATCATTTTGAGCTTTAAGTACTTGTTCTACTTGAGTGGTAACCATAGAAGCATGTTTACTAATAAGTTTAAGTTCACCTTTGACATTAGCCATATAATCACCCAAGTGTTCAGGCATATTTGAATTGTATTTCAATTGTCTACCAAAATAAGCATTAAAATCTTCTTGCTTAGCCATAAATTTATCAAACTCATCTAAGCATGGGCTAGCAAACTTAGTAAATGGGATTTCAGCTTTATCATATCTATAGAGAGAATTTACCTTTACTACCTGTGTCGGGTTATCAAGACCATGAGTTTCTTCAATAGGTAAAGGATTAAGATCATATGTTTCTTCAGCAGGCGGTAGATTAAGACCATGTATTTCTTCAATAGGAGGTAGATTCTTAACATCTTCAGCTTTAATACCTTTTTCTTTCATAGATTTCTTTGCCTCTTGCATATCTTCAGGACTGAGAAATAGAATACCCCTCTTCTTCGGAGTGGGTTTAGGAATAGGCTCAGGTATTGGCTCCGGAGGTGTCCAATTATTTTCATTTGTCAACATATTATTCAATAGAATTTCAGCTTCATCCGGTGTTCTTTCCCTGAAAACAGAACCAGCACAACTATCCAGGTAATCTCTGGAGGATTCGGTTAGTCCATTATAAAAGATATCAAGTATTTCATTTTTCTTAAGAGGATGATCAGGCAAAGCATTAAGTAATTGGAGAAGCCTCCCCCAAGCTTGTGGGAGACTCTCTTCTTCAATTTGCACAAAATTATATATATCCCTTAAAGCAGCTTGTTTCTTATGAGCAGGGAAATATTTAGCAGAGAAGTAATAAATCATATCCTGGGGACTACGCACACAACCAGGATCAAGAGAATTAAACCATATCTTAGCATCACCCTTTAATGAGAACGGAAATATTTTAAGGATATAAAAGTAATGAGTTCTCTCATCAGTAGTGAATAGGGTGGCTATATCATTTAATTTAGTAAGATGTGCCACAACAGTTTCAGATTCATAGCCATGAAAAGGATCGGATTCAACCAAAGTAATTATATCAGGATCAACAGAGAATTCATAATCCTTATCGGTAACACAGATAGGTGAAGTAGCAAAAGCAGGGTCAGGTTTCATTCTAGCATTTAGAGATTGCTTATTCCATTTAGCTAATAACCTCTTAAGTTCGTATCTATCTTTGCAAGCTGGAATAGCTAAAGAAGCTTCTTTATCAAAAACATAACCCTCAGGAATAACAGGCAAGTCTTCATCATCAATTTCATCAGTATTATCAGATTCAATATTTTCAATCTCTCTAGCCCTAGCAAGTTGTTCATCAAGAAATTCACCAAGTGGCACAGTAGTATCAAGCATAGAAGTAGTTTCATCATAAGTATCATGTATAGCAGAAGTAGCATCATCAATAACATGCGACATATCAGAACGAATAGCAGAAGCAGGTTTAGGTGTCGCAAGCTTACTTAAAACAGAAGGTGAATCAAGTGCAGAGCTAGATGGCAGTTCCTTACCTCCCCTCGTAGTTGAGGGATAAATCTTAGTTCTCGGATCTTTCAAGTTCTTCATAATGATAAGCACATATAAATCCCAAGTGACTCAAATAATAGAGCTATGCTCCCCGGCAACGGCGCCAGAAAATAATCTTGATAACCCACAAGTATAGGGGATCGCAACAGTTTTCGAGGGTAGAGTATTCAACCCAAATTTATTGATTCGACACAAAGGGGAGCCAAAGAATATTCTCAAGTATTAGCAGCTGAGTTGTCAATTCAACCACACCTGGAAACTTAGTATCTGCAGCAAAGTATTTAGTAGCAAAGTAACATGATAGTAGTGGTAACGCTAGCAAAAGGTAACAGTAGTAAAAGTAATGTTTTTGGTATTTTGTAGTGATGATAGCAATAGCAACGGGAAAGTAAATAAGCGAAGAACAATATATGGAAAGCTTGTAGGCAATGGATCGGTGACGGAGAATTATGTCGTATGCGGTTCATCATGTAACAGTCATAACCTAGGGTGACACAGAACTAGCTCCAGTTCATCAATGTAATGTAGGCATGTATTCCGAATATAGTCATACGTGCTTATGGAAAAGAACTTGCATGACATCTTTTGTCCTACCTCCCGTGGCAGCGGGGTCCTTACAGAAACTAAGGGATATTAAGGCCTCCTTTTAATAGAGTACCGAAACAAAGCATTAACACATAGTGAATACATGAAATCCTCAAACTACGGTCATCACCGGTAAGTATCCCGATTATTGTCACTTCGGGGTTAACGGATCATAACACGTAATAGGTGACTATAGACTTGCAAGATAGGATCAAGAACTCCCATATATTGATGAAAACATAATAGGTTCAGATCTGAAATCATGGCACTCGGGCCCTAGTGACAAGCATTAAGCATAGCAAAGTCACAGCAACATCAATCTCAGAACATAGTGGATACTAGGGATCAAACCCTAACAAAACTAACTCGATTACATGATAGATCCCATCCAACCCATCACCGTCCAGCAAGGCTACTGTCGGTGTCAAAACCGGCGGATCTCGGGTAGGGGGTCCCGAACTGTGCGTCTAGGCCGGATGGTAACAGGAGACAGGGGACACTTTGTTTTACCCAGGTTCGGGCCCTCTCGATGGAGGTAAAACCCTACTCCTGCTTGATTAATATTGATGATATGGGTAGTACAAGAGTAGATCTACCGCGAGATCAAGGAGGCTAAACCCTAGAAGCTAGCCTACAGTATGATTGTTGTGTATGGAGTTGATCCCCTACGGACTACAACCCTCCGGTTTATATAGACACCGGATAGGGTTAGGGTTACACAGAGTCGGTTACAATAGTAGGAGATCCTGAATATCCGCATTGCCAAGCTTGCCTTCCACGCCAAGGAAAGTCCCATCCGGACACGGGACGAAGTGTTCAATCTTGTACCTTCATAGTCCAGGAGTCCGGCCAAAGGATATAGTCCGGCTATTCGGACACCCCCTAATCCAGGACTCCCTCAGTAGCCCCCGAACCATGCTTCAATGACGACGAGTCCAGCGCGCAAATTGTTCGGCATTGCAAGGCGGGTTCTTCTCCAAATCTTGTGCACCTGTAGGAATAAT
Organism: Triticum urartu; assembly: GCF_056163025.1. Lineage (NCBI taxonomy): Eukaryota > Viridiplantae > Streptophyta > Magnoliopsida > Poales > Poaceae > Triticum > Triticum urartu. Next base: position 368,816,056 of record NC_141878.1, read on the forward strand.
GTCTGATTCTTGTAATGTAGTGCTCCTCGGCTTCCACGTGTAAAGCAAATGCGAAAAGCCGGGGCATTTTTACATTCACCCCCCTAGCCGTATAAACGAGCCGCCTATTTAACGGGATGGGGATTTAGATCCAAACCACACCTTCTCCTTTCTGCGAGTGATCATCAGAGCGCTTCCAGCAAAGGTCTATTCCAACATGACCAGCTGTCGCAGCTCCTCCCCTCGCCCCTCCGGTCCCAAACCCGGGGAATGGGAGAGTTGCACCATCCCGCATAGCAAATTAGCGTCTCTTCAGGCCCAGGGATTCCTCCCTCAGGCATGCATGGTCCCGGTCCGAGCCGGTCTCGCTACCTATAATGGCGGAAGACAAGCAGAGAGCACCCCCAATCCTTCTAAAGGAGAGCGGGTGTGCCTCGTCCCCTATCTATTAAGGGGACTGGGATTTCCAATTCACCCATTTCTCCGTAGGCTTCTGGAGTTTTACGGCCTCCAACTGCACAATCTCACGCCCGCCTCCGTATTGCATATTGCGGGTTTCGTCGCCCTTTGCGAGCTATTTTTAGGCGTCGAGGCTCATTTCACACTGTGGAAGAGGTTATTCTGTCTGGTGCCCCGTTCTCAAAAGGGGTCCATATATCAAGTGGGCGGAGCCGAAGTATGGCGCATCGCCGGGACCGGATACCTATCCGGAACCCCAAAGGAAGCGTCCGAGGACTGGCCTTCCGAATGGTTTTACATAGACGACGTCCCGCTACCGGACCCTATCCGGGTCGGTCTCCCCGAGTTAAACAATGCTCCATTGAAGAAACGATTGAGCTGGCGTGCGCGAAGCTCTTAGAGAGAAAGCGACAGAGACGTCATCTACCTGATGGGCCGGATAAGACTGTTGGCTCATTCCGGACTAACCATGATTGGAGTCATGGCCGCATGCATTATGCGGGGGGTGCAGCCGCTTCAATACAGAGGCCACCCAATGTGGGAATTCAACGGGGAGGATGACGCCACCCGTTACGGTCGTAAAGGGCCGGACTCAGTTGCCGCTCTGGAAAAGATCTTATCCTCTTTGTACAAGGGAGAAAAGGAGGAATTCCTCCGCATCAACCGCAGGCCGGATTCAGCATGTACGATCCTCCAAGTTGGGTAAGTGAACCATTGCACTTGTCCATTTGTTTTATACTCCCATGGTTAGATAGGTAGTCTAACGACTTTAATGCAGGAACTGCGATAGGAGGTAAAGAATATAAGCAGCCGCCCTCCACAGCCCGAGGACCCAGAACGGTCCCTTGATCCGGACTCCGAAGAGGATCCGTACATATCGGTAGAGCTTATCGACGGGGTGTTCTATCAGCTAAGCAAGGACAATACCTTGGTAGCCATCACGGCTGATTACCCAGGGTTAATCCCGGCCTCCCAGGTGACGGAAACCGGAGTCTCATTCCCTTGAGAGGGATTCCACTCTCACGTATTTCGGTGTCTCTGACGACAACCGTGTTTTGCAGGCGAGATTCCTGAGGCTGGAGGCCGAACCCACTGCGGCTAGCCAACGAGGGGCCGCAGGGCCCCGTAGGGCAAAAAGGAATGAAGTCTGGACTGAAATGTCGGCGCAAAGGTATAGTGCACCCTCTGTTTCCCTGGAGTTATTTTGTCAGGGCATATTAACGTTCGTGCTATCTTCAGGACAAAGAGACCTCGCCGGACTACATCCGGAGAGGTTGCCAATCGCGCCTCCACCAGCCAGGCTCCAACGTCTGGCCAGGAAGCGGAGGCGAGTACAAGGCACGCACCGGACGTTCCTCCGACAGAGGATGCGGACAGGCTGTCCGCCACAAATTCATAAGTGGAGAGTTCCATGAACCACAGGCGTCGCCGGATAATTCTACGCGACGATTGTTTCTCCCAAGAGGCTTTAGATGCCTTTAATTCGGGAGATGCGTACCTCCGTGCCGCTCAAAATGGTTTAGCCAGAGCCACGGAGCAGTATGTGAAAGACATATGGGTAAGAAAATTTTGGTTAAATATATATATATATATGCTAGTAGCCCCCGAGACTTGAAACAGTTAGAGCAACTGATTTAAGGATCATTTAATATGCAGGTTCTTACAAAGAAGAATACTGTACTGTCCCAGGAGCTGGAAAAGTGCAAGGCCCAACTAGAGGCCGCACTAGCCGCAGCAGGAGAGACCAAAGAGACCCCCTCAGGTAAAATATACTTCGAAAGATTAGTATTGTGCGGTGTTGGTGCAAATCTGACAAATCAAATTGCAGATGGCGCCGGATTCGATCCGGATAAGCAACAATTCTTACACAAGCTAAAGGCCGGTGAGAGTATGTTGACAAGGGTGAGGCGAGAGAAGAATGATCTTCAGGATGCCAACACCAAGCTGGACGTCGAACTTAAAGATGTTCGTGGCCAGCTGTTGGACTCCACAAAGGAGAATCAGTGGCTTCGACGCGGCATTTTTAGTAAGTGCTTGAACGAACTTTTGAAAAAAGAGTTTGGCGAGGAAGTCGACTAATAGAGTAATGTCTGTAGGTATGCTCACAGGTCGTCCTGCAGAGGAGATGCCCGGTTCTACGGGTGACCTTCTTCCCGAACTCATGCAACTGCACGAGCGAATTCGGCAAGAGATGTGAGGTGTTGCCCAAGCCTTGTGGCCTGCCCACTCCGTGCCCGAGGGCCTTGGAGAGCTTGCGGAGAAGCTGAAGGGAGCTTGGTGGCGCTTCCGGCTGTGGAAGATATCGGCCTGCCGACAAGGCGCTAGGGAAGCCTGGGCCATGGTGAAGACCCGTTTTACGAAGTCTGACCCGAACCATATGGCCGAGGTCGGACCAGTGGGGCCTGACGGGAAGGAGATCCCTGTGAGCTTAGTATACGACCAAGTAGAGTTGGCCGCAAAGTATTCCTAGCAGGACTGTAAATTAGACAGCCTGTTAGATGGTATAGAAGAGGAATACAATCAGTCAGAATGATTATGTAAGTTTGAATTGACATGTGTAATGCCTTCTAGCCGGATTGTAGATCGTTTGTCGTTGCCGACCTTTCTGCTTCAACCTCGGGACCTGACGGTCCAGAGTGTGTCCGAATACCATAGCGGTTATAAAAGAACCGTGGTATGCGTGGAGACCAGGCGTAGGGGTCATTAGTGCTTTATCAGACAAGTGCCCAACTAGTTATGTTATATTACATGGTTAGTAAGAAACATCTTCCAGAGAGAATAGTTCCATTAGGGGTTCCTTTCGCTGGGAGGCATGCCCTAAAGTGCATGTCCGGACTGCGTAAAAAGACGCAGAAAAAAGCATCTGGGGGCGCATAAAATGAGTAAAAAGATCATCTTTTATCTCACCGACCGAATATTCCCTTAAGAACGCTAGCTTTCGGCTTCACCCAGTCTGAGGTACACATCCGGCAAACCCGGCAGTAACAATCGCAGAGGTGCTCCCTTTACCACCTAGCCGAACAATCGGGAACGTAGGGGTAAGCACAGGAGCCAGGCAACCCAGCTTGGCCAAAACTTAAGTCATATCGATGCATATAATGGTGAAGAAAAAGGTACATGCGGAAGTTTGACGCATGTGTTGGGCATGAATCCTGTATGAATAAGCTTCTGTGAAAGAAGCCCCCAGGTATAATGAGCGTGAGTAGCGCGTCACAGAGTCCAGCGCTAGGCGTAGAATCTTCGGAGACGGGTGGCGTTCCATGGGTTCGGCTCGAGTCGGTTATTCGACGCATCTCGCAGGCGGTACGCCCCGCCAGTCAGGATTTGGTCGATTATGAATGGACCTTCCCATTTGGGCTTGAGTTTGTCCTTTTTCTTGTCCGGCAGGCGTAGAACTAGTTCGCCGACATTGTAATTTTTGGCCCGTACTTCTCTGCTTTGATATCTTCGAGCCTGTTGTTGATAGAATGCGGAACGGGCTTTTGCCACGTCGCGCTCCTCCTCCAAAGCATCCAAACTGTCCTACCGATCGAGCTCGGCTTCTCTTTCTTCGTACATGCGCACTCGAGGTGAGTCATGAATTATGTCGCAGGGCAAAACTGCCTCTGCGCCGTACACCATGAAAAATGGTGTGTATCCGGTGGTGCGATTCAGCGTGGTCCGCAACCCCCAGAGTACGGAGTCGAGCTCCTCTACCCAGTGCGTATTAGATTCCTTAAGGGACCGCACTAGTCTGGGTTTAATGCCGCTCATGATAAGACCGTTTGCACATTCGACCTGGCCGTTGGTTTGTGGGTGATAGACGGAAGCATAATCGAGCTTGATGCCCATTTTTTTGCACCAGAGTTTTACCTCATCGGCGGTAAAGTTTGTACCGTTATCGGTTATGATGCTGTGGGGGACGCCATAATGGTGTACAACCCCGGATATGAAGTCTATCATAGGTCCGGATTCGGCCGTTTTAACAGGTTTGGCTTCTATCCATTTGGTGAATTTATCCACCATGACCAGTAAGTATTTCTTTCTATCGGTCCCGCCTTTAAGGGGTCCGACCATGTCAAGCCCCCAGACTGCAAAAGGCCAGGTGATTGGTATAGTTTGGAGTGCGGTGGGTGGCATATGGCTTTGGTTGGCAAAAAGTTGGCAACCAGCGCATCGTTGGACTAAGTCCTGAGCGTCTGCCCGGGCCGTTGGCCAATAAAAGCCTGTACGGAAAGCCTTGCTAACAAGGGACCGATCAGCGGCGTGGTGACCACCGAGTCCGGCATGAATTTCAGCCAGAAGGTTCCGCCCTTCCTCCTCAGAGATGCACCTTTGAAGGACTCCGGTTGTGCTTTTCTTATAAAGCTCTCCCTCATGGACTCTGTAGGCTTTAGATCGCCACACTATGCAGCGGGCCTCGTTTTGGTCCTCCGGGAGTTCTTGCCTAGTAAGGTAGGCTAGGAATGGTTCTGTCCACGGGGCGATGACTGCCATTATTACATGGGTCGAAGGTGTAATTTCATTGGCAGAGCCTCCAATTGTGTCAGATTGTTCGGCGTCGAATGGTGCGGCTGGGTCCGGGCTGTTATTTGCGGGTTCCCCCTCCCATGCTACAGATGGTTTGAACAATCTTTCCAAAAAGATGTTGGGGGGGACTGCATCGCGTTTTGCTCCGATGCGTGCCAGGACGTCCGCTGCTTGATTGTTTTCTCGGGCTATATGGTGAAACTCCAGCCCTTCGAACTGAGCTGACATTTTTAGGACGGCATTGCGGTAAGCTGCCATTTTTGGGTCCTTGGCGTCAAAGTCGCCATTTATTTGGGATATCGCGAGGTTCGAATACCCGCGTACCTCTAGGCGTTGACTGCCCATGGATACTGCCATCCGGAGACCATGTAGAAGGGCCTCGTATTCGGCTGTGTTGTTGGAGTCCGTGTACATAATTTGGAGTACATATTGGACTGTGTCTCCTGTGGGGGATGTCAAAACGACGCCAGCCCCCAGTCTGGCCAACATTTTGGAGCCGTCGAAATGCATGATCCAGTTTGAGTATGTGCCGTACTCTTTAGGGAGTTCGGCCTCTGTCCATTCTGCGACGAAGTCGGCCAAAACTTGCGATTTAATAGCTCGCCGTGGCTTATAGGTTATATCGAACGGGAGGAGCTCGATGGCCCATTTTGCGATCCGGCCCGTTGCATCGCGGTTGTGGATAATATCGTTAAGTGGTACTTCCGAGGTTACTGTTATGGAACACTCTTGAAAGTAGTGTCGTAGCTTTCGGGATGCCATGAATACCGCGTATGCGATTTTTTGATAATGCGGGTACCGTGATTTGCATGGAGTGAGGACAGTGGACACGTAGTAGACCGGCCTTTGAAGGGGGAATTTGTGTCCGTCCGTTTCCCGCTCGACAACGAGTACTGCGCTGACAACTTGATGTGTTGCTGCAATGTACAATAGCAATTGTTCGCCGGTGTTTGGCGCGACCAGGACTGGGTTTGTTGCCAATGTGGCTTTTATTTCATCGGGTCCGGCCGTGGCGGCATCCGTCCACTCGAAGTGTTCGGTGCGCTGGAGTAGGCGATAAAGGGGCAGTGCCTTTTCTCCCAAGCGGGAGATAAAGCGGCTTAAAGCCGCCACACATCCGATTATTTTTTGTATTTGTTTGAGGTCCTTTGGGATATCCAATTGTGACAAAGCTCGGATCTTGGCTGGATTTGCTTCAATTCCTCTACCGGATACAATGAAGCCCAAGAGTTTTCCGGCTAGAACGCCGAAGATGCATTTTTCCGGGTTGAGCTTGATGTCGTATTTTCGGAGGTTATCGAATGTGAGCCTCAAGTCGTCTACTAGAGATTCGACGTGTCTTGATTTGATGACCACGTCATCCACATATGCCTCCACTGTTTTGCCGATCTGGTTTGCCAGACATGTCTGGATCATGCGCTGATATGTTGCACCGGCGTTTTTTAGCCCGAAGGGCATTGTGTTGAAGCAGAATGGGCCGTATGGTGTGATGAATGTTGTTGCAGCTTGGTCTGATTCTGCCATCTTGATTTGATGGTAACCGGAGTATGTGTCGAGGAAACGCAACGAGTCGTGTCCTGCGGTGGCATCAATAATTTGATCGATACGGGGGAGGGGGAAGGGATCCTTTGGGCAAGCCTTGTTAAGGTCTTTAAAGTCGACACACAGGCGCCAGGATTTGTCCTTCTTTGGTACCATCACCAGGTTTGCTAGCCAGTCCGGATGTTTTATGTCTCTAATGAATCCGGCCTCCAATAGCTTGGCTAGTTCTTCTCCCATAGCCTATCTCTTGGGTTCGGAAAAACGCCGAAGGGCTTGTTTGACAGGTTTGAATCCTTTTAGGATATTTAAGCTGTGTTTGGCCAGCCTGCGTGGGATCCCTGGCATGTCTGAAGGGTGCCAGGCGAAAATGTCCCAATTCTCTTGTAGGAACTCTCGCAGTGCGGCGTCTACATCAGGGTTCAGTCGTGCCCCGATGGAAGCTGTTTTATTGGGGTCCGTTGGATGGACCTGGAATTTGACTATTTCGTCAGCTGGCTTGAAGGATGTGGATTTGGATCTTTTATCGAGTATCACATCATCCCTGTTAACTGTGGAGCACAGCACAGTCAGTTCCTCGGCCGCTAAGGCTTCGGATAGTGCCTCAAGGACTAATGCGGCCGTCTTGTTCTCGGCGCGGAGTGCTATGTCCGGATCACTAGCTAGAGTGATAATTCCGTTCGGCCCGGGCATCTTAAGCTTCATGTACCCGTAATGGGGTATCGCTTGGAAGATTGTGAATGCTTCCCGCCCTAGTAAGGCGTGATGTCCGCTCTTGAACGGGGCCACCTGAAACGTGACTTCTTCGGACCTGTAATTATCCGGCGTGCCGAACACCACATCTAGTGTGATTTTTCCTGTGCAGCGCGCTTCCCGACTGGGGATTATTCCTCTAAAGGTTGTGCTGCTTCGCTCGACGCGGTTCCAGTCTATTTCCATTTTTTGAAGGGTTTCCTCGTAAATGAGGTTCAGTCCACTGCCTCCATCCATGATCACTTTGGTGAGGCGAAAGCCGTCCATTATGGGACTGAGGACCAATGCAGCTGGTGCTCGGGCTGTTCGGAATCTAGGTTCATCACTTGCATTGAAGGTAATGGCGGTGTCGCTCCATGGATTTATTGTTGCAACTTGATAGACTTCGGCGAGGTTGCGGAGTGTTCTTTTTCGCATATTGTTTGATGCAAAAGTCTCGAAGACTGTGAGAACGGTACTGGTGTCCTCGGGCTGGCTTTCCGCGGCCTCCCGATTTAAGAGGTCCTCGCCAATTTTGGCTACCTGCCGGAGTATCCAACATACTCTAAGGCTATGAGTTGGAGTGGCGCCCTCTGTACTGTGAATTTTACAGGGTCCATCAAGCCATCTTTCCAGTATGGTTCCATGCCCTGTAAAGGGTCTTGGCTTTTTGCTATTTATCCCGAGTGTCTTATGATGATGCACCCTCTTAGTTCGGACGGGATTACTATTCAAGGCCGGATTATCCCAAAATTTTATTTCGGTTTTCCAGGCACTTTCCAACGCACAGTACTTTTGTACTATGGACGCCATGTCAGTGAAGCGTGTAATATCACGACGACTTATGGTGTTAAGGATTCCCTCGTCCGTGCAATTACTGCCGAAGATTGATATTGCGTCTCCCTTGCGGCAATCCTTTATCCTATTCATAACCAGGAGGAATCTGTCCCAGTAATGATGTATTGTTTCGTCGGGCCTCTGCCTGACTTGGGAGAGATCGCTTATGTTCGGGTGGGCAGGTGTCGTTGAACCTGAAACCTCACCCAATCCAAGATTCGGAGGCTAAAGAGTTTCCGAACTCGGAAGTTCGGATTCTTGGACGTTGTCCAACGAATCCGGCATGTTGCCTGATCCTAAGCTCAGGTCTTGAGTTATAGCCTCCCCTCCGCGGGTATCCGGCTTGGAGGGATCGGGAATTCGGACATAACTAGTCCTTAAAATAGATGAAGGGTCGCCGCACTGCGCCTCTACCACGACAACGTGGTGGGTGACTTAAGGAGAGTTGATTTCTCTTAGATCGGGTTTAAGCCCAACCTAGTCGTAATCCGTAGCGACCCCCAGGGCGGCGATGCGATCCAAGAGCTCGTTCATGGAAGAGAGCTCCATTGGATCTAGCTGTTCGATGAACTTCGAGCTGACGTGTAGGTTGCTTTTGATGACCCGAGAGGTCACCGTCGGCGCAACAGCCGAACAGGCAGTCATGAGGAAACCACCTAGCCGGAGGGTTTGGCCGACAGCCAAGGCTCCCTTAGCAACGGCGCCATCTTTGAAGACGGGAGAAGGCATCCTTCCTGATTGTGACGGCACAGAGGAACTCTCAATGAAAGCACCAATGTCGGTGTCAAAACCGGCGGATCTCGGGTAGGGGGTCCCGAACTGTGCGTCTAGGCCGGATGGTAACAGGAGACAGGGGACACTTTGTTTTACCCAGGTTCGGGCCCTCTCGATGGAGGTAAAACCCTACTCCTGCTTGATTAATATTGATGATATGGGTAGTACAAGAGTAGATCTACCGCGAGATCAAGGAGGCTAAACCCTAGAAGCTAGCCTACGGTATGATTGTTGTGTATGGAGTTGATCCCCTACGGACTACAACCCTCCGGTTTATATAGACACCGGATAGGGTTAGGGTTACACAGAGTCGGTTACAATAGTAGGAGATCCTGAATATCCGCATCGCCAAGCTTGCCTTCCACGCCAAGGAAAGTCCCATCCGGACACGGGACGAAGTCTTCAATCTTGTACCTTCATAGTCCAGGAGTCCGGCCAAAGGATATAGTCCGGCAATCCGGACACCCCCTAATCCAGGACTCCCTCAGCTACGATGGAATTACTCACACATGGTGGTGAGCATCATGAAATTGGTGATGGAGGATGGTTGATGATGACGATGGTGACGGATTCCCCTCTCCGGAGCCCCGAACGGACTCCAAATCAGCCCTCCCGGGAGGTTTTAGGGCTTGGCGGCGGCTCCGTATCGTAAAACGCAATGAATTCTTCTCTCTGATTTTTTTCTCCCCGAAACACAATATATAGAGTTGGAGTCGGAGGAGCTCCAGGGGGCCCACGAGCTAGGGGGGCGCACCCCCCACCCTCGTGGACAGGTGGTGGGCCCCTGGCCTTCATATTTTGCAGGTATTTTTTATATTTTCCAAAAAGTTGCTCCGTGAAGTTTCAGGTCATTCCGAGAACGTTTGTTTCTGCACATAAATAACACCATGGTAATTCTGCTGAAAACAACGTCAGTCCGGGTTAGTTCCATTCAAATCATGCAAGTTAGAGTCCAAAACAAGGGCAAAAGTGTTTGGAAAAGTAGATACGACGGAGACGTATCACACCATCACTCGGCCGCAAACATTGAGATGCCTGGTTTTAAAATTCTAGTAATACAAAACTCATCTGAAATTCATGAAACTTGGCATGCTATCATGGAGCGGCATGGACATGCCATGGTAAAAAATTTGTCCCATTTGTGGCAGGTTTGGGCATAAGCTTCTCACAAACTAGAGCTTCTCACAAAAAGCCTGATGTTTTCGGTAGGGAATGTTTCACCTTTGGGGACGAAACGATATCCGTTGCCTCTTCTTGATTTCAATTTTTTCTCTAGTGTCTACATAGAACAACAGGAGTGTTGTCTTAAATTTTGGAATTTTTCGGGGTTCGTTTGGACATTTTCATACATTAATTGAGTTTTCAATGCTTTTATGTGCATAATTCAAATTTGAACAACATGCACATGCTCCAGTGCATATAAATTGGTTAAAAAATCAAATATGTGTCCTTGGGTGCATGCTTAGGTCCCATGCAAGAAATGTGAATGAATTTCAAACACCAGGGCACCGTCACTCGGCCGCAAACATTGAGATACCTGGTTTTAAAATTCTAGTAAATCCAAAACTCGTCTGAAATTCAGGAAACTTGGCATGCTATCATGGAGCGGCATCAACATGCCATGGTAAAAAAATTGTCCCATTTGGGGCAGGTTTGGGCATAAGTTTCTCACAAACCAGAGCTTCTCACAACAAGCCTGATGTTTTCGGAAGGGAACGTTTCACCTTTGGGGACAAAACGATATCCGTTGCCTCTTCTTGATTTCAATTTTTTCTCTAGTGTCAAATAGAACAACATGAGTGTTGTGTTAAATTTTGGAATTTTTTGGGGTTCAGTTGGACATTTTTATACATTAATTGAGTTTTCAATGCTTTTATGTGCATAATTCAAATTTGAACAAGATGCACATGCTCCAGTGCATATACATTGGTTGAAAAATCAAATCTGTGTCCTTGGGTGCATGCTTAGGTCCCATGCAAGAAATGGGAATGAATTTCAAACACCAGGGCACTTTTGATTGCCAGCAAAACATTGAGATACTTTGTTTTTAAATTCTAGTAAATCCAAAACTCGTCTGAAATTCCTGAAACTTGGCATGCTATCATGGAATGGCACCCGACATGTTGTGGTATTTTTCGTGTCCATTTTGAGAGAAGGCGCACTCGAATAACAGCCAACAAAGGCATTTTGAAAAAATAGCTGCCACTTTTAATATCTCAAACTTTTGTATAATTCAAATCGTGTGCGTTCTATTAACTATTCACGTGATGCCACGTGTCTTGGTTTTAATGGCTATAGGAGGTGTCGTGCGGACAGCTGCTTGACTGAACGGGAGGCGTGTGAGCGCAGTCTCATGCCCAAGCTGATCAAAAGGCGTGCAAGCTGTCCTCCAATGCGCAGGCTCACCAGGAAGCGTGCGAGTTGTATGCTGCGTAGGCTCACTGGGAAGCGAGCCCTTTGACTTCCATGGCCGCCCGCCTTCCTCTTTGATAACCCACAAGTATAGGGGATCGCAACAGTTTTCGGTAAGTAAGAGTGTCGAACCCAACGAGGAGCTAAAGGTAGAATAAATATTCCCTCAAGTTCTACCGACCACCGATACAACTCTACGCACGCTTGACGTTCGCTTTACCTAGAACAAGTATGAAACTAGAAGTACTTTGTAGGTGTTGTTGGATAGGTTTGCAAGAAAGTAAAGAGCATGAAAATAAAACTAGGGGTTGTTAAGGTAAAGAAGCAACTGAAGTAAATATAGCGAGTGTGGAAAAGTGGTAGTAGGAGTTGCGAAATTGTCCCTTAAGCAATTGACTACTTTACTAGACCGATAGCAAGTATTATGTGGGAGAGGCCACTGCTAGCATGTCATCCCTTACTTGGAATTTATGCACTTATGATTGGAACTATTAGCAAGCATCCGCAACTACTAATGTTCATTAAGGTAAAACCCAACCATAGCATTAAGATATATTGGTCCCCCTTCAATCCTATATGCATCAATTTCTATGCTAGGTTGAAGCTTCTGTCACTCTTGCCCTCCAATACATAGTCCTATCAACATACAACTAACCCTATGGTGTGATCCACGCGCGCGCTTATATGATGGGCACCAAAGGACAACAACATAACCACAAGCAAATTAAATTAATCGTAGCAATTCATCAACCACCGATAGAACAACGAAAATCTACTCAGACATCATAGGATGGCAACACATCATTGGATAATAATATGAAGCATAAAGCACCATGTTCAAGTAGAGGGTACAGCGGGTTGCGGGAGAGTGGACCGCTGTAGATAGAGGGGGGGAAGGTGATGGAGATGTTGGTGAAGATGGCGGAGGTGTTGGTGAAAATCGCGGTGATGATGATGATGGCCACGGTGGCGTTCCGGCGCCACCGGAGGAGAGGGGGAGAGGGGCCCCCTTCTTCCTCTTCTTCCTTGACCTCCTCCCTAGATGGGAGAAGGGTTTCCCCTCTGGTCCTTGGCCTCCATGGCATGGGAGGGCGAGAGCCCCTCCGAGATTCGATCTATCTCTCTGTTTCTCTCTGGTTCTGCGTTCTGTTCTGGCTCTGTTTCACCGTTTCGTATATATATGGAGATCCGTAACTCCGATTGGCCTGAAACCTTCGCTGTGATTTTTTTCCGAATATTAGCTTTCTTGCGGCAAAAGAAGAGCGTCAACCGCCTTACGGTGGGCTCACGAGGGTAGGGGGCGCGCCCTAAGGGGGGCGCCCCCTGCCTCGTGACCACCTCGGGCACTGGTTCGCGTTGATTTTCCTTCAAAATTTTCCATATTTTCCAAAAATAAGCTCCGTCCGTTTTTATCCCGTTTGGACTCCGTTTGATATGGATATTCTACGAAACCAAAAACATGCAACAGACAGGAAAGGGCATTGGGCACTGGATCAATATGTTAGTCCCAAAAATAATATAAAAAGTTGCCAAAAAGTATATGAAAGTTGAATAATATTGGCATGGAACAATAAAAAAATTATAGATACGACGGAGACGTATCAGCATCCCCAAGCTTAATTCCTGCTCGTCCTCGAGTAGGTAAATGATAAAAAAGATAATTTTTGATGTGGAATGCTACCTAGTATAATCTTGATCATATGTCTAATCATGGCATGAATATTAAGACATGAGTGATTCAAAGCAATAATCTATCTTTTGACATAAAGACAATAATATTTCAAGCATACCAACCAAGCAATTATGTCTTATTGAAATAACATAGCCAAAGAAAGCTCATCCCTACAAAATCATATAGTTTGGCTATGCTCCATCTTCACCACACAAAATATTTACATCATGCACAACCCCGATGACAAGCCAAGCAATTGTTTCATACTTTTGACGTTCTCAAACCTTTTCAACTTTCACGCAATACATGAGCGTGAGCCATGGACATAGCACTATAGGTGGAATAGAATGGTGGTTGTGGAGAAGACATGAAGGAGAAGATAGTCTCACATCAACTAGGTGTATCAACGGGCTATGGAGATGCCCATAAATAGATATCAATGTAAGTGAGTAGGGATTGCCATGCAACAGATGCACTAGAGCTATAAGTGTATGAAAGCTCCAACTGAAACTAAGTGGGTGTGCATCCAACTTGCTTGCTCATGAAGACCTCGGGCATTTGAGGAAGCCCATCATCGGAATATACAAGCCAAGTTCTATAATGAAAATTCCCACTAGTATATGAAAGTGATAACTCAAGAGACTCTCTATATGAAGAACATGGTGCTACTTGGAAGCACAAATGTGGTAAAAGGATAATAACATTGCCCCTTCTCTCTTTTTCTCTCATTTTTTTGTTTTTTTTGGGCCTTCTCTCTTTTTTTGGCCTTTCTCTTTTTTATATATATATATTTTTTTGTCCGGAGTCTCATCCCGACTTGTGGGGGAATCATAGTCTCCATCATCCTTTCCTCACTGGGGCAATGTCCTAATAATGATGATCATCACACTTTTATTTACTTACAACTCAATATTACAACTCGATATCTAGAACAAAGATATGACTCTATATGAATGCCTCTAGCGGTGTACCGGGATGTCCAATGATCTAGCGTAGCAATGACATCAAAAAATGGACAAGCCATGAAAACATCATGCTAGCTATCTTACGATCATGCAAAGCAATATGACAATGAATGCTCAAGTCATGTATATGATGATGATGAAAGTTCCATGGCAATATATCTCGGAATGGCTATGGAAATGCCATGATAGGTAGGTATGGTGGCTGTTTTGAGGAAGGTATATGGTGGGTTTATGGTACCAGCGAAAGTTGCGCGGTACTAGAGAGGCTAGCAATGGTGGAAGGGTGAGAGTGCGTATAATCCATGGACTCAACATTAGTCATAAAGAACTCACATACGTATTGCAAAAATCTATTAGTCATTGAAACAAAGTACTACGCGCATGCTCCTAGGGGGATAGATTGGTAGGAAAAGACCATCGCTCTTCCCCGACCGCCACTCATAAGGAAGACAATCAAGAAACACCTCATGCTCCGACTTCGTTACATAACGGTTCACCATACGTGCATGCTACGGGACATGCAAACCTCAACACAAGTATTTCTCAATTTCACAATTACTCGACTAGCATGACTCTAATATCACCACCTTTATATTGCAAAACTATTTCAAGGAATCAAACATATCATATTCAGCGATCTACAAGTTTATGTAGGATTTTATGACTAACCATGTGAATGACCAGTTCCTGTCATCTCTCTAAATAGATATAAGTGAACCAAGAGAGTTTAATTCTTTCTACAAAAGATATGCCCACGCTCTAACAAATATAAGTGAAGCAAAAGGGCATTCTACAAATGGCGGTTGTCTAAGTGAAGAGAAACAGGCAATCCAAACTTCAAATGATATAAGTGAAGCACATGAAGCATTCTATAAAGCCATACTCAAAGAATATAAGTGAAGTGCAAAGAGAATTCTATAAATCAACCAAGGACTATCTCATACTAGCATGGTGCAAAAAAGAAACATGAAAACTAAAGCAAAGACGCTCCAAGATTGCACATATCGCATGAACGAAATGAATCCGAAAACATACCGATACTTGTTGAAGAAAGAGGGGATGCCTCCCAGCATCCCCAAGCTTAGACTCTTGAGTCTCCTTGAATATTTACTTGGGGTGCCTCGGGCATCCCCAAGCTTGAGCTCTTGCCTCTCTTCCTTCTTCTCACATCGAGACCTTCTCGATCATCGAACACTTCATCCACACAAAACTTCAACAGAAAACTAGGTAAGATCCGTTAGTATAATAAAGCAAATCACCATTATAAGTATTGTTGCAAACCAATTCATATTTTGTTTTTGCATTGTGTCTACTATAGTATAACTTTTTCATAGCTTAATCCACTGATATAAATTGATAGTTTCATCAAAACAAGCAAACTATGCATCAAAAACAGAATCTGTCTAAAACAGAACAGTCTGTAGCAATATGAACATTCACCATACTTCTGATACTTGAAAAATTCTGCCAAAATTAGGAAAAATAAAAAATTTGTACAGTAAGATAGTGCAAAAAGAATCATAACCATTTCACGTTCAAGTAAAAAATTAAATTCATGCACTATAGCCAAAGTTTCTGTCCTGCACCGCACAAACCAACAAGCATCGTAAACATCCTAAAGGCAAACCTTGGCACATTATTTTTATAATACAATGGAATTGTACAAGGGGATAATTATTTTTATTGAAAAGTTTTTGTAATCAAGATTCACAAAGTTGTCGTGAGCATGAACAAAGTTCAAGGAGCTCTCCCACTTCAACAATGCTTGTCTTTCTCACTTTCGCTTTCCTTTTTGAAAAAGTTTTGAGTTCGCCTCTTTATTTTTGTTTTTTTAACTATATGAAAGCACTCAACAGAAATGAATGACTCTCTAAAACTTCCGTGTTGTCTCCCTGGCAGCGCTTTCTTTAAAGCCATTAAGCTAGGCATATAGTGCTCAAGTAATGAATCCACCCGGATCCCAAGGTATATCAAAGCCAATTTTAATTAACAATGATTTGTAATTTAGTAGTGAGCACAAAGCAACATATATCAAGCAATGACGAAGTCTAACTCTCTTCCTATGCATCGGCATGTCATAAAAGAACAATTCATGCACACCTAGTAAAGGCCAATGCATAGTATAAACAGTTTCTTGCAATTTTATCATGTTGGAAACATAGAGAGGTGGAGATATAGTTCCTATCTCATAATAATGGCAAGTAGGAGCAGCAGGCACATGCATATTATATTCATCGAAATCATCATGTGCAACGGTAAAAGGCAACCCATCAATATAATCCTTAATAAGTGCAAACTTCTCCGATATAGTATAATCGGGAGAATTCAAAAAGATAATAGGACTATCATGCGTGGGTGCAATAGCAACACTTTCATGTTTAACATAAGGAACTATAGCAAGTTCATCTCCATAAGCATAATTCATATTGGCATCTTGGCCATAAGTATAGCAAGCATCATCAAAAAGGGATATTTCAAAAGAATCATAGGGATCATAACAGTCGTCATAGCAATCATCCTTCAGTAAGCACGAAGGGGAATTAAACAATGTATGAGTTGAAGAGTTACTCTCATTAGAAGGTGGGCACGGGTGATCAATCCGCTCTTCCTCCTTTTGTTCTTCGCTCTCCTCCTCATCTTTTTCATCCAATGAGCTCACGGTGTCATCAACTTCTTCTTCCATAGACTCCTGCAAAATATTAGTCTCTTCTTGGACAGCGGAGTAGTCCTCAATATATTGTTTAACATAGCTATTAGAAGCATAATTATCATAGCAATATTTAAGTATAGCAAAATTTTCAGATTTGTGAAAAGTAGCATCATACTTTTCAATCAAAGAAGCAATTTCATAAGCACCCTCAAAAGCAACAAATTCTTCAATTTGTTGAACATCATAGTAACTATAAACACCTTTAGCATAAGAAGATAAGATTCCGTTATCAATAAACTCACATTGGTAGGGAAGATGTTTCTTAGGGTTTTCAGAACAACAAGTAAAATCATATAATTCACATAAATTCCAAGCATAGCATTGCAAACGTTGAATTTGACTCCATAATAATTTCCCTTTTTCAGATATACGGTGTCGCACATAACAAGCATGCTCATCTAAATATTTTCCCTCAACTAAGCTAGTTGGGGTTTCAGCACGAGCACATAGGGATCGAAGATGATCCAAGTAATAAGCTTCAGAAGTGTGATAGATTTTGATTGGTTCTTCAACCATTGGTTCAGTAGGTACAACTAATTTTTTGGTATTTTGTGTTTCCTACCCATAATTGAAGATAGGAAACAACTAAGAACAGCAAATAAAAATTACTTAGTGATAAAGCAAACAAGCACACACGAGAATATTCACCCCACGCTATTGCTCCCCGGCAACGGCACCAGAAAAAAGGTCTTGATAACCCACAAGTATAGGGGATCGCAATAGTTTTTGATAAGTAAGAGTGTCGAACCCAACGAGGAGCTAAAGGTAGAATAAATATTCCCTCAAGTTCTATCGACCACCGATACAACTCTACGCACGCTTGACGTTCGCTTTACCTAGAACAAGTATGAAACTATAAGTACTTTGTAGGTGTTGTTGGATAGGTTTGCAAGAAAGTAAAGAGCACGAAAATAAAACTAGGGGATGTTAAGGTAAAGAAGCAACTGAAGTAAATATAGCGAGTGTGGAAAAGTGGTGGTACGAGTTGCGAAATTGTCCCTTAAGCAATTGACTACTTTACTAGACCGATAGCAAGTATTATGTGGGAGAGGCCACTGCTAGCATGTCATCCCTTACTTGGAATTCTATGCACTTATGATTGGAACTATTAGCAAGCATCCGCAACTACTAATGTTCATTAAGGTAAAACCCAACCATAGCATTAAGATATATTGGTCCCCCTTCAATCCCGTATGCATCAATTTCTATGCTAGGTTGAAGCTTCTGTCACTCTTGCCCTCCAATACATAGTCCTATCAACATACAACTAACCCTATGGTGTGATCCACACGCGTGCTCATATGATGGGCACCAAAGGACAGCAACATAACCACAAGCAAATTAAATCAATCATAGCAATTCATCAACCACCGATAGGACAACGAAAATCTACTCAGACATCATAGGATGGCAACACATCATTGGATAATAATATGAAGCATAAAGCACCATGTTCAAGTAGAGGGTACAGCGGGTTGCGGGAGAGTGGACCGCTGTAGATAGAGGGGGGAAGGTGATGGAGATGCTGGTGAAGATGGCGGAGGTGTTGGTGAAGATCGCGGTGATGATGATGATGGCCACGGCGGCGTTCCGGCGCCACCGGAGGAGAGGGGGAGAGGGGCCCCCTTCTTCCTCTTCTTCCTTGACCTCCTCCCTAGATGGGAGAAGGGTTTCCCCTCTGGTCCTTGGCCTCCATGGCATGGGAGGGGCGAGAGCCCCTCCGAGATTGGATCTATCTCTCTGTTTCTCTCTGGTTCTGCTTTCAGTTCTGGCTCTGTTTCACCGTTTCGTATATATATGGAGATCCGTAACTACGATTGGCCTGAAACCTTCACCGTGATTTTTTTTCCGAATATTAGCTTTCTTGCAGCAAAAGAAGAGCGCCAGCCGCCTTACGGTGGGCTCACGGGGGTAGGGGGCGCGCCCTAAGGGGGAGCGCCCCCTGCCTCGTGACCACCTCGGGCACTGGTTCGCGTTGATTTTCCTTTCGAATTTTCCATATTTTCCAAAAATAAGCTCCGTCCATTTTTATCCCGTTTGGACTCCATTTGATATGGATATTCTGTGAAACCAAAAACATGCAACAGACAGGAACTGGCACTGGGCACTGGATCAATATGTTAGTCCCAAAAATAATATAAAAAGTTGCCAAAAAGTATATGAAAGTTGAATAATATTGGCATGGAACAATCAAAAATTATAGATACGACGTAGACGTATCACTCTCCATTAATGGCGCTTGAGCCGCTATTTAATACATGCGGCCTTACTGTTCGCCTCCCATTCCCCTCCCTCCAGCAGACCTCCACCAACGCCATGGAGTAGAATGATCATCTGCCACTAGTCTTCAAGTTTGGTGAAGTCAGCTCTGAGCCGGAGGAGGTAGAAAATAAGGGGGAATGGGGTCTCATGGACATAGCCCTGAATAAGCTGGCCGCGGCGGTTGTTGCCCCCACTCCTGTCCCCGCTCCCATCCCCGCGCCTGCGCCAGCGACCATCCCCATAGCATTGACGGGCTGGTCGCCGAGCACTATCGCAGAGCTAGAAGCCGCAGGCATCAGCGAGGTCTCCGCGGACCCGCGCGAGCTCGTGTACATGCCAGCGCCATCACACGTGCCCGTGCGCGCCCTCCACCCACCATGGTGCTGGTCCCCATGAGTTTGGTTGCGCCTGCCACACCCGTGCCCGTGCGCGCCCCCCTTAGCGGCATGGGACACCGCCGTCGACCGCTACCTCTCAGCGGTGCCAGTTGCCCTCCTCCCGCGCCTCGCCCGTCGATCACGCGATGACATGATGTTTGATTTACATGTGAAGAACATTCTGTGCTGCCTTGAAGATTTCAACAACGGCGTCCTAGAGGACGACAACGACAACAACGGTGCGGCACGCCGCCTTCGCTGCCGCTGGAAATAGTTTTTTGGGGTTTAATACTGTATCTTGAATTCTCGATCATATGACTATAAATTCGCAGTGTGACTGAATGAAAGATATGGTTTGAACAAACTTGCGTTTTTCTCTCTTAATGTACAGACTTATCAAACAATTTTCTTTTAAAAATAATGTCAATGGTTTTTACATATAAAACACTCATCGCAAACGTTTTAGTTAGAACACCCGTATGCAAACCGACAGCTTCCCCGGGAAGCCAAGGTAAAATGTGCCGAGAAGTATTTGTGCAGCTCTTGATCGCAAACGTTTTAGATAGAACACCCATATGCAAAGTGAGAGCTATGGTATTCCCCCTTAAGTCAAGGGAAAATTCGTAGTGCAGGATTTGTGCATCTCTTTAACACAAACGGTTGTTTTGGATGACCCGTGTGCAACCACGTACAAACAATTTGGTAAGATTTGCATCTATCATATTGGGTATGTTGCCATTTGTCAAACTAGAAAGATTGACATTTGTTGATATAGTAACATTGTCATTTGTCAACCTTGTAACACTGCGATTTGTCAAAATATGCAGCTAAAAATCACTAGCACTATCTAATTTTTGCAACTAAGATTCAGTAATTAAGCATAGATTTCATTCATAGATTATGCAGTAGTTCTTTATACAAACAGTTCAACTCGACACATGAACCGACCAAACTTTTCCCCAATTGTTGCCAACCACGTGCTGAAATAGCTAGTTCAACTATACATACTAGCTAATTTTAAGTATGTTGTACAGTTCCACCACATCTATAGTCAGATGAACTGAAAAAAATAGCCCCTAAATACTACTACTACCACGGAGGGCTTTGTACTACTTCCGGCAGCTTCTCCTCTGCCGAGCGCGCTCAGTAAGAGGCAGAGGAGGAGGAGCCTACCGACGAGCTGGACAACTGCAATATGGTGTCTGCCGCTGCTGCAGCTTCAGCGACACTCACCTCGAACGCCCTCTGCCGCTCCAGACGACCCCTCTTGAAGCGGTGATTCTCCTCGTAGATCTCCTGATTCGTCGCCTCTGAGCCGGCGTGTGCCACGGCCACGACGGTTGTAAGGCTCTTTGCATGCTCGACGAGGCGCTCCTCCTCCTCCTCCCGTAGGAACTCGGTGTAGCGCGCAAGGTCGCTGGCGCACGTGTGGGCCACCACCTCCGCCTCCCGCCGTCGGGCGGCGGTGGCGGAGCGGGTGATGACCCTGGCGGTCGACGGTGGGCTGGTGGCCACTGCGGCCGACGATGGGGTGGCGGCCACGGCCACCACCTCCCGCCTTCGGGCCGTGGTAGCGGAGCGGGTGATGGCTGGCAGTGGGGTGGCGCCACCTCCGGCCTTCGGGTCGCGGCGGCGGACCGGGCGATGGCCCTAGCTTTCGACGGTGGTGTGGCGGCATGGCGGCCGGCAACAGCTACCGACAGGCAGCGACGGTGGAGCGTGTGGTCGATGTTCCGCGCACATCCAACAGGGACGCCATGCGCACTACACTACGCCGGGGACTGCGCCGCCGCCGTGGTGTAGCCTCCCAGCTGGAGCTGTCCTCTGATGATGGCGGAGTGGCTGAGCGACGACGACGGACCGGTGCCATTGGCGATTGTGGGTGAAGTAGACGAGATAAGCTACAGGAAGGGAGGGGAAAATGCGATGCAGGACTCGCCAGCCGTGAGAGTTTATATAGCAGGCCGATAAGCATTGGGATTTTGTGGGATTTCACCGAGTCGGGCGGGAAGCTTGCATGGGAACATGCAAGGTTGCGCGGGAATGGGCTCACTGATGATTCATTGGCGCCACTTCGAGC
This sequence comes from Triticum urartu, assembly GCF_056163025.1. NCBI lineage: Eukaryota > Viridiplantae > Streptophyta > Magnoliopsida > Poales > Poaceae > Triticum > Triticum urartu. The sequence continues at coordinate 368,837,363 of NC_141878.1, forward strand.
CACTGTTTGCCCAAAAGAACGCCCCCGCGCACTGCGCAAGCTTGCACTGTAAGCCGTCTGCGGCAACAGGGTGACAAGACATGCGAGAGGAGGACGAAAGGCCACGTACACATATGGTTAATATAAAAAACTTTTGCAGTTTAATTATCTACTATACCCACGTCTTGGTTTATAAGTAGGATTTAACTAATAAAATACGAATGCATGGCGCCAAAGATTATATAGTTGGATTCGTATTCGAACATAGTTTCCAATTACAAAATTTTTATGACATGCATTCACATTTTGTTGGTTAAATTTAAGGGCAAAGTATGGCACAGAACATAAAAGGGGCCATAGACCAAAACGGAGGTAGTAGCACACAGCCACTCTCTACGCAGCGACGCAATTGTCGGCCGGCTTGGAGGCGGCCATTTCTTGTGTGTTCAACTGCTCTATGCATGCGGTTGAGGCGGCCACGACGCGCTCTGCTCACGTCCTGCCGCGCGCGCTCTGCTCTATCGTCCCTCCGGGTGCTCTGCCCTTGTCCCTCCATGCGCGCTGCCAGTGTTTGGGGCTGACGGACGATCACGCATGTTCGTGTGCATGCAGTTGCGCCAGGCGCGGCGCGGTGATGCAGTTACCCGCTGCAAAAACTGCCATACGAACGCACCGAGAATCCAGGCCGCCCGGCCCCCTTTTATTCATGCGACCATTTACCTTCATCTCTTGCGTCACATGACACAATACGCACACACACGATGACACATATGAAGAGGACATCCAGCGGTTCCAATGGCGCTCCCCGTGGCTCCAATAGCGCTCCCAGCGGCCGACGGCGACAACGGCAGGCAGTTCACCACGCATCATGTAGTGCACACCCACGTGAGGGGGAAGGCCCTCTCGGTGGTGTACACGAACGATCCGGTCTCGATGGAGAGCTCCGTCCAGACTATGGAGCAGTTCCTTGTCGAGGACAAGTACCAAGTGCTCGGCTTCGACCTCGGGCACACCATCGGTCGTGCCGGGCATGACCAGAAGGTTGTCGTCGCCCAGTTGTGTGTGTGACATGACCTCCTCATCTACCACTACCACCTGGCCACAAGGCCTTGCGAGCGTTTCTCCAGGTTTATCAACAGCTCTGACTACAGTTTCGCTACGGTGGACACCACCAATGATCTAAAAGTGCTCAAGGTTTCAGGCTTGAAATGCCCGAATCTTGTCAACATCCAGCACCACTACAAGGTCTAGGGCAGCGACAACAACAAACTGAACTCCCTGGTGATACGTCTCCATCATATCTACTTTTCCAAACACTTTTGCCCTTGTTTTGGACTCTAACTTGCATGATTTGAGTGGAACTAACCCAGACTGACGCTATTTTCAGCAGAATTGCCATGGTGTTATTTTTGTGCAGAAATAAAAGTTCTCGGAATGACCTGAAAATCAACGGAGACTATTTTTGGAATATATAAAAAATACTGGCGAAAGAATCAAGGCCAGTGGGCCCACACCCTGTCCACGAGGGTGGGGGCGCGGCCCCTGCCTCATGGGCCCCCTGGTGCTCCTCCGACCTCAACTCCAACTCAATATATTCGTGTTCGAGGAGGAAAAAAATAGGAGAGAAGGATTCATTGCGTTTTACGATACGGAACCACCGCCAAGCCCTAATCTCTCTCGGGAGGGCTGATCTGGAGTCCGTTCGAGGCTCCGAAGAGGGGAAACCATCGCCATAGTCATCATCAACCTTCCTCCATCACCAATTTCATGATGCTCACCACTGTGCGTGAGTAATTCCATCATAGGCTTGCTGGACGGTGATGGGTTGGATGATATTTATCATGTAATCGACTTAGTTTTGTTAGGGTTTGATCCCTAGTATCCACTATGTTCTGAGATTGATGTTGCTATGACTTTGTTATGCTTAATGCTTGTCACTAGGGCCCGAGTGCCATGATTTCAGATCTGAACCTATTATGTTTTCATGAATATATGTGAGTTCTTGATCCTATCTTGCAAGTCTATAGTCACCTATTATGTGTTATGATCCGTTAACCCCAAAGTGATAATAATCGGGATACTTACCGGTGATGACCGTAGTTTGAGGAGTTCATGTATTCACTATGTGGTAATCCTTTGGTCCAGTACTCTATTAAAAGGAGGCCTTAATATCCCTTAGTTTCCAATAGGACCCCACTGCCACGGGAGGGTAGGACAAAAGATATCATGCAAGTTCTTTTCCATAAGCATGTATGACTATATTCGGAATACATGTCTACATTAGATTGATGAACTGGAGCTAGTTCTGTGTCACCCTATGTTATAACTATTGCATGATGAATCGCATCCGACATAATTGTCCATCACTGATCCATTGCCTATGAGCTTTTCATATATTGTTCTTCGCTTGTTTACTTTTCTGTTGCTACTGTTACAATCACTATAAAACCAAAACTATTACTTTTGCCACCATTACCACTACTATCATATTACTTTGCTACTAAATACCTTGCTGCAGATATTAAGTTTCGAGGTGTGGTTGAATTGACAACTCAGCTGCTAATACTTGAGAATATTCTTTGGCTCCCCTTGTGTCGAATCAATAAATTTGGGTTGAATACTCTACCCTCGAAAACTGTTGCGATCCCCTATACTTGTGGGTTATCAAGACTATTTTCTGGCACCGTTACCGGGGAGCATAGCTCTATTCTTTGAGTCACTTGCGATTTATATCTGCTGGTCACTATGAAGAACTTGAAAGATAAAAGAACCAAGATTTTTCCCTTGACTACGAGGGGAGGTAAGGAACTGCCATCTAGCTCTGCACTTGATTCACCTTCTGTTTTGAGTAAAATTGCGACACCTACACCTGCTATTCATTCTGATATGTCGCGTGTTATTGATGATGCCACTTCTTCTTTGCATGATACTTATGATGAAACTACTTCTATGCTTGATAATATTGTGCCACTAGGTGAATTTCTTGACGAACAACTTGCTAGGGTTAGAGAGAATGAAATTACTGAAACTGATAATATTGATGAAAGTGATGATGAAGATTCTCCCCCTAGATATGAATTGCCTATTGTACCTGAGTGTTATGTTATGGATGAAGATACTGCTAGAGACTTCTTAGCTTGAAATGATAGATCTGATCTTAAGAAATTATTAGCTAAGCTTAAAGAAAAGTCTTCGAATGCTAGAATGAAATATGACCCTGCTTTTGCTACTTCACCTATCTTTATTACTAATAAGGATTATGATTTCGCCGTCGATCTTAAGTTAATTACTTTGGTTGAATCTGATCCTTTTTATGTCTATGAATCTGAAACTGTTGTGGCACATCTTACTAAATTAAATGATATAGCCACCCTGTTCACTAATGATGAGAAAACTCGCTATTACTTTATCCTTAAGTTATTTCCATTCTCATTAAAGGGTGATGCTAAAACATGGTTTAATTCTTGATCTTGGTTGTGTGCGTAGTCCCCGGGATATGATTTATTACTTCTCTACTAAATATTTCCCCGCTCATAAGAAACAAGTTGCCTTAAGGGAAATATATAATTTTGTGCAAATTGAAGAAGAGAGTCTCCCACAAGCTTGGGGGAGGCTTCTCCGATTACTTAATGCTTTGCCTGATCATCCTCTCAAGAAAAATGAAATACTTGATATCTTTTATAATGGACTAACCGATGCTTCCAGAGACCACCTGGATAGTTGTGTTGGTTGTGTTTTCAAGGAAAGAACTGTTGATCAGGCCGAATTGCTATTGAATAATATGTTGAGTAATGAAAATTATTGGACACTTCCTGAACCAACTCCTAAGCCAACTCTGAATAAAAGGGGTATTCTATTTCTAGTCCTGAAGATATGCAAGAGGCAAAGAAATCTATGAAAGAAAAAGGTATTAAAGCTGAAGATGTTAAGAATTTACCACCTATTGAAGAAATACATGGTCTTGATAACCCGACACAGGTAGTAAAGGTAAATTCTCTCTATAGATTTGATAAATGTGAAATCCCATCTACTAAGTTTGCTAGCCAATGCTTGGATGAGTTTGATAATTTTATGGTTAAGCAAGAAGACCTCAATGCTTATGTTGGTAGACAATTGAAACGTAATGCTTATATGATTGAACACTTGAGTGATTATATGTCTAGAGTTAAAGGTGAACTTAAACTTATTAGTAAACATGCTTCTATGGTTACCACTCAAGTAGAACAAGTACTTAAGGCTCAGAATGATTTTCTCAATGAATTAAATAATAAGAAAAATGATAATGTTGTTAGAGTTGTGACTAGAGGGGGTAAAATGACTCAGGAACCTTTCTATCCTGAGGGACACCCTAAGAGAATTGAGCAAGATTCTCAGAGAACTAATATTGATGCACCTAGTTCTTCTAAGAAGAAAAAGAAGAAGAATTATAGAAATTTGCATGCTTCTGGTGAACCTGTTATTGACACACCTGAGAATCCCAATGATATTTCTATTTCTAATGTTGAAACACAATCTGGTAATTAACATGAACCTAGTGATAATGTTAATGATGATGTTCATGTTGATGCTCAACCTAGCAATGATAATGATGTAGAGATTGAACCTGCTGTTGATCTTGATAACCCACAATCAAAGAATCAACGTTATGATAAGAGAGACTTTGTTGCTAGGAAGCACGGTAAAGAAAGGGAACCATGGGTTCAGAAACCCATGCCTTTCCCTCCTAAACCATCCAAGAAAAAGGATGATGAGGATTTTGAGCGCTTTGCTGAAATGATTAGACCTATCTTTTTGCGTATGCGTTTGACTGATATGCTTAAAATGAACCCTTATGCTAAATACATGAAAGATATTGTTACTAATAAAAGAAAGATACCGGAAGCTTAAATTTCCACCATGCTTGCTAATTATACTTTTAAGGGTGGAATACCTAAGAAATTAGGAGATCCAGGAGTACCAACTATACCATGCTCCATTAAGAGAAACTATGTTAAAACTACTTTATGTGATCTTGGAGCCGATGTCAGTGTTATGCCTCTCTTTATATCGTATACTTGAAATATCTTTGCAAATGGCCGATAAATCAACTGCTATACCTGTCTGTATTTGTGAGGATGTGCCTGTTGTGGTTGCAAACGTTACTATTTTAATGGACTTTGTTATTGTTGATATTCCCAAGGACGATAGTATGTCTATTATTCTTGGAAGACCCTTTTTGAATACTGCAGGGACTGTTATTGATTGCAACAAAGGCAATGTCACTTTTCATGTTAATGGTAATGAGCATACGGTACATTTTCTGAGGAAACAACCTCAAGTCCACAGTATCAATTCTATTGGAAAAATTTCAACAATCACTATTGGAGGTTTTGAATTCCCTCTTCCTACTGTCAAGAAGAAATATGATATTCTTATTGTTGGGGGCGTGCATATCCCCATTGAGGTAACCTAGTGTTATTCAAAATTTCTCTGGTTTCATGCAATTCGGAATGAGTTTGTTAACAAGACTTGATAAACCTTGTTAGTGGATTCCTTTTGATGAGCATGAGATGGATAAAGTTAGAAAGCACAACTTTCTAGACCCTCTTTTTACTTTCTGTTATTTATATTAAATAAAGTGAAATAGTATTTCCTGTCTGTTTTCAGAATTATCCTTGCAATAAAAAATACCCCAAAAATAAAAGTTCTCCAATTGCCCTGAAAATGAAATATGATTTTTTCCAGAATATTTAAGAATTATTGGCACTCAGAACACATCAGGGGGCCTCACCATGTGCCCACGAGGGTGGAGGGCGCGCCCCCTGCCTCGTGGACCCCACGTGGGTCCCCTCCACTTATTCTTGCACCCACACACTTCGTCTTCCTCCAGAAAAAAATCATCCACCAGCTCAAACCCATGTTCTAGCTCATCTTGCTGCCATTTTCAATCTCCTTGCTCAAAGCTCCATTCACAAAACTGCTTTAGGGGATTGTTCTTCGGTATGTGACTCCTCCAATGGTCCAATTAGTTTTTGTTCTAGTGCTTTATTTATTGCAAATTTTTGCTGCTTAGGTGACCCTGTTCTTGAGCTTGCATGTCAAATTTATGTGGTCAAAAGTAGTTTTAATGCATGATATGGCCTCTAGGCACTTGTAGGAGCAGTTGCTATCAATTTTGTTGAGTTTGGTTCACTTTTATTTGAAGTTACTAAAAATTTCAGAAATTTTCAGAAAAAGATGAAGAGATTCTTGAGGGGTTCATCGAGCCGAAGCTCTAAGGATAAGCAAAGTGAAGAAAATAAGAAGCCCAAATATAATCTCCCTCGTACTGCGGAGGTCCGGCCTTGTGATGAGTTCTTGAGAGAAGTCGGGATTTATGAAGATTTTTATTATTTGGCTGAGAATGCAGGCCTCGCGACTTTCTCCATGACCAGCGTGAACAGTATCTCTTACTCACCAATATTTTTGTGCAAAAATTTCATTTCCATGCTAGGAGATCACCACCTTCAGTGGAATTTTATTTATATGATGAGCATAAGGAGATGTCACTTTATGATTTTTGCCGAGTTTGTAGGATACCCTTTGAGGGCAGCATAGAGGAACCACATCGTAATGATGTGCAGGGATTTATTGATATGATTGCTGTAGGGGAACGAGGAAAGTTTCCGATGCAAGAATCACTAGCATACATTTTCCTGTTCTACATTATTTTGCAATATTTGCTAGTAGATGGTTAATTGGTCACGGGAACTATGGAAATCTTAGTGCCCCTGATATTGTTATTTTGTGCCATGCTTTGTTTTGTGATACCACTTTTAGTTTAGGCGCTATTGTTGCTAAACGGTTAAATCTGAACCGCACAAAGGGTCCCGTCTTAGGAGGCATCTTCGCCTCGCGCCTTGCTGCACACTTTAACATACCTATTAGGCATTATGAGAAAGACGAAAAGTTGTTGCCTCATATTTTTCTAGATTATAAGAGCATGGTAGCACATGATTTTATTGTTAAGAATAAGAACAAGATGCTTAACTATAGACTGATATTTAATAAGAATCACTTTGAGACTATTACCTTGCCTGCTCCCTCTTTGTTCAACATATTTTCAGGCACGTACCTTGTTTTGCCGGAGCCCGTTCAGGCATACCAGAGCCTGACATCAGCTCCAGAGCCGGAGCCACTATCTGATCCTCACCGTCAGTCTGTTTATCAGTGGGATCCAGAGGAGATCGCCAACCAGTGGCACCCCGAAGACCCTCCTCGGTACACCGGAGAGGGCAGCTTTGATCCATGGGCATAGACCAACTTAGGCCAAAAGCCTAAGCTTGGGGGAGTACATATTTCTCACCGATATTACATTCATGTTCGCACACTCATGCTAGTTGTCGGTGCTCATACTTTTTCATTGTATCATCCATGCTAGTTTATTTTCTTTTTAAGCTTTCTTCTTGTGTGTTTGAAAAACCTTAAGAAAAACAAAAAAAAATACTTGTAGCTTTTAGCTAGTTTACTTTCCATGCCCGTAGTAGTAGTAATTAAAAAGAAAACCCAAAAATATTTCTCGTTCTTCTTTGCTTGTTGGGAGCTTTCCTGTGTAAATAGTTTTGTTGCTTTTCTTTTCTTTGGGGGTCGAGAGGGGAAGACCATGATGAAAATGTCGATTGGCTCTCTTATGCATTATTGTTGATCTAACAAAGAGCCCATATTACCTTGTCTTCTCCCTTGAATTGAATGCTTGCAGATTCTAGCTTAGTCCAATGCACGTGCACTATTATTACTATCCACACTATTCGGTTGTGCAAGTGAAAGGCAATAATGACGATATATGATGGACTGATTGAGACGAGAAAAGCTGGTATGAACTCGAACTCCCTTGTTTTTTTAAATATGATTAGTTCATCGTTCCTGATTCAGCCTATTATGGATGAAACATGTTTGCAATGACAGTTAGGGATTATAGTTACTCATGCCATGCTTAATTTGCTAGGTGTTTATAATGGTTTAACTTGCGTGCCAACATGCTATTAAAATGGTTGTGATGTGGTATGATAGGGTGGTATCCTCCTTTGGATGATTCGAGTGGCTTGACTTGGCACATGTTCACGCATGTAGTTGAAACAAAATCAACATAGCCTCCACAATATGTATGTTCATGGTGATTTATATCTTGACTTGGCACATGTTCACGCATGTAGTTGAAACAAAATCAACATAGCCTCCACAATATTTATGTTCATGGTGATTTATATCCTACTCATGCTTGCATTCAGTGTTGATTAATTTTAATGCATGTTCATGAATGTTGTCGCTCTCTAGCTGGTCGCTTCCCAGTTTCTTTCTAGCCTTCACTTGTACTAAGCGGGAATACTGCTTGTGCATCCAACTCCATAAACCCCAAAAGTTATTCCATATGAGTCCACCATACCTTCCTATATGTGGTATCTACCTGCCGTTCCAAGTAAATTTGTATGTGCCAAACTCTAAACCTTCAAATAAAAATTATGTTTTGTATGCTTGAATAGCTCATGTATCAACTAGGGTTGTCTGTATCTTCCATGCTAGGCGGGTTATTCTCAAGAGGAGTGGACTCCGCTCCTCACTCACGAGAAAATGGCTGGTCACCGGGATGCCCAGTCCCATGCTCAAATCAAATTAAAATAATTGCAAAAGGAACTCCCCCAGGATTGTTGTTAGTTGGAGGCACCCGTTGTTTCGGGCAAGCCATGGATTGATGCTTGTTGGTGGTGGGGGAGTATAAACTTTACCATTCTGCTTGTGAACCGCCTATAATGTGTGTAGCATGGAAGATATCGAGATCTCTCGGTTGTTATGTTGACAATGAAAGTATACCCCTCAAAATATTATTCATCTCTATTTCAAAACCGAGCTCTGGCACCTCTACAAATCCCTGCTATCCTCTGTGAAGGGCTTATCCATTTACTTTTATGTTGAGTCATCACCCTCTTATTAAAAAGCACCATTTGGAGAGCACCGCTGTCATTTGCATGTATTATTGTTAGTTTACATTGAGTATGACTTGACTGGATCTCTTTTACCATGAATTGCAGTTTCCATTCAGCCCTTGATCTTCAGGGGTGCTCTGCATTTATGTTTTGCAGTATCAGAAAGGGCTAGCGAGTTACCATCCTATTATATCATATTATGTTTGTTTTGAGAAAGTGTTGTCATCTGAGATTTATTATTATTGCTCGCTAGTTGATTATGCCATTGATATGAGTAAACATGAGACCTAAATGTGATTGTGAATATGGTTAGTACATAATCTTTGCTGAAAACTTGAATGTTGGCTTTACATATTTACAACAACAAGAGCAAACAGAATTTGTAAAAGTTTTTCTTTTACCACTTTCAGTTTGTCAACTGAATTGCTTGAGGACAAGCAAAAGTTTAAGCTTGGGGGAGTTGATACGTCTCCATCGTATCTACTTTTCCAAACACTCTTGCCCTTGTTTTGGACTCTAACTTGCATGATTTGAATGGAACTAACCCGGACTGACGCTGTTTTCAGTAGAATTGCCATGGTGTTATTTTTGTGTAGAAATAAAAGTTCTCGGAATGACCTGAAAATCAATGGAGATTATTTTTGGAATATACAAAAAATATTGTTGAAAGAATCAAGGCCAGGGGGCCCACACCCTGTCCACGAGGGTGGGGGCGCGCCTACCCCCCTAGGCGCGCCCCCTGCCTCGTGGGCCCCCTGGTGCTCCTCCGACCTCAACTCCAACTCTATATATTCATGTTTGGGGAGAAAAAATAGGAGAGAAGGATTCATCGTGTTTTACGATATGGAGCCGCCGCCAAGCCCTAGTCTCTCGGGAGGGATGATCTGGAGTCCGTTCTGGGCTTCGGAGAGGGGACTCCGTCGCCATCATCATCATCAACCTTCCTCCATCACCAATTTCATGATGCTCACCGCCGTGCGTGAGTAATTCCATCGCAGGCTTGCTGGATGGTGATGTGTTGGATGGGATTTATCATGTAATCGAGTTAGTTTTGTTAGGGTTTGATCCCTAGTATCCACAATGTTCTGAGATTGATGTTTCTATGACTTTGATATGCTTAATGCTTGTCACTAGGGCCCGAGTGCCATGATTTTAGATCTGAACCTATTATGTTTTCATGAATATATGTGATTTCTTGATCCTATCTTGCAAGTCTATAGTCACCTATTATGTGTTATGATCCGTTAACCCCGAAGTGACAATAATCCGGATACTTACCGGTCATGACCGTAGTTTGAGGAGTTCATGTATTCACTATGTGTTAATGCTTTGGTCCGGTACTCTATTAAAAGGAGGCCTTAATATCCCTTTGTTTCCAATAGGACCCCACTGCCACGGGAGGGTAGGACAAAAGATGTCCTGCAAGTTCTTTTCCATAAGCACGTATGACTATATTCGGGATACATGCCTACATTACATTGATGAACTGGAGCTAGTTCTGTGTCACGCTATGTTAAACTATTGCATGAGGAATCGCATCTGACATAATTATCCATCACTGATCCATTGCCTACGAGCTTTTCATATATTGTTCTTCGCTTATTTACTTTTCCGTTGCTACTGTTACAATCACTATAAAACCAAAACTATTACTTTTGCCACCGTTACCACTACTATCATATTATTTTGCTACTAAATACCTTGCTGCAGATATTAAGTTTCCAGGTGTGGTTGAATTGACAACTCAGATGCTAATACTTGAGAATATTCTTTGGCTCCCCTTGTGTCGAATCAATAAATTTGGGTTGAATACTCTACCCTCGAAAACTGTTGCGATCCCCTATACTTGTGGGTTATCACCTGGTTGACCTCGCCTCGGCCATCATCGACCCCTACTACATGAAGATAAAGGATGAGATCAAGAAGGACAAGATCGCCTGGCATAGTGTTTGGCATGAGAGACTAGAGGAATAACACGTCAAGTACGCAGCCAAGGACGCGTACACAAGCTACGAGATATACAGGCGGATTGTTGCATGAGGAAGTGTCTTGTTCCTGCCCCAGACGAGGGATCAAGCAACAGAGCAGCGGCAGGAGCGTCACAAGAAGTAGATGACTAGATGATCTTTTCTCCTACTTTAGAATGCATGCAATTTATTGAGGTGTGTGCGAATGATTTGTATAGTCACTTGTGTAATTAGATGTTTGTTTTAGTTATATATATATACATGTTATTCTTCTGTAGACAGAGCAAATCACATGGCTTATTAGCAGCAATCGTCTGTGTTATTATTGGTCTTGGAATAGATTTCTGATTACGGACCTGTTTGTCGCGTATCACACACATCTTGTTCAATTGAACCGTTTCCATTATGTTGCCTAATAACACACAGTTCATCCTAGTGAACTGTATGTCGTATATCGCACACACCCTCATCTGGCTGCCTATTTTTGTTGTTCTGCATCATCGCAAACAGTTCTTCTGGATTAATCGTTTGCCACTCATCGCACACGCAAATCTAATATGAACCATGTTTGATGTCGCCGCCATCGCAAACATTTTGCACCTTTTTTACGGTTTTTTTACACCACCGTTTGCGATTATTGCATCGCACACAGTTTCGTCGAAGGGTCTCTGATTCGACTATTGCGTTTGGACCATCCTGCAGTAGTGTGCGTCTCCAAAGTATCTATAATTTTTATTGTTCCATGCTGTTATATTATCATTCTTGGATGTTTTACAATCATTTTATATCATTTTTGGTACTAACCTATTGACATAGTGCCCAGAGCCAGTTGCTATTTTTTGCTTGTTTTTTACATCAAAGAAAATCAATATCAAACGGAGTCCAAATTCGGAGAACTTTTTGTGGATTTTTTATGGACAAGAAGACACCCAATGGGCTGAAGAAGCACCTGGGGGTTCCCCGAGGGGGGCACAACCCACCAGGGCACGCCTGGGCCCCCAGGCGCGCCCAGGTGGGTTGTGCCCACCTCGGTGGCCTCCCGCACCGCCTCTTTGCTCCATAAATACACCAACATTCCAAAAACCCTAGGGGAATCGACGAAGATCAATTCCAGCCGCCACAAGTTCCAGAAACACCAGATCCAATCTAAACACCATCACGGAGGGGTTCATCGTCCTCATTGGTGCCTCTCCGATGATGCGTGAGTAGTCTTTTGTAGACCTTCGGGTTCGTAGTTAGTAGCTAGATGGCTTCCTCTCTCTCTATCTATCTCTCTCTATCTCTTGATTCTCAATACAATGGTCTCTTGGAGATCTATTTGATGTAACTCTTTTTTGTGGTGTGTTTGTTGGGATCCGATGAACTTTGAGTTTATGATCAGATCTATGTTTTTATCCATGAAAGTTATTTGAGTCTTTTGATCTCTTATATGCATGATTACTTATTGTTGGAGATATGCCCTATATGCAATCATGTATGATGATATGTCCTATGTGTTTATGAATAAAGATAGTCCTTGGACATTATCAATGATGTGTATCAGCAAGTACGTGACTTGTTTGTGGGACTATGCATTGTATGATGAACGTCCTAAAAGGTCCCTAGTCAAAAGGGTTGTGTGGATGCGCAGCCAACTAGACTAGCATATGACACATTCGATGGCTTGGTCTCACTAACCAGGGAGCATTGGATGCTAACCGGATAATATGGACTCGAAAGGATCTGGTCGGATTCGACGTAGTCAGATACGAGTTGAGATAAGGTCTGAGTCGGACAGACCCAACTATGAGACGCAGCGATATGTCATCTGTGAGTCTCTAGTACAACATACGTTCTATGTCCTATGACCTGAGCTGGCGCATGTACTCGGGATGGTAATAGACTTGCTTTGGGCCAACCAAACACTACTCCGTGACTGGGTAGTTACAAAGGTAGGTTTCGGGCTTGTCCATACCCATGCTACGAGACATGGTCGAGCAAGATGGGATTTGCCCCTCCGATCAGGAGAGATATACTCTGGGCCCCTCGTGTGATCCGACCAGGATAAGCATGGCCATGCGACAAGGATTATGAGATAATCTGATTGTGGTCAGCATCACTGGAACAAGAAAGTGGTCGGGCTAGCACAAGGATGACAGACTCGCCTTGAGCCCGACAACATATATCGTGTGGCAAAAGGAATGGAAGTGTGATGTACATGTTCACCTAACCAGCTTCATCGTCTGCTTGGTGGTCGGCACGCCTTGCTAGAGGCCGCTACCAGCCATGTAGTCTGGAGGTGATCTGAACTGCGACCAAGCCGGCTTGAACCTAAGGGGTCGCACGCTTAAGGGAAGGAACCTACGAGGTCGGATCCGAGGACACTGGTAGGATGTGATCCGAGTTGTATTCGGATTGTGGCCGAGTAGACTTATGGGATTCAGGGTCCGTGCGAGGCCCAAGTATTGAGCCCGCGATGGACGCCTATATAAAGTGGGGTGAGGCACACTCATGCGGTTGATCGCTTCGGCACTGTCACTAGGGTTTGCATGTGTTGCGAATAGACACCTCCACTCGCCACCGATTGTGTGATCAGACCTAGCAGTCCGCCGCACGACGTTCCTCCTGCATGCGCGGATACCGTTAGAGGCGGTGCACTTGCGCCGCTCCGGTGAACCTGTACGTGGGAACCGACTACCGGTTGTACGAGGGAGATCGGACGAGGAGGAGACGGTCCATGCGGACGCGCTGCCCCAACTCTTCTTCCGCTATGCCACACTAGTTAGGATGCTGATCTTGGCGATGGCGCTCCCACCCTCCACCTCGGCTCCCCCACCCTCTCCGGCGATCTGCCTCATTCTCCACTAACTTCTGGATTCTCTCTGATCATCTGTTCCGGCGTTCTTTTGGGATCAAGGTAATACCCATCTAGTATGGGTTCATCTGGTGGATCTACCCTTGGCTTGGATTTCTCCAAGGGTAGGGTTTTTGCAGAAGAGGTCTTCAGATCTACTGGACATACGGTCCACCCTGCCGGGCACAGGAGGTCATTCATCTTAGTGGTTTCATTCAGCCGCCATGCTTTTCGCCTCTCGGAGGATTCTGTGGCCGCGGTTTTGGAGGCAGTAATTGGAGGTTCGGCAATTGATCTTCAGGTTCTTCACATCAAGGATAAGGTTTACTCCTTTCATGTCTCTTGCAAGCAAGTTGGTTTTCTTATTATGGATCTCCGTTCCTATGCATGCGATCTGTTCAAATGCTATTTTCATCTGTGGGGAAATGGGGGGCCTAATTGGATTAGAGAGCTCCGGATCTGGAGGAAGGAATGTGATGCCGAATGGATTCTAGTTAGTCCTACTAAGCGCCTTTCATCTTTAGGTCTTTTGGCCATGAATAAGCCTCCGGTTAGATCAGCTCTTAAGACTGCTCCTTCTGCTCGTAAAAAGCTTTCTTTTGCCACGTTTGAGCGATACTCTGCTTGCAAGGGATATAGATATCCGGCTACACAAGAGTGCATTGATTTCATGACAGATGCGGGGTATAATCTTCCTGCACATGAACGTGTAGTCATACATCCATCGCCACCCATGGACTTGTGTTGGACGGTGGCACGTCCACCTATCGTTTTTGGAACAGTTACTCCCTTGCCGGCGTTGAGCCGGCCGGAATCTGCTTCACCGGTAATTGATCCGGTTTTGGAGGACCCTTCCCCTGTGCATGCAGAATTCTCGCTCGACAGTTGCGTAGAGGCGGGATTGTCGCTAGTTCAAAACATTTGCCCGAATTCTGGCCCAGAGGCTTTGGAGGCCCGTCGGGATTCTACCTCACCTTCAATATTTTGCCCATCTGCCTCTGGGCCTTCGAGCCCATCTCCTTCTCATCGTCCGGATATCCCCTCATCTCAGGAGGCAGCCAGACAGTTTGATGCCATGGTCGATGACATGGTGGACCGTGTGATCACCTGTACTATTTGCTCTCAGAAGGGCCACATGTCAACGACTTGTGGAAGGCGAGTAGTCTGCACGGCTTGCTCCCGTCCTGGTCACTCTAGCCAGGCCTGTAATGATTTCGCGTGCTCCAATGGATTGGTTTGGAGGCCAATTTCGGTTCAACAAAAAACGAGTTTATTGGAATCTGCTGCTACTCATGGGAACAGAGCCGGAGTTATTGGGATAGACTGTCCAGTCCCATCGCTGCCGCCTCCATTGCATCTTCCCTTACCCCAAATCAACGAAAACCCCCGACAAGCTCCGGGCTCTTCTATGGAGAACTACGAGCTCGACCCACAGCGCTTTGTGCCCCATGGACATCTCATCATCGATGGCGGCGATCGTCGGCTTCCACGCACCTTCTTCATGCCCGCATCGCGTCCGCCCCGCCGGCATGAGGACTACATGGTTGCAGAGGTGATGCCGGCGCCGGAGGGGCCGTTCGGCCCGGTGCGGAACGAAGTCGTCCAGTTTCTGCAGAATAGAGGTATTATGGTTCGATCTGCTCAGCCGTGGTTTCATGGGATAGGTCTGTTTCAAGTCAGGGATCCGACTGTTAGATATACCCTGGTTCAGCATGCACCTTTTCCTTTGGGCAATGACCGTTTTGTCAGATTTATGAAGCATGATGAGGGAGATAATTTCAAAGGAACACACAGTTTTCGCAAGGGTTGGTTAATGTTCATTGGGATTCCCCTGGATTACCGCACCACTGAATACATCTCGCAGGCTGTAGGCACTTTTGGAAAGTTTATTTCTTGGGACAGTGAAGATCCCTATATTGTTCGGACTTTGGTTGAAGCTAGTTTCCCAGATACGCCTTTGGTTCCAAGGGATGTGGTTTTTGGTGATTATGCAGAGTATGGAGGTGCTCAAGTATCTTGGACAGCCGCTTGCTATGTTCTTGGCGCAGATTTTGCAGACCAGATGCCAAATGACGAAGACCCTATGCCTCTCGATGGAAACCCTCACCCTTTTCCTGGCAATCTGGTGCCTGATAATTTGATGTTTGCCTTACCTCCATACCCAATGCTGGGTTGGAATGATGCACCTCTTGCTCCGCCGCCTCCACCGGTCAATAACGAAGCGCCTGCACCTGGTTGGGGCAATGCCCTGTGGGGAGATGAAGTTGACAATGGACAGGCACTGCCACCTGCTGCTCCCAAACAGGATCAAGTTTCAATAGTAATTGATCAGCCAGAAGGGTCTGTTTCTGTAGAGCAGCAAGAACAAGAAGGTGAAATCCAGCAACAACATGATTTGCCCCTTCACCCTGTACTTGAGGAGAATCAGTTAGCCATTGTGCCCTACCATCCCCCTATGATTCAGCAGCACCAGATTTTTATTGGCATGGCACGTATTGTGGCAGGACCTCCTCTTCCCCCGGAGATGATTTGGCAAAGGTCTTTCCAAAACCTTATGTTTGATTTCTCTGTCAAGGAAGTGCCAAGATCTATCTTCCCCAAGCCGATGGGCACAATCATCTACTCCAAGAGGTCGTGGTCCATTGCCTTTGATGAATCAAGGATGATTAGTTGTTTGACTGCTTCACTGCCTCTTGTTCCTGCTGTCAGAAAACCTGTCATGCAGAAGCGCCCTGTGGCCAGAGCTTTATTTGAGGCGGTGCCTGCTGTTTCGGAGCCTGTTTCTGAAGAAATTGAGTCTGCTAGTTCTGCTCTTCCAGTATCAGTTCAATCAACACCTTTGTTCTCTGTGGAGCAATCCTCTGCTCATAAGCGGCGAGACAAGAAGAAGACTCCTGTTGTTGATACGTCACTAAGGCGTTGCACTCGGAGCGCGGCAAAGTTAGATGGGTACAAAAATGTGGTCTTTGAGCAACTTTCTCTGCAGCCATCTAAAAAGCGCCCCCATGCAAAGCCCATGGAGGACAAGGCCCAGCCCACTCCTGCGGATGATACTGAAGACGCTCGGCCCACTGCACCACCTCACACCCCGCTTCATGTTCTCCAAGCTGTGGGGGCGCAGTTGGAGGTTGATCCTGCGCTCCTAACGGTGGACAAGCTTATGGCTAATCCTCAGGAGAACTCATCTGCATCTTCCAATTAGTTTTTATGTTACTTTATATGCCAAGTCTGATGGTGCTGGATGTGTCTGTTTTTATTACTGTTGAACTAAGTCCGGGCTGGGAGGTGGCACTCTGGGGTACTAAATTTATCTTTATTTTGGAGGGTGTGGCATTATGTGCCACACTTTTATTACTTCTATACGCGATGGTTATCCATGAATCGTGTCACAACGCGTAGTTGGAAAGTTTTATGATGGAATGTTCGTGGTCTGAATTCAGATGCTAGGAAGCGCTCTGTCAGGGAGAAAGTGATAGAGAGTCAGTGCTCAGTGCTTTGTTTGTAGGAAACAAAGTTATCCTCTTGCTCGCGCTCTATCATGAAAAGCATTTGTCCTCAAGGGTTTGATCAATTTGTTGAGTCTCCCTCTAGCGGAGCATCTGGGGCCTCTTAACAGCGTGGCGATCTGATATGTTCAGTGGCACCCTTCTCACAGTTAAACCATATGCTATTGTTATGCATTTTACCTCGGTCCATAATAATGAACAATGGTTTCTGGTTAATGTGTATGGTCCATGCCAGGGTGAGTTGCGAGATGAGTTTGTCTCCTGGATTTACAATTTGGACATTGATCCGAATGAAATGTGGATGTTAATGGGGGACTTCAACTTCATCCGTTCCATTGATAATAGAAATCTCCCCGGGGGTGATATTAATGATATGTTCATTTTCAATGAAATAATTGGCCATTTGGGATTGTTAGAACTTCCTCTAAAAGGACGTAAATTCACATGGTCTAACATGCAAGACAGGCCACTCCTGGAACAGTTGGACTGGGTTTTTACTTCTGCAAGTTGGATTAACATATATCCCATGACCCAACTGACCCCTTTGGCAAAGACTGCGTCTGATCATGTTCCTTGTCTGGTGGCCATCAGTACAGCAATTCCCAAAGCACATATCTTCAGGTTTGAAAACTTTTGGATTCATCAGGCAGGCTTTATGGAATGTGTGCAGGAGGTGTGGGATCGCCCCAGTCGTAAGACCCATATTTCGGCAATAATTGTGGACAAACTGAAAGCTTTGAGGTTTGCTCTCAAGAAATGGCAGAAAGGTTTATCACACATTAAAAGGTTGATTGAGAAGTGTAACTGGGTAATTCTTTGGTTGGACAATCTTGAAGATAAAAGATCTTTATCCAGGCCTGAGTTTAATTTCAGGAAAATAATTAAAATGCACCATGAACACCTGCTTCACATGCAATACTTGTACTGGAGGAAAAGATGTACAATTAGGTATATCAAAGTGGGAGAGGAAAACTCCAAATTCTTTCAGGCCATGGCAACTGAAAGATTTAGAAAAAACTCTGTGGCAAGCTTGTTGCTGTCAGATGGAACAGTAACATCTAACCATGAGGAAATGGCCAGAGAATTCCTGACAACCTTCAAAAGCAGAATGGGGACAGTTAAGTCAATTTCTTTGGATGCAACCATATTGTCCCTAGTACCCAGGGTCCAGGGTTTGGAGGTGCTCACAAAACCTTTTGAATTAAAAGAAATTGAGCAGGTTATCAAGGACTTGCCTATTGATAAGGCCCCTGGACCTGATGGCTTTAACGGGCTCTTTTTAAAAAAGTGTTGGCATATAATTTCTGCTGATTTTATACAGCTGGTTACGGAGTTTCATGCTGGAACAGTGCAATTAGAAAATTTGAATGATGCATTCATTACCCTGGTCCCAAAGAAGCAGACACCTGAGGGTGTGGGAGATTTTCGACCAATCTCTCTAACCTCTGTTGGCCTAAAGTTTCTTACAAAGCTTGCTGCTAACAGATTCCAACTGGAGATCACCAAATGTGTGCATAAAAACCAATATGGTTTCATCAAATCAAGAACAATCCAGGATTGTCTTGCTTGGACATTTGAGTATATCCATCAGTGCAATCAGTCTAAAAGGCCCATCCTTTTGCTTAAGTTGGACTTTGAGAAGGCTTTTGACTCTATCCAGCATGAGGCAATCATAAAGATCTTAATTGCAAAAGGTTTTGACGAAAGGTGGATTGTTTGGATTAAGCAGTTGCTGTCTTCTGGCACTTCTTCTGTACTACTGAATGGAGTCCCTGGTAAACATTTCAAATGAAAATGTGGAGTCAAGCAAGGGGACCCAATTTCTCCCTTACTATTTTTTATTGCGGCTGATCTTTTACAGACTTTAGTGAACAATCTTCTCCAACAAGGTTTAATAAGTAGGCCCCTGCTTACCCATGATCCAGATTTCCCAGTGGTCCAATATGCAGATGACACACTGCTATTCCTAAATGCTGATCTAAGTCAATTGAGGGCTCTGAAATCAGTTTTTCATTCCTTCTCACAGGCAACTGGACTGTAGATCAATTTCCATAAATCCTCCATGTATCCTATCAATGTAGATGAGCAGGATGCTTCTGACCTGGCTGCCTTTTTTGATTGCAAATTAGGCACTATGCCTTTTACATATCTGGGGCTGCCAGTGGGGACCACCAGGCCCAAAATAGTTGACCTCCTTCCTCTTGTGGATTGTATGGAGAGAAGATTGACAGCAAGTTCATGGTTCTTGCCACAAGGGAGCAGACTGCAATTAGTCAATTCTGTGATCTCTTCCTTGCCTATCTTTTTCCTTTGTAGCTTGTCCATTCCTCAGGGTATTTTAAAACAATTGGAAAGAATCCAAAGGCAGTGTTTATGTAGGAAATATGGTCAGGAAAAGGGTCACTCACTGGCGGCTTGGCAACTTGTTTGTAGACCTAAGTCAAAGGGGGGCTTGGGATTTTAAACCTTGGACTACAGAATGATGCTCTCTTATTGAAACACCTCAGCAAATTTTATAATAAGATGGATGTGCCCTGGGTGCAATTAGTTTGGGATTCTTACTACTTTGAAAGGATTCCACATGATACTGTTCTCTGTGGCTCCTTTTGGTGGAAAGATGTATGCAAGTTGATGGATAATTTCAGAGCCGTTACGTCGGTTGATGTTCATAGTGGAGATACAGTGCAGTTCTGGTCAGACTTCTACCAAATTGGGAACAGTTCGGTTCCTCTGCAAGAGCGATTTCCTAGGCTTTTTTCTTTTTGTCTCCACAAAAACCTCTCAGTCAAGGCAGTTTTTCAGGCTAGTTCTTTCCAGGAGCTTTTCTACTTGCCTATGACTGAACTAGCCTTCCAAGAAATGCAACAGCTCTCCTCATTAATGGGGTCTTTCCATTTGGATAATCAATCTAATGACCACTAGGGATGGAGGCATGGCAAGAAATCAGAGTATACAGCAAAAAAGTTTTATGATTTTGTCTATCAGCCAATGGTCTCAAACCCCATCCTGGGATGGATATGGAAAAGTTGCTGCACTATGTCGATCAAGATGTTTGCTTGGCTTGTCATCATGGATAGGATTAACACCAAGGACATGATTCAGAGGAGACATTGGAGAATCAATGAAGGGCCTGAATGTGTTCTTTGTCTGACTGGAGCTCTGAGGACAGAAATCACCTGTTCTTCCAGTGCAATTTTAGTGCTCGAGTCTGGAACTACCTACAAATTGAATGGAAAAATGGTGACGATATGGTGGAAATTGCTCATCATGCAAGGAAGGATTTCAACAAACCTTTTTTTGGGGAGGTGGTTTTCTTGGCCTGGTGGAATATTTGGAAGATCAGGAATGATAGAACTTTCAGGAACATTCAACCCTCTTTCAGGGCATGGAGGAATAGCTTCATTCATGATACCACTCTGCTCTCCCACCGAATAAAACAGAAATTTAGAGACGCCCTTCTTAAGTGGATTGATTTTCTTCCTCCTTGAGGAGAGTTCCTGTTTGGCTCTTTTGTTTATTTTGTAATTTATAGGTATAGTGCTCCCCTACCCTGTATAGTTTTTCTTCCTCTTTCTTTCTTTTTTTCTTTGTTATCTTTTTCTTTCCTCACCTTGAGGAAACCCTGTATGTGTTTGTTTTTTTTTATAAAATGTTGTGGGGTGTAAGCCCTGCAGTCTTCATGGTCAAAAAAAAATTTCTTCTTCCGCTGCACGGCACTACGCATCTAGTGGTAACAAACTGTGATACATCTCCCATAGCATGTTCTTGGTTGTTCTGCGCATAGGAAAATTTTAATTTGCAGTCGACGCACCCTACCGTAGATCCCAACAGTGGTATCAGAGCCTCTGCTATATGATTTGGATTCAGATCGTATGCATATTAGATATGTGGAGGCGATAGATGAGATCTGTTGTTGAGGAGATCGGTTGTGTGCACGGTTGATGAGATCAACTGCACATGGGAATCGATGTGGCTATGTTTTCTGATGATCGGAGTCTATGAGGTCGTGACACAACCTACCCCTACTGGTCGGTATCCACCGTCGGGGTTAACAGCGAAACGTAAATCCGAATCGGGCTCACGACAATCGATAAGATCGGTCATATCAGAGAATTCGGCGTGATCAGAGTTCAGATGTGATCTGTGACCGCCGTGTGCGTAGCGCCTTGTATTTCGTACACGATCACTCAAACCGGTAGAATGCGATTATATGTGTAACTTTGTTTTGCAGGTTTGATGTGAATAGTATGGCCCATGTGTATGTGATGCATGTGTGTAAATTATACATAGCCTGCGTGTCATGCTTGTCAGCCGGCAGGAGCCAAAGTGTTGTCATTATATTGTATAACGACCTGCGTGTCGACTTATGACTCTATGTAAAATTCATTACTAATTGTAGTAGTTGGATAATAGAGATCATGTTGGTGGCTTGGCGTCCCAGCATGACAAACAAGATGGAGTTCCTAGATGGTCATCGGAGTCGGAGCCGACCTAGAAGGACATCCATGAAGGAGCCATACTATTTCACAATATATGTTTTATTTGTGATTATTATGCTTCTTGTTTTCTATGCATGTTATAATGATAGAAAGATCCCTCGTTAATATCAAGAAATTTGCCATTCCTGATGTTGCACCTTCGCACGTCAAGTACGTCTAGTAGTGGGCTCATAAAATTGGGGTGCTGCTCGGTGTCCTTGAACTGAAGGGTTCGTGTCGGACACGGACATGCACTGCATTAGGTTAACTTGACAAGGCTATCAAAACGGTTTTGGGCCTTATGGCAAAAGAGGTCGGGAGCCGGGGTATGAGATACCTATCATACCGACAGGAGTTGTATAGAGATACGATTAGCAAGGAGTTGCTTACGGGATAGGCATGTTGTCTAAAGCTCACTAGTCGCATGTGCTAGTCGGATCCTGAATCACTGAGAGTTTGCGGAGGGATGCTGACTTCAGTGGGAGTATTTCTGTTTAAGGCTAGAATTACTCTACATAAACACATTGCTTAGTGATTGCATAATTTTCTATTGGAGATCAATGGCACCACCTGCTCCACCCAACTTTGCATTGAAATCAATTCTGGAAAAGGATAAACTGAATGGAACAAACTTTACCACCTGGTATAGAAATTTGAGAATTGTTCTCAAGCATGATAAAAAGGAACATGTTCTAGAGGATCCGCTTCCAGAGGAACCTGCCGATAATGCTAGTACCACAACCAAGAATGCCTACCAGAAACTTGTTCATGAATCAAACGAGATCAGCTGCCTCATGCTGGCTTGTATGGAGCCCGATTTGCAGCAGCATTTCGAACACGTTGGGGTTTTCGATATAATCGAGAGTCTCAAGAGCATGTTTCAGGTGCAGGCTAGGACTGAAAGGTTCAACGTCTGGCGATCCTTGATGGATTGTAAGCTGAAGGAAGGTGATCCACTGAGCCCGAATGTGATCAAGATGATCGGATATGTGCAAGCTTTGGATCGGTTGGGCTTCCCGCTCTTGGATGAGCTGGCTACTGATGCAGTTATGGGTTCTCTTCCGCCCAGCTATGCGATGCTCATCTCGAACTATCATATGCATGGCATGGATAACAAGCTCACTGAATTGCATGGGGTGCTCAAAGTGGCAGAGCAAGATATTAAGAAAGGCACGCATCAAGTGTTGATGGTGCAGAAATCGGCTAAGTTCAAGAATAGTTGCTCCAAGAAAAAAGGCTAAGGCAAAGGGCACGGAGAGGGTAACCTCCGCCGCTGCGCCGAAGTCTGGACCGGACTCAAAGACCATTTGCTATCATTGCAAGGAAACTGGTCACTGGAAGAGGAACTGTAGCAAGTGGCTTGCAGAGCATGGCAAGAAGGCTGGGAATGCTGCTTCAGGCAAAGGTACACTTGTTGCATATGTTATAGACATTTACCTTGCTGACATACCTAGCAGTTCTTGGGTATTTGATATCGGATCGGTTGTTCACATTTGCAACTCGATGCAGGGGCTGGTAAGAACTAGGCGTGTGGCACAAGGGGAGGTTGACATCAGGGTCGGCAACAAAGCAAGAGTTGCTGTGTTGGAGGTCGACACGATGCAGCTCCAGCTTCCTTCTAGATTTATTTTGGAATTGAATAATTGTTATTACATTCCTGCACTTAGTCGGAACATTATTTCTGCCTCATGCTTGATGAGTCAGGGTTATGAATTCAATTTAAAGGACAATGGTTGTTCGATTTATTTGAAAGGTATGTTCCACGGCTATGCACCCATTGTTGATGGGTTATTTATATTGAATCTAGAATAGGAACCGGTCTATAACATGAATGTCAAGAGGCATAAGCCTAATGAGATAAATCCGACATACTTCTAGCATTGCCGGCTTGGACACATTAGTCTGAAACGCATGAAGAAGCTCCATGATGATGGACTCCTAACTTCGACGACTTTGGGTCATTCGAGACATGTGAATCATGCTTGCTTGGCAAGATGACTAAGTCCCCTTTCGCAAAGAGTTGTGAGAGGGCATTCGAGCTGTTGGAACTGATACACAGTGATGTGTGTGGACCAATGAGCACAACTGCAAGAGGTGGCTATCAGTACTTCGTGACTTTTACCGATGACTTGAGTAGATATGCATATATCTATTTGATGAGGCACAAGTCTGAAACTTTTGAAAAGTTCAAAGAGTTTCAAAACGAGGTTGAGAATTAGCTTGGCAATACTATAAAACTTCTACGATTTGATCGTGGAGGTGAGTACATGAGCCAGGAGTTTGATGATCATCTGAAAAGCAGAGGTATAGTACCTCAGCTCACACCTCCAGGTACGCCATAGAGAAATGGTGTATCGAAACGGAGGAATCGTACCTTGTTGGACATGGTTCGATCTATGATGAGCAAATCGGATTTACCCTTGTCATTCTGGGGATACGCTCTAGAAACTGCAGCTTCCGCACTTAACAGGGTACCATCATAATCCGTAGATAAGACACCACATGAGATGTGGACCGGGAAGGCTCCCAGTTTGCCTTTTCTAAAGATTTGGGGTTGTGAAGCATTTGTCAAGCGACTTATGTCAGACAAGCTTACACCCAAGTCGTACAAATGCATATTCATGGGATATCCGAGGGAAACCTTGGGATATCGCTTCTACAACCGGGAGGAGAACAAAGTGTTTGTTGCTCAGAACGGGGTTTTCCTTGAGAAAGAGTTTCTCAGTCGGGAGGCCAGTGGGAGGACGGTCCGACTCGAAGAAATTCGAGTACCACTCGGGGACGGCTCGGCGGGTGATGAGATCATACCGGAGTCAGTCAGGGAACCCATAGTGGAAGTGGCACCAGAACCACGGAGGTCGGAAAGATTGTGCAGAGTGCGTGATATATTGTTGCTAGAAAGCGACGATCCGACCACGTATGCAGAAGCGATGGTGAGCCCAATTCCGAGGCATGGTTAGAGGCCATGAGATCCGAGTTAAAGTCCATGGATGAAAATCAAGTCTGGGACTTGGTTGATCCGCCGCCTGGTGTAAAGGCCATTGGCTGCAAATGGGTCTTTAAGAAGAAAACTGATGTGGATGGAAATGTTCAGATCCACAAAGCTTGCCTTGTCGCTAAAGATTATGGACAAGTTCAAGGAATTGACTACGACGAGACTTACTCACCGGTAGCGAAGCTGAAGTCGGTAAGGATCGTACTAGCTATAGCTGCATATTTCGATTACGAGATATGGCAGATGGATGTCAAAACGGCTTTCCTTCATGGAAATTTAACCGAGGACGTGTATATGATACAACCCGAGGGTTTTGTCGATCCTACTAGCACTAGTAAAGTATGCAAGCTCAAGAGATCCATTTATGGGTTGAGGCAAGCATCTCGGAGTTGGAACATTCGTTTTGATGAGGTCGTCACTGGTCTCGGTTTCATCAAAAGCGATGAGGACGCTTGTTTGTACAAGCAGTTAAGTGGGAGCTCAATTGTGTTTTTGATCTTGTATGTGGATTACATACTACTGATCAGAAATGATGTTTCGATGCTGAACTCGGTCAAGAAAACATTGAATGGCAAGTTTTCAATGAAGGACCTTGGTGAGGCAGTTTACATTTTAGGCATCAAGATCTATAGAGATAGATCGAGGAGGCTGCTCGGCCTGAGCCAAAGCACGTACATAGATAAAGTGTTGAAGCGGTTCAACATGGTTGAGGCCAAGAAAGGGTTCTTGCCTGTCTCACATGGTATAAGGCTAAGCGAGACTCGGAGTCCTTCGACATCTGATGAGCGAAGCAGGATGAGTCGGATTCTGTATGCCTCGGCAATTGGATCCATCATGTATGCCATGATATGTACACGGCCTGATGTTGCTTTTGCAATAAGCCTAACAAGTAGGTACCAGGCCAACTCAGGTGACAGTCATTGGGCAGTGGTAAAGACTATTTTGAAGTACCTGGAAAGGACTAAAGAGATGTTCCTAGTTTATGGAGGTGAGGAAAATCTCGTCGTAAGGGGTTACGCCGATGCTAGTTTCCAAACCGATAGAGATGATTGTCGATCACAGTCCGGATTCGTGTATGTCATGAACGGAGGAGTAGTGAGCTGGATGAGTTCCAAGCAAGATACGGTGGTCGATTCTACCACAAAAGCTGAATACATTGCGGCTTGTGAAGCTGCAAAGGAAGGTGTTTGGATCCGGAACTTTCTAGATGATCTTGGTATTTTCCCAGCCTCGGTAAAACCATTGGACCTTTATTGTGATAATTCTGGTGCCATCGCACAAGCCAAGGAGCCGAGGGATCACCACAAGACCAGACACATAGATTGGAAATATCACCTGATACGAAAGATCGTAAATAATGGTGATGTTGAGTTATGCAAAATTCACACGGATGCAAATGTTGCAGATCCATTGACTAAGCCACTTCCACAATCCAAGCATGAGGGGCACGTTAATGCTATGGGCATTCGATGTCTATTTGATTGACTCTAGTGCAAGTGGGAGACTGTTGGAGATATGCCCTAGAGGCAATCATGTATGATGATATTTCCTATGTGTTTATGAATAAAGATAGTCCTTGGACATTATCAATGATGTGTATCAGCAAGTACGTGACTTGTTTGTGGGACTATGCATTGTATGATGAACGTCCTAAAAGGTCCCTAGTCGAAAGGGATGTGTGGACGCGCAGCCAACTAGACTAGCATATGACATAGTCGATGGCTTGGTCTCACTAGCCATGGAGCATTGGATGCTAACTGGATAATATGGACTCGGAAGGATCTGGTCGGATTCGACGTAGTCGGATCCGAGTTGAGATAAGGTCCGAGTCACACAGACCCAACTATGAGACGCGGCGATATGTCATCTGTGAGTCTCTAGTACAACATATGTTCTATGTCCTAAGACCTGAGCTGGCGGATGTACTCGGGATGGTAACAGACTTGCTTTGGGCCAACCAAACACTACTCTGTGACTGGGTAGTTACAAATGTAGGTTTCGGGCTTGTCCATACCCATGCTGCGAGACATGGTCGAGCAAGATGGGATTTGCCCCTCCGATCAGGAGAGATATACTCTGGGCCCCTCGTGTGATCCGACCAGGATAAGCATGGCCATCCGACAAGGATTATGAGATAATCTAATTGTGGTCGGCATCACTGGAATGAGAAAGAGGTCGGGCTAGCACAAGGATGACATACTCGCCTTGAGCCCGACAACATATATCGTGTGGCAAAAGGAATGGAAGTGTGATGTACAGGTTCGCCTAACCAGCTTCATCGTGTGCTTGGTGGTCGGCACGCCTTGCTAGAGGCCGCTACCAGCCATGTAGTTCGGAGGTGATCCGAACTGCGACCAAGCCAGCTTGAACCTAAGGGGTCGCGCGCTTAAGGGAAGGAACCTACGAGGTCGGATCCGAGGACACTGGTCGGATGTGATCCGAGCTGTATTCGATTGTGGCCGAGTAGACTTATGGGCTTTAGGGTCCGTGCGAGGCCCAAGTATTGAGCCCGCGATGGACGCCTATATAAAGTGGGGTGCGGCACACTCATGCGGTTGATCGCTTTGGCGCTGTCACTAGGGTTTGCATGTGTTGCGAATAGACACCACCACTCGCCGCTGGTTGTGTGATCGGACCTAGCAGTCCACCGCACAACGTTCCTCCTGCACACGAGGATACCGTTAGAGGCTGTGCACTTGCGCCGCTCCGGCGAACCTGTACGTGGGAACCAACTACCGGCTGTACGAGGGAGATCGGACGAGGAGGAGACGATCCACACGGACGCGCTGCCCCAACTCTTCTTCCGCTGCACGGCACTGCGCGTCTAGTGGTAACGAACTGTGGTCCATCTCACGTAGCATGTTCTTGGTTGTTCTGTGCATAGGAAAATTTTAATTTGCAGTCGACGCACCCTACCATAGATCCCAACACTTATAGCCTCGTATTTCTTCTCCAATATTTGGGTTTTGTTTGGCCAACTTGATCTATTTATCTTGTAATGGGGAGAGGTGCTTTGTGATGGGTTCGATCTTACGGTGCTTGATCCCAGTGACGGAAGGGGAAACGACACGTATGTATCGTTGCTATTAAGGATAACAAGATGGGGTCTATTTTCTACATAAATAGATCTTGTCTACATCATGTCATCGTTCTTATTGCATTACTCCGTTTCTCCATGAACTTAATACACTAGATGCATGCTGGATAGCGGTCGATGTGTGGAGTAATAGTAGTAGATGCAGGCAGGAGTCGGTCTACTAATCTTGGACGTGATGCCTATATAATGATCATTGCCTGGATATCGTCATGATTATTTGAAGTTCTATCAATTGCCCAACAGTAATTTGTTTACCCGCCGTTGCTATTTTTCTCGAGAGAAGCCACTAGTGAAAGCTACAGCCGTCGGCTCTCTTCTTTATTATATTTGCCTTCATGATCTATTTTTATTTTCTTTTATTTTCAGATCTATTAATCCAAAAACCCAAACATACCTTGCTGCAATTTTTTTCTCACGTTCCCGCGAGATCTATTTATCCAATCTACTGCAATTTTTATCCCGTCTACTTGCCAGTTTCTGGCGTCGTTACCCGAAAGGGATTGACAACCCCTTTAATACGTCGGGCTGTGAGTATTTGTTATTTGTGTGCAGGTGTGATGTCTACTACACAACCTTCTTCTTGTAGACGTTGTTGGGCCTCCAAGTGCACAGGTTTGTAGGACAGTAGCAAATTTCCCTCAAGTAGATGACCTAAGGTTTATCAATCCGTGGGAGGCATAGGATGAAGATGGTCTCTCTCAAGCAACCCTGCAACCAAATAACAAAGAGTCTCTTGTGTCCCCAACACACCCAATACAATGGTAAATTGTATAGGTGCACTAGTTCGGTGAAGAGATGGTGATACAAGTGCAATATGGATAGTAGATATAGGTTTTTGTAATCTGAAAATATAAAAACAGCAAGGTAACTAATGATAAAAGTGAGCGTAAAAGGTATTGCAATGCTAGGAAACAAGGCATAGGGTTCATACTTTCACTAGTGCAAGTTATCTCAACAATAATAACATAATTGGATCATATAACTATCCCTTAACATGCAACAAATAGTCACTCCAAAGTCACTAATAGCGGAGAACAAACGAAGAGATAGTGGTAGGGTACGAAACCACCTCAAAGTTATCCTTTCTGATCGATCTATTCAAGAGTGTGTAGTAAAATAACACGAATCTATTCTTTCCGTTCAATCTATCATAGAGTTCATACTAGAATAACACCTTAAGACACAAATCAACCAAAACCCTAATGTCACCTAGATACTCCAATGTCACCTCAAGTATCCGTGGGTATGATTATACGATATGCATCACACAATCTCAGATTCATCTATTCAACCAACACAAAGAACTTCAAAGAGTGCCCCAAAGTTTCTACCGGAGAGTCAAGACGAAAACGTGTGTCAACCCCTATGCATAAGTTCATGAGGTCACGGAACTCGCAAGTTGATCACCAAAACTTACATCAAGTGGATCACATGATATCCCATTGTCACCACAGATAAAGCACATGCAAGACATACATCAAGTGTTCTCAAATCCTTAAAGACTCAATCCGATAAGATAACTTCAAAGGGAAAACTCAATCCATCACAAGAGAGTAGAGGGGGAGAAACATCATAAGATCCAACTATAATAGCAAAGCTCGCGATACATCAAGATCATACCACCTCAAGAACACGAGAGAGAGAGAGAGATCAAACACATAGCTATTGGTACATACCCTCAGCCCCGAGGGTGAACTACTCCCTCCTCGTCATGGAGAGCGTCGGGATGATGAAGATGGCCACCGGAGAGGGATTTCTCCCTCCGGTAGGGTGCCAGAACAAGTCTAGATTGGTTTTCGGTGGCTACGGAGGCTTCTGACGGTGGAACTCCCGATATATTCTACTCCTCGATGTTTTTATGGTATATTGATATATATATAAGCGAAAGAAGTCGGTCAGGGAAGCCATGAGGATGGGGGCGCCCAGGGGCAGGCGCGCCTCCATGCCTCGTGGCCACCTCGAAGCTTCCCTGACGTATACTCCAAGTCTCCTAGATTGCTTCCATTCCAAAAATAACTCTCCTGAAGGTTTCATTCCGTTTGGACTCCGTTTGATATTCCTTTTCTTCGAAACACTGAAATAGGCAACAAAACAGCAATTTGGGCTGGGCCTCTGGTTAATAGGTTAGTCGCCAAAATAATATAAAAGTGTATAATAAAGCCCATTAACATCCAAAACAGATAATATAATAGCATGGAGTAATCAAAAATTATAGATACGTTGGAGACGTATCAAGCATCGCCAAGCTTAATTCCTGCTCGTCCTCGGGTAGGTAAATGATAAAACAAGAATTTTTGATGTGTAATGCTACCTAACATATTTATCCATGTAATTCTCTTTATTGTGGCAAGAATATTCATTTCCATAAGATTCAAGACAAAAGTTCAATACTGACATAAAAATAATAATACTTCAAGCATACTAACAAAGTAATCATGTCTTCTCAAAATAACATGGCCAAAGAAAGCTATCCCTACAAAATAATATAGTCTGGCTATGCTCTATCTTCATCACACAAAATATTTAAATCATGCACAACCCCGATGACAAGCCAAGCAATTGTTTCATGCTTTTGATGTTCTCAAACTTTTTCAATCTTCACGCAATACATGAGCGTGAGCCATGGACATAGCACTATAGGTGGAATAGAATGGTGGTTGTGGAGAAGACAAAAAGGAGAAGATAGTCTCACATCAACTAGGCGTATCAACGGGCTATGGAGATGCCCATCAATAGATATCAATGTGAGCGAGTAGGGATTGCCATGTAATGGATGCACTAGAGCTATAAGTGTATGAAAGCTCAATAAAAGAAACTAAGTGGGTGTGCATCCAACTTGCTTGCTCACGAAGACCTAGGGCAATTTGAGGAAGCCCATCATTGGAATATACAAGCCAAGTTCTATAATGTAAAATTCCCACTAGTTTATGAAGGTGACAACATAGGAGACTCTCTATCATGAAGATCATGGTGCTACTTTGAAGCACAAGTGTGGAAAAAGGATAGTAACATTGTCCCTTCTCTCTTTTTCTTTCATTTTTTTTCTTTTTTTCTTTTTTTATTTGGGACTTTTTTTCTTTTTGGCCTCTTTTTTTATTTATTTTATTTTTCGTCCAGAGTCTCATCCCGACTTGTGGGAGAATCATAGTCTCCATCATCATTTCCTCACATGGGACAATGCTCTAATAATGATGATCATCACACTTTTATTTACTTACAACTCAAGAATTACAATTCAATACTTAGAACAAAATATGACTCTATGTGAATGCCTTCGGCGGTGTACCGGGATGTGCAATGACTCATGAGTGACATGTATGAAAGAATTATGAACGGTGGCTTTGCCACAAATACGATGTCAACTACATGATCATGCAATGCAATATGACAATGATGAAGCATGTCATAATAAACGGAACAGTGGAAAGTTGCATGGCAATATATCTCGGAATGGCTATGGAAATGCCATAATAGGTAGGTATGGTGGCTGTTTTGAGGAAGGTAAATGGTGGGTTTATGGTACCGGCGAAAGTTGCGCGGTACTAGAGAGGCTAGCAATGGTGGAAGGGTGAGAGTGTGTATAATCCATGGACTCAACATTAGCCATAAAGAACTCACATACTTATTGCAAAAATCTATTAGTTATCGAAACAAAGTACTACGCGCATGCTCCTAGGGGATAGATTGGTAGGAAAAGACCATCGCTCGTCCCCGACCGCCACTCATAAGGAAGGCAATAAATAAATAAATCATGCTCCGACTTCATCACATAACGGTTCACCATACATGCATGCTACGGGAATCACAAACTTCAACACAAGTATTTCTCAAATTCACAACTACTCAACTAGCATGACTCGAATCACCATCTCCATATCTCAAAACAATCATCAAGTATCAAACTTCTCTTAGTATTCAATGCACTTATATGAAAGTTTTTATAATGCCATGTTGTTCTAAAGGACTCTCAAAATAATATAAGTGAAGCATGACAGATCAACTATTTTTATAAAATAAAACCACCTCCATGCTCTAAAACATATAAGTGAAGCACTAGAGCAAATGACAAACTACTCCGAAAGATATAAGTGAAGATCAATGAGTAGTCGAATAATTATGCAACTATGTGAAGACTCTCTAACATTTAATAATTTCAGATATTGGTATTTTATTCAAACAGCAAACAAAACTAAATAAAATAAAATGACGCTCCAAGCAAAACACATATCATGTGGTGAATAAAAATATAGCTCCAAGTAAAGTTACCGATGAACGAAGACGAAAGAGGGGATGCCATCTGGGGTATCCCCAAGCTTAGGCTCTTGGTTGTCCTTGAATATTACCTTAGGGTGCCTTGGGCATCCCCAAGCTTAGACTCTTGCCACTCCTTATTCCATAGTCCATCGAATCTTTACCCAAAACTTCACAACACAAAACTTAACAGAAAACTCGTAAGCTCCGTTAGTGTAAGAAAATAAATCACCACTTAGGTGCTGTTGTGAACTCATTCTAGATTCATATTGGTGTAATATCTACTGTACTACAACTTCTCTATGGTTCATACCCTCCGATACTACTCATAGATTCATCAAAATAAGCAAACAATGTGATGAAAACAGAATCTGTCAAAAACAGAACAGTCTGTAGTAGTCGGTGTCAAACATATACTTCTGGAACTCATAAGATTATCAAATAAATTGGTGGACCTGAGTAATTTATCTATTAATCATCTTCAAAAATAATTAACTAAATATCACTTTCCAATAAAAAATGGCAGAAATTCTCGTGAGCGCTAAAGTTTCTGTTTTTTACACCAAGATCGCAAAGACTTTCCCCAAGTCTTACCAAAGGTTCTACTTGGCACAAACACTAATTAAAACATAAAACCACATATAAACAGAGGCTAGATGAATTATTTATTACTATACAGGGAAAAAAAGCAAGGAACAAAAATAAAATTGGGTTGCCTCCCAACAAGCGCTATCGTTTGACGCCCCTAGCTAGGCATGATGATTTCAATGATGCTCACATAAAAGATAAGAATTGAAATATAAAGAGAGCATCATGAATAATATAACTAGCACATTTAATCCTAACCCACTTCCTATGCATAGGTATTTTGTGAGCAAACAACTTATGGGAATAATAATCAACTAGCATAGGAAGGCAAAACAAGCATAACTTCAAAACTTTGAGCACATAGAGAGGAAACTTGATATTATTGCAATTCCTACAAGCATATATTCCTCCCTCATAATAATTTTCAGTATCATCATGAATGAATTAAACAATATAACCAGCACCTAAAGCATTCTTTTCATGATCTACAAGCATAGAAATTTATTACTCTCCACATAAGCAAAATTCTTCTCATTCGGAATAGTGGGAGTATCATAAGAGACTCGAATACTATAAATTGTTTCCACGTTAAAAGAATAATGTTCATAAAAAATGGTAATCATAATCATGACAAGTTTGATAAATATAATCATCACTACTTTTTATAGCATAAGTTTCATCACAATAATCATCATAAGTAGCAACTTTGTTCTCATCATAATCAATTGAAACCTCTTCCAAGATAGTGGAATCATTACTAAATAAAGTCATGACCTCTCCAAATCCACTTTCATAATTATCACAATAAGATTCATCATCCTCCAAAATAGTGGGATCCTTACTTCCTAAATTTGACACTCTTCCAAACCCACTTTCATCAATATAATCATCATAAGTAGGAGGAATGCTATCATCATAACAAATTTGCATAACTTGGGAGGCTAGAAATATCATCTTCATTAAACATGGAATCCCCAAGCTTGGGACAAACATTAATTGCAGCAAATATATTCTCAAAAACATCATCTTCATCAAACATAGCATCCCCAAGCGTGGGCCTTTTCATATCATATGCATAATTACTCTCATCATTAATAGTATGGATATCACCAATAGTATAGCAATTATCATCATCACAATGAGAAATAGGAGCAGCATCATTTGGGAGAGATACCTTTCTACCTTTACTTCTCCATCTTTTCTTTTTCTTCTTCACATCATGTGTGGGTTCAATCCTCTTTTTGGAGCTCCTTATTAATGACATTTGTTGAATAGAAGGCTCCTCCTCGCTACCTGATTCATCATAAGAAATAATAGGAGAATATTGGGAAGTCTCTTCCCTTTTGTTAGTATTCTCTTCATCTTCTATTTGTTTTCTTTTCTTTATGTAATTGGAAATATAAGGATTTTCGATGCAATTCACCGCACAATACATATAAATTTCTTCTAGATCAATATCGAGGAATTTCTCAAGGTTATATTCTGGAATATCCTTAGTTTGACGTTTCATTTCTTCATAACCCAAAAGCAAAATAAGTTCATTATGATGTGCAAGGGAAATCAAGTCATCATAATTTTTGGACATGATTCGATCATGAAACAATTTGCATTTGATATTTAAATGACCATGTTCATTGCAAAGTTCACAAGTATGGCCAAGATATTTTAAATTTTTAGCACTAACATCTAGCCTCTCTTGCAACCATTTAGTTTCCAAATACTTATGCCTCTTGCAAAATCTATCTTCCATGTTTGGTATGTACTTGAAAACTCTATGCACTCCACAAAAATTGACATTCTTATAAGAGATATTTTCATCATGACAGGTGAAACCATCATTAGTACTATAGATATTCAAGGAATTCATACTAACAACATTGAAATCATGCTCATCATTCATAAATTTAGTGCCGAACATTTTATAGACTTCTTCTTCTAGCAATTGAGCACAATTTTCCTTTCCATCATTCTGACGAAAGATATTAAAAAGATGAAGCGTATGAGGCAAACTCAATTCCATTTCTTGTAGTTTTCTTTTATAAACTAAACTAGTGCTAAAACAAGAAACAAAAAGATTCGATTGCAAGATCTAAAGATATACATTCAACCACTAACCTCCCCGGCAACGGCGCCAGAAAAGAGCTTGATGTCTACTATGGTGCTTGATCCCAGTGACGGAAGGGGAAACGACACGTATGTATCGTTGCTATTAAGGATAACAAGATGGGGTCTATTTTCTACATAAATAGATCTTGTCTACATCATGTCATCGTTCTTATTGCATTACTCCGTTTCTCCATGAACTTAATACACTAGATGCATGCTGGATAGCGGTTGATGTGTGGAGTAATAGTAGTAGATGCAGGCAGGAGTCGGTCTACTAATCTTGGACGTGATGCCTATATAATGATCATTGCCTGGATATCGTCATGATTATTTGAAGTTCTATCAATTGCCCAACAGTAATTTGTTTACCCGCCGTTGCTATTTTTCTCGAGAGAAGCCACTAGTGAAAGCTACAGCCGTCGGCTCTCTTCTTTATTATATTTGCCTTCATGATCTATTTTTATTTTCTTTTATTTTCAGATCTATTAATCCAAAAACCCAAACATACCTTGCTGCAATTTTTTTTCTCACGTTCCCGCGAGATCTATTTATCCAATCTACTGCAATTTTTATCCCGTCTACTTGCCAGTTTCTGGCGTCGTTACCCGAAAGGGATTGACAACCCCTTTAATACGTCGGGCTGTGAGTATTTGTTATTTGTGTGCAGGTGTGATGTCTACTACACAACCTTCTTCTTGTAGACGTTGTTGGGCCTCCAAGTGCACAGGTTTGTAGGACAGTAGCAAATTTCCCTCAAGTAGATGACCTAAGGTTTATCAATCCGTGGGAGGCATAGGATGAAGATGGTCTCTCTCAAGCAACCCTGCAACCAAATAACAAAGAGTCTCTTGTGTCCCCAACACACCCAATACAATGGTAAATTGTATAGGTGCACTAGTTCGGTGAAGAGATGGTGATACAAGTGCAATATGGATAGTAGATATAGGTTTTTGTAATCTGAAAATATAAAAACAGCAAGGTAACTAATGATAAAAGTGAGCGTAAAAGGTATTGCAATGCTAGGAAACAAGGCATAGGGTTCATACTTTCACTAGTGCAAGTTATCTCAACAATAATAACATAATTGGATCATATAACTATCCCTTAACATGCAACAAATAGTCACTCCAAAGTCACTAATAGCGGAGAACAAACGAAGAGATAGTGGTAGGGTACGAAACCACCTCAAAGTTATCCTTTCTGATCGATCTATTCAAGAGTGTGTAGTAAAATAACACGAATCTATTCTTTCCGTTCAATCTATCATAGAGTTCGTACTAGAATAACACCTTAAGACACAAATCAACCAAAACCCTAATGTCACCTAGATACTCCAATGTCACCTCAAGTATCCGTGGGTATGATTATACGATATGCATCACACAATCTCAGATTCATCTATTCAACCAACACAAAGAACTTCAAAGAGTGCCCCAAAGTTTCTACCGGAGAGTCAAGACGAAAACGTGTGTCAACCCCTATGCATAAGTTCATGAGGTCACGGAACTCGCAAGTTGATCACCAAAACTTACATCAAGTGGATCACATGATATCCCATTGTCACCACAGATAAAGCACGTGCAAGACATACATCAAGTGTTCTCAAATCCTTAAAGACTCAATCCGATAAGATAACTTCAAAGGGAAAACTCAATCCATCACAAGAGAGTAGAGGGGGAGAAACATCATAAGATCCAACTATAATAGCAAAGCTCGTGATACATCAAGATCATACCACCTCAAGAACACGAGAGAGAGAGAGAGAGATCAAACACATAGCTATTGGTACATACCCTCAGCCCCGAGGGTGAACTACTCCCTCCTCGTCATGGAGAGCGTCGGGATGATGAAGATGGCCACCGGAGAGGGATTTCTCCCTCCGGCAGGGTGCTAGAACAGGTCTAGATTGGTTTTCGGTGGCTACGGAGGCTTCTGGCGGCGGAACTCTCGATATATTCTACTCCTCGATGTTTTTAGGGTATATTGATATATATAGGCGAAAGAAGTCGGTCAGGGAAGCCACGAGGGTGGGGGCGCCGAGGGGGCAGGCGCGCCTCCATGCCCCGTGGCCACCTCGAAGCTTCCCTGAAGTATACTCCAAGTCTCCTGGATTGTTTCTGTTCCAAAAATAACTCTCCCGAAGGTTTCATTCCGTTTGGACTCCGTTCGATATTCCTTTTCTTCGAAACAATGAAATAGGCAAGAAAACAGCAATTTGGGTTGGGCCTCCGGTTAATAGGTTAGTCCCAAAAATAATATAAAAGTGTATAATAAAGCCCATTAACATCCAAAATAGATAATATAATAGCATGGAGCAATCAAAAATTATAGATACATTGGAGACGTATCAAGGTGCCATTCACATAGTGTTGCGTGGTTCTCCGACTGGTTCGATAACCTTGGTCTCATCACTAAGGGAAATACTTACCATAGTTGTGCTGCATCATCCCTTCCTCTTTAGGGAAATACCGACATAGTTCAAGCCACATCACGCCGCACCATTGCTGCTTGCCTTCGCTACTAGCTTTTGCTGCTGCTACTTGCCCCGCTGGCTGCCGCTGCTTGTACCGCTGTCAGACTGTTGCTGCTTGCCCCGCTGGCTGCTGCTACTTGTGCCACTGCCAAACTGCTACTTGTTGTCATTCTACCGCTGCATCTTGCGCCACCGTCGCGTTGCTGCTTGCCGCCGCCGCTGCCAGCTGCTCTAGTGCCACCCGGTGCCATTGTTGCTTGCGTCGTCTCTGCGTTGCTGCTCGAGGGGACGGGAGAGAGAGCTCGCCAAAGAGATTGAGAATAGAGAGAGAGAAGAGAGAGAGAGAGAGTTTTATTTTTTTTATTTTCTTTTTGTTGGGTCCCATGTGTAAGTGGTAGAGATGAGAGAGTTTTTTTCATTTTTTACTTTCTTCGGGTGGGTCCCAGCTATAAGTGACTTGGGAAGCGAGGGCACAAATATCCAGGGAACACATCATTGACGGTCAAAGGTCGTTGACCAGACGGAAACGTCATAGAAGGGTATTTCCATAATGACACCTAATGGAAGAGGGGTATAGTTGAGCACTTTTTTTATTTAGGGGTAAAGATGAGGTCGGGACAAAGTTAGGGGGAAATTTAAATGTCCCTATGATCTTCCACCGAATAAACAAACTAGCATCAACTACAAGGAGTAATCAACACTACTAGCAACCCACAGGTACCAATATGAGGTTCTGAGACAAAGATCGGATACAAGAGATGAACTAGGGTCTGAGAGGAGATGGTGCTGGTGAAGATGTTGATGGAGATTGACCCCCTCTCGATGAGAGGATCGTTGGTGGTGATGATGATGATGATGATGATTTCCCCCTCCGGGAGGGAAATTTCCCTGGCAGAACAGCTCCGCCGAAGCCCTAGATTGCTTCTGCCCAAGTTCCACCTTGAGACGGCGGCGCTTCATCCCGAAAGCTCGCTCTTGATTTTTTCTAGATCAAAACCCTTCATATAGCAGAAGATGGACACCGGAGGCCTCCTAGGGGGGCCACAAGACAGGGGCGCGCCCCCACCCTTGTGGCTACCTGGTGGGTCCCCTCTGGTACTTTCTTTGCCCAATATTTTCTATATATTCTAAAATAATTCTCCGTAAATTTTCAGGACTTTTGGAGTTGTGCGGAATAGGTCTCTCAGGTTTGCTCCTTTTCTAGTCCAAAA
Source organism: Triticum urartu (assembly GCF_056163025.1). Taxonomy (NCBI): domain Eukaryota; kingdom Viridiplantae; phylum Streptophyta; class Magnoliopsida; order Poales; family Poaceae; genus Triticum; species Triticum urartu. The sequence continues at coordinate 368,875,786 of NC_141878.1, forward strand.
TTCCGGTTGTCAGCATTCTCCCTCTTCATGTAAACCTTGTAAAATAAGAGAGAAAAGGCATAAGTATTCTACCAAAATAGGTAATAACAGCCCATAATGCAATAAATATCAACATAAAATCATGATGCAAAATGGACGTATCATATACCACCTCACGAAAATATACAGACCATCAAAAAGTTTTCAAGCCCTAGCTACACAAATTATAGGTCGTCGCCATCGTCGTCACCGTCAAGGATCATGCATGCGGTAAGCAGCACCATATACAACTCTAGTAGTAGTGCTTGCCCAGCCAGCTCCTAAGCCAAAGCACCCTATGAGCGTTTGCCATGGCAACAAACCTAACACCATGGGCCGTGTTGTCCAGCAGGTGGCTTAGAGCAGCCATCAGAGCCTCTTGGTCGAAGCCACCTTGGTCCATGACGGTGATGTACAGGTCAGGGTGGACGTCGATGGACTTGCTCTTTCCTATGGCGGTTGCCAGCTCCTTGATGGCCTCAATCATGCTGGTGAAGACACTGATCTTCTCCTCCATCAAGCCGCCAATCCCCTTCCTATCAAGCATAATGACGTGTTGAAAGGCCTTGTCAGGACCATCAAGGACGGTCTATGACTCTTGGGTCTCTGGGAACTTAGGCATGGGCGAACCGAGAGGCTCACTAGAGCCCATGGCATGCTTGCCGATTGCCAGCCCAAAAGAAAAGATGTGTTGAATCTCATTGTAGTTCTGGATGGGTGTGTCGAGGAACTCCTCGTCTTTGTGGTGGCCCTAGGAAAGAAATATTGTGTTGTTGGTTGTGAGAAGGTAATGGTTGACAGGCTAAAACAAGGGGCGGTGTGAGCTAACCGCGACGTGGCCAATGTAGTGCTCTGCCTCCAGAATGATCGAGCAAGTGGTCTGATCCCATGAGGAGCCACTAAGATTTTTGAGATTGGACACTTGGTTCCATCTAGCTCTCCACTTCCTAATGTGATTGTTAGACCTAGTGGAGGTCACCTTCTGGCCACAGAACTTGATGAGGACATGGCTACCTTGGATACGACCAAAAATGTTGCATACATGTATATTTGTGAGGTGATTTCTTCTAATAATTATGCAATAACTTATTTATGTTATTTGGGACAAAAATACTTCAACTATTTTTATTTCATGCCTAAATGCAGAATTGTTGAACACTTGTACGAACTATGTGTGAAGATAAAGGAAAAGGAAATGATGATGTGTTGTTCAAGAAGTCGTCTCGAGTGAAATGATTTTGTGCTATTCAAAAAGTCCTCTTATGGCCCAAGAAAAGATAGACTCCAAGTCCCCCACGTTCTGGACTCTGATTCGGATCCCCATGTTCTGGCCCAAGAAAAGAAACCTTTGGACTTCATTTGTGTCCAACAACCAGACCAAGACCGCTTTCGGATCCCCACTTTTATCAATACTTCATATATATTCGCAGTATTCAGATTGCTTTTATCATATTTTTACTTGTTCTTCGATTGCATGCAGGAATAGACCTTCGTGGTCAGGCTAATCGTGCTTCCAGCATTGTCAGTAACCTCAGGAGATTGGTTTAGCGATTATTAAGGCGCAATATCGCGCACGTTTGTAGTCGGATCAGCAAAGTTGACTCCACCAAATCGATAGTTATCATATCAACAAAGATTGGGACACCATCGTCTCTATCAGAACTCCCACACCTACTTCGCAACGGTGTTCAAGTGCACCTCCTTTAAGCGGAAAATTTTCGGATTTTGACCCTTTTCTGAAACCTGTTCGAGATCTGACCCTAGTTTGAATTTGTTATAGATCTAACCCTTTCGCTGCCGCCAGGGGCCTTGGCGGTCGGAAACATCCCTACCGCCAAACAGACTGGCGGTAGCCTGTACAACCCTACCGCCAAGGTGCTCGATGGTAGGCACGAGCACGCACGGTGTTCAATACTTAGGAGTATCTTGCGGTAGGTCATACAACCCTACCACCAGGGACCTTGGCGGTAGGCTGTTATACCCTACCGCCATGGACCCTGGCGGTAGCAAAAGGGTCAGATCTCGAAAAAATCAAACTAGGGTCAGATCTTGAATAGGTTTCAGAAAAGGGTCAAAACACGAAATTTAGCCCCTTGAAGCCCTTGCCAATCCTAACCCCCTAGATATGAGCTCACACATCTTGTTAAGCACCACGTGGACATGAACGGCTGCCATTTCATGTTGTTTCCCTACCATCCTTCTTTGCCTTTACGGCTGCCATTTGTGTAGCGGCATCAGCAACAACATTTGGCACAATGAGCACAAATATTGTAGGCACAAAAGGAGGACCCTTGCCTGAAACCTCAAACACATCTGAATCGGGACGCATATGGTCCCTGACGGGGGGCTGAGAGTCCTCGACATAGGATGGAGTGAACTGGCTCTCGGATAGGATAATGACCTAACTAAGATCTTGCATTTGCGTGGTCATGTCCTACAAGTGTAGCACACATTGGCAGTAAGCATAGCACACACTACTGGACCATCTACTCAACATAGCACGATATGAGCAGCATATATCGACAAGGATTCCACCAATCCATCATAACTAGCTACCAATCCATTGTGTTCAACACTACAATACTACCCTAGCATGCTATAAATCCGGCACCAATATCTACCACAACATCACAATCTCATAGATCAGCAGTGTACAATGCTACAAGATGCTCACAGATCAAATCCTGCCATATGCTCGGACATCAAACCCTACCACATAGATCTAGCTACAATGAGTACAGAGAAGGGGGTGATTGAACTCACAGAGGTCATCGTTGCAGCTCGAAGGAGACACGAAACAGGTCAGAGAAGATGAGGACACGAATCACCGTTGCCGTTGACCGCCTTCCGGAGACGGAGCGCACTTACCTGCTCGTTGATCCTGATGCGCGTCAGGTGAAAGCTCGAAAAGGAGAGAAGGGTGGCAGGAGTTTCACAAAGAGGCGAAGGAGGATATATAGGGCGACCGAATCGGCAGGAGGTAACCGGAAATCCTCCCGCCCATTTTCCGAAGACACGCATGAGCTCGCGCCATCTCCGTGGTCACATGAGCTCAATGTCGTGTTCCGCTACACTGCTTTGGCCGAGCCTGGCTTGCTAGAAATTGCCGATTCGGGGTACCTAGCGGGCCTCGCTGTGAGGTGCTTTAAAGTTTGTGCTATGTGGGCCAAACAGTGTATGTGGGCAACCAAACAGGTCGAATACTTCCCATGCGGGCCTGGTTGGTCTCTATGCGACCAACCAAACACGCCCTTATTGATGTCAATAGGGGTAGATAAATCCTATTTTATGTTCAATGCAAGGGGGGTTTGCCGGTTTGGGCCATGGGGCTCACACATTTCCGGCTTCTTCTCGTTTTTGGTGGTTTCGACATTTATTTCATGTTTGTTTTGTTTTCTTCTGGTTCTCGTGTCTTCTTTGGTTCGACCCGATTTACCGTTGGTTTTCTTTCTTCTTGTATTACTTCCATTTTTGTTCCTTTAAATATTTTGGTTGATGTTTTATTTTAGCTTTTGCTTCTACCATTGTTCTTAATTTTATTTTTGTAGTATATAAAACATATATATGTACATGTGTGAACTATTTGTTTTAATGCTTGAACCTTTGTAACGCCCCGAACACACCCGCCGGTGGTCGTTACTATTGGCAGGATCTAGACTGGCCCCACAGATCAATACTAGTCTTTTCTACGCACTTTGTCCTCACTCGTGCGCACCCGGGAGCAACTTCCCGATCAGTCACCCATCCTGAAACTAATCCAAGTTGAGCACGCTTAACTTTAGAGTTCAGTCTGAATGGGCTCCTGGAAAAGAAGGAATTCTTTATTGATATGAGTAGTCTATCATCCCTAATAAGTCAGGCTATCACATACACCCCCACTCAGAGGAACCGACGTCCTCGTCGAGCAACAGGAACGTTCCCTCTTGGCACATACGTCTGTGCTTCCAGTCTGGCACATGTGTCATTCCGTGTGCCACGACGGGTCACAAACGTCATGCACAACATGACCGTGCACCTATCCGCAAACATTCGTGTAACCGTGACGGTCGGCTCTGATACCAACTCGTAACGCCCCGGACACACCCGCCGGCGGTCGTTACTCCTGGCCTAGTTGGTCTCTATGCGACCAACCAAACACGCCCTTATTGCTGTCAATAGGGGTAGATAAATCCTATTTTATGTTCAATGCAAGGGGGTTTGCCGGTTTGGGCCATGGGGCTCACGCATTTCCGGTTTCTTCTCATTTTTGGTGGTTTCGACATTTATTTCATGTTTGTTTTGTTTTCTTCTGGTTCTCGTGTCTTCTTTGGTTCGACCCGATTTGCCATTGGTTTTCTTTCTTCTTGTATTACTTCCATTTTTGTTCCTTTAAATATTTTGGTTGATGTTTTCTTTTAGCTTTTGCCTCTTTCATTGTTCTTAATTTTATTTTTGTAGTATATAAAACATATATATGTACATGTGTGAACTATTTGTTTTAATGCTTGAACCTTTGTAACGCTCCGGACACACCCGCCGATGGTCGTTACTCGTGGCAGGATCTAGACTGGCCCCACGGATCAATACTAGTCTTTTCTACACACTTTGTCCTCACTCGTGCGTACCTGGGAGCAACTTCCCGGTCGGTCACCCATCCTGAAACTACTCCAAGCTGAGCACGCTTAAGTTTAGAGTTCAGTCTGAATGGGCTCCCGGAAAAGAAGGAATTCCTTATTGATATGAGTAGTCTATCATCCCTAATAAGTCAGGCTATCACATACACCCCCACTCAGAGGAACTGACGTCCTCGCCGGGCAACAAGAACGTTCCCTCTTGGCACATACGTTTGTGCTTCCAGTCTGGCACATGTGCCATGCCGTGTGGCACGACGGGTCACAAACGTCATGCACAACATGACCGCGCACCTGTCCGCAAACATCCGTGTAACCGTGAGGATCGGCTCTGATACCAACTTGTAACGCTCTGGACACACACGCCGGTGGTCGTTACTCCTGGCGGGATCTAGACTGGCCCCACAGATCAATACTAATCTTTTCTGCGCACTTTGTCCTCACTCATGCGCACCCGGGAGCAACTTCCTGGTCAGTCACCCATCCTGAAACTACTCCAAGCTAAGCACACTTAACTTCGTAGTTCTGTCTGAATAGGTCCCGGAAAAGAAGGAATTCCTTATTGATATGAGTAGTCTATCATCCCTAATAAGTCAGGCTATCACAACCTTTTTTAGCATATATGAATAGGTGATGAATTATTATTTCATATATAAAACATTTGTATGTATTTTACTGTATACATTTTCAATTTATTTCCTCCTTTTTAAATAAGTTTTTAATAAGATTGTTCATACCTATTATGAAAAATATCATTTCAAGTTTTTCAAAAATATATGGTCCATTTTCCTATCATGTAAACTACTTTACATTCTTTAGTTACAAAGTGTATTGAAAAATTAATAAGAAAAGAGAAATCAAAATTAACCGGTCTAGGTTGTTTGGGGTGCAAGTTTGCCCGCCTAAGTGAGCATCAGATACTCAACTCATAGGAGCACCCCGCTCTGTGCGAGCTGTTCGGGCCTTGAAGCATTACATATTGGGCATAGCGCACCCCAGCGAAGGAGCTGCTCTTTAAAGACGCTAGATAATACCCCACATGTCAGGGCAAAAATTGTTGCAATATATTTTGATGTATTTGGTTGTATTGGATGTGAATATTTGGCATGAGAATGAAAATGAAAGTATAATGATTTGTTGTATTAATTATTGAAGTGGTCCTATGCATGTTTGCCTAGTGAGGTGACATGCCTGCTTGCATGCTGAGGTAGCATGTGTGCATAATAAGAAAAATAGGTTAGCAGATCAATTATTTCGTTATATAAAACTAGCACAATGTCCATGTGTTGTAACGCAGTATATCGTGGTATTGAAAAGCTCAAAGAAGGCGAACACCCATGATAACTAAACCATGACAAACAAATGAAAACACAATAGTATATAATTAAATAACTAAGAACACAGTATCTAACTATGAAGAAAGAATTAAGATATGTCAAGATGTGCTGCAGAATTTATATGGTTTACTACAGAAGTCTGGAAGCTTTTGGTCAATAGTACCACTTCCTATTGACCCATGCATGTCCTTCACTTTCATTGTACAAATCATACTCTGGTTTCAAATTTCAGAACAATGCGGGAATGGCCACATGACAAGGTTTGCTCTGTACTTTTTTTGAGGGAAACAACAGGACTCTGCTGCGTATTTTTATTGATTTTTGGAAAAAATAGTTACAAAGTCTGTACAAAACCAGTAAAAACTATACAGAGGCAGGGCCAAAGCTGCAAAAAAGATGCCCCTAGGGAAAAAGAACAAAAAATCAAGAAAGAACAAAATAATCTACAAGTGCATGTTGGCTATAGATGCTTATCTGAATGCATTAATCCAGTCTACAAAACCTACATATTCCTCTCTTATGGCCCTGTAAGATAGCCAGTTCATCTCTTCCTTGAAAAATCTTCCTGCAGGAATAAAGGTTTGGGTTGATTCCTCTGAATATGTAGTTGTTCCTTGTGATCCAAATTACCCAGGATGCTAGTATGATATTTTCTAGAGAAAATGTCACTTCCAATATGTGACGCCCCCGATTTGACCGTACACTAATCATGCACGCAAATGTGTACGATCAAGATCAAGGACTCACGGGAAGATATCACAACACAACTCTACAATTAAAATAAGTCATACAAGCATCATATTACAAGCCAGGGGCCTCGAGGGCTCGAATACAAGAGCTCGATCATAGACGAGTCAGCGGAAGCAACAATATCTGAGTACAGACATAAGTTAAACAAGTTTGCCTTAAGAAGGCTAGCACAAACTGGGATACAGATCGAAAGAGGTGCAGGCCTCCTGCCTGGGATCCTCCTAACTACTCCTGGTCGTCGCCAGCGGGCATCACGTAGTAGTAGGCACCTCCGGTGTAGTAGGAGTCGTCGTCGACGGTGGCGTCTGGCTCCTGGGCTCCAACATCTGGTTGCGACAACCAGGAAGAAAGGAAAGGGGGAAAAAGGGGGAGAAAGCAACCGTGAGTACTCATCCAAGGTACTCGCAAGCAAGGAGCTACACTACATATGTATGCATTGGTATCAACTGGAATAAGGCTATTATATGTGGGCTGGACTGCAGAAAGCCGGAATAAGAGGGGGATAGCTAGTCCTTTCGAAGACTACGCTTCTGGCAGCCTCCGTCTTGCAGCATGTAGAAGAGAGTAGACTGAAGTCCTCCAAGTAACATCGCATAGCATAACCCTAACCGATGATCCTCCCCTCGTCGCCCTGTGAGAGAGCGACCACCGGTTGTATCTGGCACTTGGAAGGGTGTGTTTTATTAAGTATCCGGTTCTAGTTGTCATAAGGTCAAAGTACAACTCCAAGTCGTCCTGTTACCGAAGATCACGGCTATTCGAATAGATTAACTTCCCTGCAGGGGTGCACCACATACCCCAACACGCTCGATCCCATTTGGCCGGACACACTTTCCTGGGTCATGCCCGGCCTCGGAAGATCAACACGTCGCAGCCCCACCTAGACCAACAGAGAGGTCAGCACGCCGGTCTAAACCTAAGCGCCCAGGGGTCTGGGCCCATCGCCCTTAGCACACCTGCACGTTGCGTGGGCGGCCGGAAGCAGACCTAGCCTAGTGGCGTTCCAGTCCAATCCAGCGCGCGCCGCTCCGTCGCTGACGTCAAGAAGGCTTCGGCTGATACCACGACGCCGGGATACCCATAACTACTCCCACGTAGATGGTTAGTGCGTATAGACCAAATGGCCAGACTCAGATCAAATACCCAGATCTCGTTAAGCGTGTTAAGTATCCACGAACGCCGAACAGGGCCAGGCCCACCTCTCTCCTAGGTGGTCTGAACCTGCCCTGTCGCTCCGCCACAAAGTAACAGTCGGGGGCCGTCGGGAACCCAGGCCCACCTCTACCGGGATGGAGCCACCTGCCCCTTCAGCCCCCATGTCCGAACAGTATCACAGGTAATGTATCAAAGTAGAATATATAGTATATGCCCGTGATCACCTCCCGAAGTGATCACGGCCCAGTAGTATAGCATGGCAGACGGACAAGAGTGTAGGGCCACTGATGGAACACTAGCATCCTATACTAAGCAGTAGGATAGCAGGTAAAGGCAGCAACAGTAGTAGCAAGGACAGGCTATGCAGCAGTATAGGATTAACTGTAAGCAGTAACATGCTACACTACGCTAATGCAAGCAGTATAGAGAAGAGTAGGCGATATCTGGTGATCAAAGGGGGGGCTTGCCTGGTTGCTCTGGCAAGAGAGAGGGGTCGTCAACACCGTAGTCGTACGGGGTAGCAGCGGCGTCGGTCTCGGTGTCTAGAGAGAGAAGAGGGGGAAGAAACAATAAATATAATGCAAGCATATGCATAGTGAAGCATGACATGACAAGTAACGATGCTAGGCGTGCCCTAACGTGGTATGAGGTGGTACCGGTTAAGGGGGGAAACATCCGGGAAAGTATTCCCGGTGTTTCGTGATTTCGGGCAAAGGAGCCGGAGGGGGAAAGTTGTGGGTTCGATAGGTTAGGGGTGTGTGGCGGACGAACGGACTGCGTATCCGAATTCGTCTCGTCGTTCTGAGCAACTTTCATGTATAAAATATTTTCATCCGAATTACGGATTAAAATATATGATTTTCTAAAGATTTAAATCATTTTTAGGATTTATTTAATTAATTAAATCAACATTATCCAGAATAGTGTTTGCTGACATCATCATGACGTCAGCATGACGTCAGCGGTTGACCTGGTCAACCTGACTTGTGGGTCCCATTCGTCATTGACTGATTAGTCTAACTAGGGTTTAATTAAACTATCTACTTAATTAGATTAGTTAAACAAGATTAATTAACTTAATTAGTTCACTAATTAATTAACTAATTAATTATTAATTTTATTAATTCATTTTTATTTTATTTTGTTTATTGAAGTGGGGCCTATAGGTCAGTGAGATAGGGGCGGCCCAGTCAGCAGTTGACCCAGTCAACAGGTCAACAGGGGGGCCCTTGGCCCACCAGTCAGTGGCCCAGGTGGTGGGACCCGCGGTGCCAGGTCAGCAGGGCCGGCTCTCGCCGCCGGCGACCAAAAGCACGGCGCCGACCCGCCGGAGTTCGCCAGAATTTGTGCTCAGGGCACGGATCCGCGCGTGCCTGGGCCCGTTCGAACAAGCGCGAAGACGCGCATCTAGTGGTGGTGGTGGTTCGTCCCGAGGTCGCCGGAGCTGTCGCCGGCGAGGAGAGAGGCGGACGTCGGGGCTCGGGTGAGTGGCGGGTTTCGTATGCAGGCCACCAAAATGGGCGGGACCGGTCGCATTCGAACGGCAAGACGACGGCGGAGCGAATGGGGGTGACTGCGGAGGCTGTGGTGGCCGGAGTCGAGCGCCACGGGCTCGACGGCGGCGAGGTGGTTCGGGCGTGAGGCGAGGCCGCCGTGGGCGCGAGCCAGCAGGGCTCACTGACGGCGCGTGTAGAGGGCAGAGAGGAGGAGAGGCGGCGCCAGCGGCCACGGCGTAGGCGAGGTCGCGCGGCAGCGGTAGAGTAGCAGGGGGGCGGCAGAGACTAGCGCGGCGGCGGGGCTCACCGAGGGGTGTAGGGATCGGGGCAATGGGGCTCGGGGTGGAGAGATGGGGACGGTCCGGCGAGGAGGATGCAGGCCGGCGAGGGGGGGGGTCCGGGGACGGGGTTCCGGGCGGCGTCAGGCGGTTCCAGGCGGCGGCGGGCGCGCGGGGAAGTGGGGCGAGGGGATCGGGATCCCCCGATCCAGATCCAGACGAGGGGAGGGGGAGTGGTAGGTGTCGGTGGGGGGTTACGGGTTAGGTTTCGGCCTCCAGGGGGTTATGGAGAGAGTGGGGGGTGGCCGGGTGGGCCTGGCGGGCTGGCCGACCAGTTGGGCCAGTGGGCCGTGGGAGGGGGGGTTCCCTCTTTTTTTTTCCTGTTAGCTTAGGTTTTAGTTTTTCTCTTTTGTATTTTCTCTTTTGTCTTATTTCATTTTAAAATATTCAGACACTTTATAAAAATGTGTGCACCCCACCATAACTAACCTTGTAATATTTGACAACCCCCGAACATTTTAGTTTGATTAATTTTTTTGAAAACTTTTATTACCATCATAATTTTGAATTGAATTTCGAAACCGTTTTGATTTAACCCGAGATTAAGTACAGTGACAGAGGTGACGTGGCATCATTAGTGAGGATTACTGTAGCTTAATTACCCGGGCGTCACAATTCTCCTCCACTACAAGAAATCTCGTCCCGAGATTTAGGAGGTAGAAGGAAAGAGTGCGGGGTATTCATCACGCAGACGATCCTCGCGTTCCCAGGTGGCTTCGTCTTCAGAGTGGTTCGACCACTGGACTTTGAGGAACTTGATCGCCTTCTGACGTGTGCGGCGTTCAGCTTGGTCGAGAATGCGGACCGGATGCTCTTTATAGGAGAGGTCCTGTTGCAATTCGAGCACTTCATGATCCACCGCTCGGATTGGATCCTTGAAGCAACGGCGGAGTTGTGACACGTGGAACACATCGTGAACCTGAGAAAGGTTCGGTGGAAGCTCCAGTTGATATGCCACCTTTCCACGCCTTTCGAGAATAGTGAAGGGACCGATATAGCGAGGAGCTAGCTTGCCCTTGATCCCGAAGCGGTGAGCACCCTTCATTGGTGTAACTCGAAGATAAGCCTTTTTGCCAGGTTGATAGACCATGTCTTGGTGATGACGGTCATACTGACTTTTCTGACGTGACTGAGCAGTCTTGAGATTCTCGCGAATAATGCGAACTTGTTCTTCGGCCTGTTGTATAATATCCGGACCAAAGAGTGGACATTCCCCAGTTTCTGACCAGTTCAGAGGGGTTCGACACTTTCGTCCATATAGCACTTCGAAGGGGGACATCTTTAGACTAGCTTGATAGCTATTATTATAAGAGAACTCGGCATATGGAAGAGATTCCTCCCATTTCTTGCCGAATGAGATTACACAAGCTCGAAGCATGTCTTCGAGAACTTGGTTGACACGTTCAACCTGTCCTTGCGACTGAGGATGGAACGCAGTACTGAACGACAGATGAGTCCCCATAGCTTCTTGGAAACTCGCCCAAAATCTTGAAGTGAATAAGCTGCCACGGTCTGAACTGATAACCAGTGGGATACCGTGAAGTGAAACAATTCTAGCCACGTAGAGAGTAGCAAGCTGACTAGCAGTGATTGTCTCTTTGACCGCCAGGAAATGGGCAACTTTGGAAAGCCGGTCAATGACGACAAGAATAGCATCATTACCTTTCTGCGATTTGGGAAATCCAGTGACGAAGTCCATTTCAACATGGTCCCATTTCCATTCAGGAATAGAGATAGGTTGCAGAGTTCCAGCAGGCCTTTGATGCTCTGCTTTGATTCGGCGACAAACGTCACACTCAGCAACATAACGAGCAATGTCCCGCTTCATATTAGACCACCAGAATCTTTGACGAATATCCTGATACATCTTTGTACTACCAGGATGGATGGACAGAGGCGTATCATGAGCTTCTTGCATAACCCTTTTAGTCTTATCTAGGTTTTTCTTCGAACATGGTACCACTAAGCGGCCTTTGAAATACAAGGCGCCATCGTCGGCGATCGTGAAGAATGAGGGCTTTCCTCTTTTGAGGTCGCGCTTAATCTTGAGGACTTCATCGTCACATTTCTGTATCCATTTGATGGTGTCCACAAGATCTGGTTTCGCAACCAGGGTATTGAGAGAACCCTTGGAAACAACATGGAGGTTCCGTTTGGGAAAACCTTCAGGAGGGGGAGCGAGTGATCCCGGAGGAACAATATGAAGGTTCAGCCTTCTAAATTCTTCGGTAAGCGAGGGCTGAACTTTATGAACCTGGAGGTGGTTGCAGTAAGACTTGCGGCTCAAGGCATCAGCCATCACATTAGCCTTGCCGGGGGTATATGATATATCCACGTCAAAGTCTGCAACAGTCTCCATCCATCTTTGCTGGCGTAGGTTCAAATCTGGCTGAGTAAACAGATACTTCAGACTTTGATGGTCGGTGAAGATCTCGCAACGATTACCGAGAAGGTAATGTCGCCACTGCTTCAGTGCATGAATGACAGCAGCAAGCTCGAGGTCGTGAACCGGGTAGTTTTCTTCGTGAGGGCGCAATTGACGAGAGGCATAAGCAATCACTCTGCGCTCTTGCATTAGGACACAGCCTAATCCTTGACGGGAAGCGTCGCAGTAAATGACGAAGTCCTTCTTAGTATCAGGTGGAGCAAGTACGGGGGCAGAAGTCAACTTGTCTTTGAGCGCCTGGAAACTTTCCTGACACTTGTCTGTCCAGTCGAACTTGACACCCTTATGCAACAAATTAGTCAGAGGCCTGGCAATCTTGGAGAAGTTCTCGACGAATCGACGGCAATAGCTGGCGAGGCCGAGAAAACTTCGGACTTGCTTCACATTCTTCGGAGGAGTCCAATCGAGAATAGCCTGAACTCGTTCAGGGTTGACGGCAATACCATCTTTGGAGATGACATGCCCAAGATAGGTTACTTCGGGAAGCCAGAATTCACACTTGGAATACTTAGCATACAGCTGATGTTCTCGAAGCTTCTCTAGCACAAGACGCAGATGTCCAGCATGTTCTTCCTCGTTCTTGGAAAATACAAGGATATCGTCCAAATAAACCACGACGAACTTGTCGAGGTAATCCATGAATATATAATTCATCAGACGAGAGAAGGTGGCGGGAGCATTCGTTAAGCCGAATGACATGACGGTGTACTCATATGACCCATACCGAGTCACGAAGGCGGTTTTTGGGATGTCCTCTTCACGAACACGGATCTGGTGGTAACCCAACCTCAAGTCAAGTTTGGAGAACACTGATGAACCAGCCAGTTGATCGTAAAGATCATTGATCCGAGGAAGAGGGTATTTATTCTGAATGGTAGCTTGGTTTATAGGACGGTAGTCTTGGACCAATCGGTTTGTCCCATCCTTCTTCCTAACAAAGAGAGAAGGTGCTCCCCAAGGAGAGCAACTTGGGTGAATGAAACCTTTGACAAGAGATTTGTCGATTTCCTCCTTAAGCTCAAGGAGTTCATGCGGCGGCATCTTGTAGGGTCGTTTAGCTATAGGGGTAGTGCCGGGTTTCAAGTCGATGATGAATTCGACAGCTCTAGCAGGGGGAATCCCTGGAAGTTCTTCTGGGAATACATCTTGGAATTCACGAACGACGGGAATGTTTTCAATGCCCTCGAGTGGTGCAGCGTTCAACGCATTCAAGGCATAAAGTCGTGCCTCGGCGTTCTGAACTAGATGAGCCTGATAAGCTATTATTTCATCAGAAGGGTGTAGCAGATGGACGACCTTAGTGGCGCAAACTATAGAAGCAGTATGCGCTTTTAACCAATTCATTCCCAGAATGAGATCAATGCTACAGGACTTCAGTACGATGGGAGAGACAAGGAATTCCAGTCCTTCGATTTCTACAGGGACGTCGTTGCAAATCATGGAGGTTCGACATTGGCCCGCAGGGGTGTGTACTAATAGTGAAGCATCCATGTTCTCACATTTAATGTCGTGCAAGCATGCAAAACCTTCTGACATGAATGAATGCGATGCACCTGTATCAAATAAAACGGATGCTGGTACTGAATTTACGAGGAGGGTACCCATCACAGTAGCAGGCTGGTCTTGAGCTTCGCTCAGATCAACGTGGTTGGCATGAACACGACCATAAGACTTGGCATTGTTGCTGCGGAGCTGGTTGCTTCCACGGCCAGTTGCTGGAAGGGCCAGTTGATTCGGGTTCTGGTTGCATTCCCTAGCACGATGCCCTGGTTGCCCACACCTGAAGCACAATCCATTATTGGGAGTGGGAACAGGAGCTTGTGGTGGTGGAGCTGGGAGTCTTGGCCGCCTAGTCGGAGGAGTAGGCAGACGAGGTGCAGCGTAGGTCTGCCTTGGGGTAGGTGCATCCGGCTGGTACAAGCTATTGGGAATCCATATCTTGCGCTTTTGCGAGGACGGGCCCGAAGATGAGCCCGTGTCACGGTTGCGCCTGTGAGAGCTCTGGTATTCCTGCAGACCAGTTTCGACATTGATGGCTTTGTTCACCAGAGTGGCGAAATCAGCAAAATCATGCACTAGAAGTGCGAGTTTGATGTCAGCTTGAAGGCCATCCCGGAACTTCTCCTGTCTGCGTGCATCAGTTGCAATGTCCTCTTCAGCATAGCGGGACAAGTCCAGAAACTCCCGCTGATAAGCTTCCACAGTCTTGTTGCCTTGGGTGAGGTTGCGGAACTCACGCTTCTTCCGGTCCATAACTCCCTGAGGAATGAAGCGAGCACGGAAGGCAGCTTGGAAGTCTGGCCAGGTGATGATTGTTCCAGCTGGCAGTGTACGCCTGTGGCTGTCCCACCATTGAGCTGCGGGTCCCTTCAGGAAGAAGGAAGCAAAGGTGACATAGCTGGCAGGGGCTACATCAGCAGACTCCATCTCATAGGTGATGTCACGGAGCCAGTCATCAGCATCCAGAGGCTGAGTTGAGCTGCGGTACACAGTTGGGTTCAGGCGCATGAAATCCTGCAGAGTTACTGGGGTTGGCTGCTGGTTCATATTGGGGCGAGGAAACTGAGCCATCATATTCTCCATGAACTGGCGATTCATCTCAAGCTGTTGGATCATACCAGCCATGTACTCAGGCGGTGGTGGGGCGTTGCCACCACGACCACGACCACCTGGTCTAACCATCCTGCTAATATTTAACAGGGGTAGTTCAGCATTGAGGAATTGTAAAAACAAGAATCATTCATGATGAAACATGCACAACGAAAGCAGCACGATAGATACCACATAGTAGTCGGCATATCTTACAAAAGAGATCATGCATAGAGTTCGTTACACAGTGTTCAGTACATAGACTAAGACATCATAGGCGGCACGCAGGCTCGCGGCGAATGCATCTAACACTAATAAGCAAGTCTACGTCAGTCCCATGCGGTACTGCGGAGGTAGGTGTAGCCCGACAGCTGGCAGTGACGCGAAGGGAAGACCTCCACGCGAGTAGCCTGGGGTCCGCGGATACTCTGGTGCGGAACCCGATGCGCAGGTGGCAGGAGAGGGCCCAATGCAGGAGAGTAGCCTCCCACATCTGGCCAGCCGACGCCCTGGGGCATCACGGTCCTGGCTGGGTAGATAGCAGAACGCGACAGCTCCCCAGATCCGACGAAGGGGTGCAACATCGTCAGAGCACGGTAGAGGTGCTGACGGGTGGTGTACAACTCGTGGCGAAGAGCTCGGTTAGCTCGATCCAGCCCATCAGCATGCAGAACCAGGTTCTGATGGTAGAATGGCTCTCGGGTGACAGTGGAGTAGGCAGCAGTGTAGTAACCCTCCGCACCAACATCGGATGCGATAGCAATGTGCCTGAAGGGGGAGGTGTCCAACTCCTGATACTCTCCACGAAGACGTGTCAGAGCAGCATAAGCAGCATCGTGGACCGCCATATCGATAGTCACTCCAACACCATGAGCAGTGTGCAGCACGGTAGTGGAGTCATACTCCCGAGAGTAGAGGTGGACGATGGCACGGTACTGCTCCTGGTTGAAGTCCTGATACTCCTCATAGACGGTGTACTCAGGGTGCCAGCGATAACCCAGATAGGTCATCATCTCAACCAACACAGCAGGTGACCCTGAGGCACCAATGGCCGTCGTGTGGCGCACGACCTGCCTCGTGGGTTCCATCTGAAAACACAGATGTTTTCACAGGAGTCAAATGACAATGTGGATAATGTTCAAATACAATTCTAAAGAATAACTAGGGCTTATCCAACTTTGGGGTGAATGTCGTAACGGGATCCTAGTGTCAGAGTTAGTAAATTCGTTTAACCCGAGTAGAAGAGAGTTCAGAGTCCCAGAGTAAAGATCGAGGAGTAAAAGATCCTAGTACCACCCGATGGCGACGTGGGCCCATAAGGCACACAGCCAAGTTAGTAAAAGTTTTTGCAATGTCTAGACTCGACTTCGGCCAAGGAGTGTGGAAGGGGAGTTCCTACAGGCAGTCGGCTCTGATACCAACTTGTGACGCCCCCGATTTGACCGCACACTAATCATGCACGCAAATGTGTACGATCAAGATCAAGGACTCACGGGAAGATATCACAACACAACTCTACAATTAAAATAAGTCATACAAGCATCATATTACAAGCCAGGGGCCTCGAGGGCTCGAATACAAGAGCTCGATCATAGACGAGTCAGCGGAAGCAACAATATCTGAGTACAGACATAAGTTAAACAAGTTTGCCTTAAGAAGGCTAGCACAAACTGGGATACAGATCGAAAGAGGTGCAGGCCTCCTGCCTGGGATCCTCCTAACTACTCCTGGTCGTCGCCAGCGGGCATCACGTAGTAGTAGGCACCTCCGGTGTAGTAGGAGTCGTCGTCGACGGTGGCGTCTGGCTCCTGGGCTCCAACATCTGGTTGCGACAACCAGGAAGAAAGGAAAGGGGGAAAAAGGGGGAGAAAGCAACCGTGAGTACTCATCCAAGGTACTCGCAAGCAAGGAGCTACACTACATATGTATGCATTGGTATCAACTGGAATAAGGCTATTATATGTGGGCTGGACTGCAGAAAGCCGGAATAAGAGGGGGATAGCTAGTCCTTTCGAAGACTACGCTTCTGGCAGCCTCCGTCTTGCAGCATGTAGAAGAGAGTAGACTGAAGTCCTCCAAGTAACATCGCATAGCATAACCCTAACCGATGATCCTCCCCTCGTCGCCCTGTGAGAGAGCGACCACCGGTTGTATCTGGCACTTGGAAGGGTGTGTTTTATTAAGTATCCGGTTCTAGTTGTCATAAGGTCAAAGTACAACTCCAAGTCGTCCTGTTACCGAAGATCACGGCTATTCGAATAGATTAACTTCCCTGCAGGGGTGCACCACATACCCCAACACGCTCGATCCCATTTGGCCGGACACACTTTCCTGGGTCATGCCCGGCCTCGGAAGATCAACACGTCGCAGCCCCACCTAGACCAACAGAGAGGTCAGCACGCCGGTCTAAACCTAAGCGCCCAGGGGTCTGGGCCCATCGCCCTTAGCACACCTGCACGTTGCGTGGGCGGACGGAAGCAGACCTAGCCTAGTGGCGTTCCAGTCCAATCCAGCGCGCGCCGCTCCGTCGCTGACGTCAAGAAGGCTTCGGCTGATACCACGACGCCGGGATACCCATAACTACTCCCACGTAGATGGTTAGTGCGTATAGACCAAATGGCCAGACTCAGATCAAATACCCAGATCTCGTTAAGCGTGTTAAGTATCCACGAACGCCGAACAGGGCCAGGCCCACCTCTCTCCTAGGTGGTCTGAACCTGCCCTGTCGCTCCGCCACAAAGTAACAGTCGGGGGCCGTCGGGAACCCAGGCCCACCTCTACCGGGATGGAGCCACCTGCCCCTTCAGCCCCCATATCCGAACAGTATCACAGGTAATGTATCAAAGTAGAATATATAGTATATGCCCGTGATCACCTCCCGAAGTGATCACGGCCCAGTAGTATAGCATGGCAGACGGACAAGAGTGTAGGGCCACTGATGGAACACTAGCATCCTATACTAAGCAGTAGGATAGCAGGTAAAGGCAGCAACAGTAGTAGCAAGGACAGGCTATGCAGCAGTATAGGATTAACTGTAAGCAGTAACATGCTACACTACGCTAATGCAAGCAGTATAGAGAAGAGTAGGCGATATCTGGTGATCAAAGGGGGGGCTTGCCTGGTTGCTCTGGCAAGAGAGAGGGGTCGTCAACACCGTAGTCGTACGGGGTAGCAGCGGCGTCGGTCTCGGTGTCTAGAGAGAGAAGAGGGGGAAGAAACAATAAATATAATGCAAGCATATGCATAGTGAAGCATGACATGACAAGTAACGATGCTAGGCGTGCCCTAACGTGGTATGAGGTGGTACCGGTTAAGGGGGGAAACATCCGGGAAAGTATTCCCGGTGTTTCGTGATTTCGGGCAAAGGAGCCGGAGGGGGAAAGTTGTGGGTTCGATAGGTTAGGGGTGTGTGGCGGACGAACGGACTGCGTATCCGAATTCGTCTCGTCGTTCTGAGCAACTTTCATGTATAAAATATTTTCATCCGAATTACGGATTAAAATATATGATTTTCTAAAGATTTAAATCATTTTTAGGATTTATTTAATTAATTAAATCAACATTATCCAGAATAGTGTTTGCTGACATCATCATGACGTCAGCATGACGTCAGCGGTTGACCTGGTCAACCTGACTTGTGGGTCCCATTCGTCATTGACTGATTAGTCTAACTAGGGTTTAATTAAACTATCTACTTAATTAGATTAGTTAAACAAGATTAATTAACTTAATTAGTTCACTAATTAATTAACTAATTAATTATTAATTTTATTAATTCATTTTTATTTTATTTTGTTTATTGAAGTGGGGCCTATAGGTCAGTGAGATAGGGGCGGCCCAGTCAGCAGTTGACCCAGTCAACAGGTCAACAGGGGGGCCCTTGGCCCACCAGTCAGTGGCCCAGGTGGTGGGACCCGCGGTGCCAGGTCAGCAGGGCCGGCTCTCGCCGCCGGCGACCAAAAGCACGGCGCCGACCCGCCGGAGTTCGCCAGAATTTGTGCTCAGGGCACGGATCCGCGCGTGCCTGGGCCCGTTCGAACAAGCGCGAAGACGCGCATCTAGTGGTGGTGGTGGTTCGTCCCGAGGTCGCCGGAGCTGTCCCCGGCGAGGAGAGAGGCGGACGTCGGGGCTCGGGTGAGTGGCGGGTTTCGTCTGCAGGCCACCAAAATGGGCGGGACCGGTCGCATTCGAACGGCAAGACGACGGCGGAGCGAATGGGGGTGACTGCGGAGGCTGTGGTGGCCGGAGTCGAGCGCCACGGGCTCGACGGCGGCGAGGTGGTTCGGGCGTGAGGCGAGGCCGCCGTGGGCGCGAGCCAGCAGGGCTCACTGACGGCGCGTGTAGAGGGCAGAGAGGAGGAGAGGCGGCGCCAGCGGCCACGGCGTAGGCGAGGTCGCGCGGCAGCGGCAGAGTAGCAGGGGGGCGGCAGAGACTAGCGCGGCGGCGGGGCTCACCGAGGGGTGTAGGGATCGGGGCAATGGGGCTCGGGGTGGAGAGATGGGGACGGTCCGGCGAGGAGGATGCAGGCCGGCGAGGGGGGGGGTTCCGGGCGGCGTCAGGCGGTTCCAGGCGGCGGCGGGCGCGCGGGGAAGTGGGGCGAGGGGATCGGGATCCCCCGATCCAGATCCAGACGAGGGGAGGGGGAGTGGTAGGTGTCGGTGGGGGGTTACGGGTTAGGTTTCGGCCTCCAGGGGGTTATGGAGAGAGTGGGGGGTGGCCGGGTGGGCCTGGCGGGCTGGCCGACCAGTTGGGCCAGTGGGCCGTGGGAGGGGGGGTTCCCTCTTTTTTTTTCCTGTTAGCTTAGGTTTTAGTTTTTCTCTTTTGTATTTTCTCTTTTGTCTTATTTCATTTTAAAATATTCAGACACTTTATAAAAATGTGTGCACCCCACCATAACTAACCTTGTAATATTTGACAACCCCCGAACATTTTAGTTTGATTAATTTTTTTGAAAACTTTTATTACCATCATAATTTTGAATTGAATTTCGAAACCGTTTTGATTTAACCCGAGATTAAGTACAGTGACAGAGGTGACGTGGCATCATTAGTGAGGATTACTGTAGCTTAATTACCCGGGCGTCACAATTCTCCTCCACTACAAGAAATCTCGTCCCGAGATTTAGGAGGTAGAAGGAAAGAGTGCGGGGTATTCATCACGCAGACGATCCTCGCGTTCCCAGGTGGCTTCGTCTTCAGAGTGGTTCGACCACTGGACTTTGAGGAACTTGATCGCCTTCTGACGTGTGCGGCGTTCAGCTTGGTCGAGAATGCGGACCGGATGCTCTTTATAGGAGAGGTCCTGTTGCAATTCGAGCACTTCATGATCCACCGCTCGGATTGGATCCTTGAAGCAACGGCGGAGTTGTGACACGTGGAACACATCGTGAACCTGAGAAAGGTTCGGTGGAAGCTCCAGTTGATATGCCACCTTTCCACGCCTTTCGAGAATAGTGAAGGGACCGATATAGCGAGGAGCTAGCTTGCCCTTGATCCCGAAGCGGTGAGCACCCTTCATTGGTGTAACTCGAAGATAAGCCTTTTTGCCAGGTTGATAGACCATGTCTTGGTGATGACGGTCATACTGACTTTTCTGACGTGACTGAGCAGTCTTGAGATTCTCGCGAATAATGCGAACTTGTTCTTCGGCCTGTTGTATAATATCCGGACCAAAGAGTGGACATTCCCCAGTTTCTGACCAGTTCAGAGGGGTTCGACACTTTCGTCCATATAGCACTTCGAAGGGGGACATCTTTAGACTAGCTTGATAGCTATTATTATAAGAGAACTCGGCATATGGAAGAGATTCCTCCCATTTCTTGCCGAATGAGATTACACAAGCTCGAAGCATGTCTTCGAGAACTTGGTTGACACGTTCAACCTGTCCTTGCGACTGAGGATGGAACGCAGTACTGAACGACAGATGAGTCCCCATAGCTTCTTGGAAACTCGCCCAAAATCTTGAAGTGAATAAGCTGCCACGGTCTGAACTGATAACCAGTGGGATACCGTGAAGTGAAACAATTCTAGCCACGTAGAGAGTAGCAAGCTGACTAGCAGTGATTGTCTCTTTGACCGCCAGGAAATGGGCAACTTTGGAAAGCCGGTCAATGACGACAAGAATAGCATCATTACCTTTCTGCGATTTGGGAAATCCAGTGACGAAGTCCATTTCAACATGGTCCCATTTCCATTCAGGAATAGAGATAGGTTGCAGAGTTCCAGCAGGCCTTTGATGCTCTGCTTTGATTCGGCGACAAACGTCACACTCAGCAACATAACGAGCAATGTCCCGCTTCATATTAGACCACCAGAATCTTTGACGAATATCCTGATACATCTTTGTACTACCAGGATGGATGGACAGAGGCGTATCATGAGCTTCTTGCATAACCCTTTTAGTCTTATCTAGGTTTTTCTTCGAACATGGTACCACTAAGCGGCCTTTGAAATACAAGGCGCCATCGTCGGCGATCGTGAAGAATGAGGGCTTTCCTCTTTTGAGGTCGCGCTTAATCTTGAGGACTTCATCGTCACATTTCTGTATCCATTTGATGGTGTCCACAAGATCTGGTTTCGCAACCAGGGTATTGAGAGAACCCTTGGAAACAACATGGAGGTTCCGTTTGGGAAAACCTTCAGGAGGGGGAGCGAGTGATCCCGGAGGAACAATATGAAGGTTCAGCCTTCTAAATTCTTCGGTAAGCGAGGGCTGAACTTTATGAACCTGGAGGTGGTTGCAGTAAGACTTGCGGCTCAAGGCATCAGCCATCACATTAGCCTTGCCGGGGGTATATGATATATCCACGTCAAAGTCTGCAACAGTCTCCATCCATCTTTGCTGGCGTAGGTTCAAATCTGGCTGAGTAAACAGATACTTCAGACTTTGATGGTCGGTGAAGATCTCGCAACGATTACCGAGAAGGTAATGTCGCCACTGCTTCAGTGCATGAATGACAGCAGCAAGCTCGAGGTCGTGAACCGGGTAGTTTTCTTCGTGAGGGCGCAATTGACGAGAGGCATAAGCAATCACTCTGCGCTCTTGCATTAGGACACAGCCTAATCCTTGACGGGAAGCGTCGCAGTAAATGACGAAGTCCTTCTTAGTATCAGGTGGAGCAAGTACGGGGGCAGAAGTCAACTTGTCTTTGAGCGCCTGGAAACTTTCCTGACACTTGTCTGTCCAGTCGAACTTGACACCCTTATGCAACAAATTAGTCAGAGGCCTGGCAATCTTGGAGAAGTTCTCGACGAATCGACGGCAATAGCTGGCGAGGCCGAGAAAACTTCGGACTTGCTTCACATTCTTCGGAGGAGTCCAATCGAGAATAGCCTGAACTCGTTCAGGGTTGACGGCAATACCATCTTTGGAGATGACATGCCCAAGATAGGTTACTTCGGGAAGCCAGAATTCACACTTGGAATACTTAGCATACAGCTGATGTTCTCGAAGCTTCTCTAGCACAAGACGCAGATGTCCAGCATGTTCTTCCTCGTTCTTGGAAAATACAAGGATATCGTCCAAATAAACCACGACGAACTTGTCGAGGTAATCCATGAATATATAATTCATCAGACGAGAGAAGGTGGCGGGAGCATTCGTTAAGCCGAATGACATGACGGTGTACTCATATGACCCATACCGAGTCACGAAGGCGGTTTTTGGGATGTCCTCTTCACGAACACGGGCCCTGTCGCTCCGCCACAAAGTAACAGTCGGGGGCCGTCGGGAACCCAGGCCCACCTCTACCGGGATGGAGCCACCTGCCCCTTCAGCCCCCATGTCCGAACAGTATCACAGGTAATGTATCAAAGTAGAATATATAGTATATGCCCGTGATCACCTCCCGAAGTGATCACGGCCCAGTAGTATAGCATGGCAGACGGACAAGAGTGTAGGGCCACTGATGGAACACTAGCATCCTATACTAAGCAGTAGGATAGCAGGTAAAGGCAGCAACAGTAGTAGCAAGGACAGGCTATGCAGCAGTATAGGATTAACTGTAAGCAGTAACATGCTACACTACGCTAATGCAAGCAGTATAGAGAAGAGTAGGCGATATCTGGTGATCAAAGGGGGGGCTTGCCTGGTTGCTCTGGCAAGAGAGAGGGGTCGTCAACACCGTAGTCGTACGGGGTAGCAGCGGCGTCGGTCTCGGTGTCTAGAGAGAGAAGAGGGGGAAGAAACAATAAATATAATGCAAGCATATGCATAGTGAAGCATGACATGACAAGTAACGATGCTAGGCGTGCCCTAACGTGGTATGAGGTGGTACCGGTTAAGGGGGGAAACATCCGGGAAAGTATTCCCGGTGTTTCGTGATTTCGGGCAAAGGAGCCGGAGGGGGAAAGTTGTGGGTTCGATAGGTTAGGGGTGTGTGGCGGACGAACGGACTGCGTATCCGAATTCGTCTCGTCGTTCTGAGCAACTTTCATGTATAAAATATTTTCATCCGAATTACGGATTAAAATATATGATTTTCTAAAGATTTAAATCATTTTTAGGATTTATTTAATTAATTAAATCAACATTATCCAGAATAGTGTTTGCTGACATCATCATGACGTCAGCATGACGTCAGCGGTTGACCTGGTCAACCTGACTTGTGGGTCCCATTCGTCATTGACTGATTAGTCTAACTAGGGTTTAATTAAACTATCTACTTAATTAGATTAGTTAAACAAGATTAATTAACTTAATTAGTTCACTAATTAATTAACTAATTAATTATTAATTTTATTAATTCATTTTTATTTTATTTTGTTTATTGAAGTGGGGCCTATAGGTCAGTGAGATAGGGGCGGCCCAGTCAACAGTTGACCCAGTCAACAGGTCAACAGGGGGGCCCTTGGCCCACCAGTCAGTGGCCCAGGTGGTGGGACCCGCGGTGCCAGGTCAGCAGGGCCGGCTCTCGCCGCCGGCGACCAAAAGCACGGCGCCGACCCGCCGGAGTTCGCCAGAATTTGTGCTCAGGGCACGGATCCGCGCGTGCCTGGGCCCGTTCGAACAAGCGCGAAGACGCGCATCTAGTGGTGGTGGTGGTTCGTCCCGAGGTCGCCGGAGCTGTCGCCGGCGAGGAGAGAGGCGGACGTCGGGGCTCGGGTGAGTGGCGGGTTTCGTCTGCAGGCCACCAAAATGGGCGGGACCGGTCGCATTCGAACGGCAAGACGACGGCGGAGCGAATGGGGGTGACTGCGGAGGCTGTGGTGGCCGGAGTCGAGCGCCACGGGCTCGACGGCGGCGAGGTGGTTCGGGCGTGAGGCGAGGCCGCCGTGGGCGCGAGCCAGCAGGGCTCACTGACGGCGCGTGTAGAGGGCAGAGAGGAGGAGAGGCGGCGCCAGCGGCCACGGCGTAGGCGAGGTCGCGCGGTAGCGGCAGAGTAGCAGGGGGGCGGCAGAGACTAGCGCGGCGGCGGGGCTCACCGAGGGGTGTAGGGATCGGGGCAATGGGGCTCGGGGTGGAGAGATGGGGACGGTCCGGCGAGGAGGATGCAGGCCGGCGAGGGGGGGGTCCGGGGACGGGGTTCCGGGCGGCGTCAGGCGGTTCCAGGCGGCGGCGGGCGCGCGGGGAAGTGGGGCGAGGGGATCGGGATCCCCCGATCCAGATCCAGACGAGGGGAGGGGGAGTGGTAGGTGTCGGTGGGGGGTTACGGGTTAGGTTTCGGCCTCCAGGGGGTTATGGAGAGAGTGGGGGGTGGCCGGGTGGGCCTGGCGGGCTGGCCGACCAGTTGGGCCAGTGGGCCGTGGGAGGGGGGGTTCCCTCTTTTTTTTTTCCTGTTAGCTTAGGTTTTAGTTTTTCTCTTTTGTATTTTCTCTTTTGTCTTATTTCATTTTAAAATATTCAGACACTTTATAAAAATGTGTGCACCCCACCATAACTAACCTTGTAATATTTGACAACCCCCGAACATTTTAGTTTGATTAATTTTTTTGAAAACTTTTATTACCATCATAATTTTGAATTGAATTTCGAAACCGTTTTGATTTAACCCGAGATTAAGTACAGTGACAGAGGTGACGTGGCATCATTAGTGAGGATTACTGTAGCTTAATTACCCGGGCGTCACACAATATTGACTGGAGGTTGTTAATTTCATGCTGGAGCCCTTGATAAGTGGGAGTCTACGATGAACATAGATATGTCCAGCAAGCTCTGGCAAAAGGACAGTGGAGGAACAGATGATCTCTAGTCCCCAAGACCTACAGCCCACATAAAACACAAGTGTAATCAGGGATGAAGAAGCTTTTCCTTTGAAGCATTGCCATGGTATTATGTCTATTATGAATCAATAACCAAAAGAACATTTTGTGTTCGAGCTAACAACAAGTTTTGTAGAGTCCTTTGAATGCAGGGATGAACTCCTGATGGTTTGTCAGAGTTGTGTGGGCTTGGGAGACATGAAACCTAGTTGCACCAGATGGAAATTGCCGTTGGTCTGCTTCATCACTTATAACAAATTGTTGGAGCATTTCAGACATCATCTAGAACTAAGAATAGGCTACCTTAGAGAGGGGTAAATTGAAGTGCTCGAAAAGATCTTCCACGGATCCAATTGAGTTAACTATGATATGTTGATTCTTAGAGAATGAAAACAAATGAGACCAAATCTGGTGCATGGGGGTTTCATCCCAAGAGATCATTTCCATCTTACTTTATCCAAATCTTTCACACACGAATACACAAATAGTCAACTGTAGTTGATTTAGTACAAAATCCAAATCCTGAAGTGGGAAAGGCCATCTCAATCCCCTCCTATCAAACCAGAAAAAAATTTGAAAAGAAAAAGTATAGATGGGGATGCTACCCCCAAATCTCAAAGGAACTCCTTTCGACTGGATACCCCACTAACGATTCATTGCTACCTCTTGAGCAATGCGTTGGTTTTCCCTTGAAGAGAAAAGGGCGATCCAGTAGAGCAGCGTAAGTATTTCCCTCAGTTTTTGAGAACCAAGGTATCAATCCAGTAGGAGACCACGCGCGAGTCACCTCGTACCTACACACTCGCAACCAACGGGATAAAGGGGTTGTCGATCCCTTCACGGCCACTTGCAAGAGTGAGATCTGGTAGAGATAATAATAATAAGATAAATATTTTTTGTATTTTTATGATATAGATTGAAAGTAAAGATTGCAAAATAAAGTAGATGAAAACTTATATGATGGAGAATAGACCCGGGGCCATAGGTTTCACTAGTGGCTTCTCTCAAGATAGCATAAGTATTACGGTGGGTGAACAAATTACTGTCGAGCAATTGATAGAAAAGCGAATAATTATGAGAATATCTAGGCATGATCATGTATATAGGCATCACGTCCGAGACAAGTAGACCGAAACGATTCTGCATCTACTACTATTACTCCACACATCGACCGCTATCCAGCATGCATCTAGAGTATTAAGTTCATAAGAACAGAGTAACGCCTTAAGCAAGATGACATGATGTAGAGGGATAAACTCATGCAATATGATGTAAACCCCATCTTTTTATCCTCGATGGCAATAATACAATACGTGTCATTTCCCTTTCTGTCACTGGGATCGAGCACCGCAAGATTGAACCCAAAACTAAGCACTTCTCCCATTGCAAGAAAGATCAATCTAGTAGGCCAAACCAAACTGATAATTCGAAGAGACTTGCAAAGATAAACCAATCATACATAAAAGAATTCAGAGGAGACTCAAATATTGTTCATAGATAAACTTGATCATAAAACCACAATTCATCGGATCTCGACAAACACATTGTAAAAGAATATTACATCGAATAGATCTCCAAGAGAATCGAGGAGAACTTTATATTGAGATCCAAAGAGAGAGAAGAAGCCATCTAGCTACTAGCTATGGACCCGAAGGTCTGAAGTAAACTACTCACACATCATAGGAGGGGCCATGGAGTTGATATAGAGGCCATCCGTGATCAATGCCCCCTTCGGCAGAGCTCCGGAAAAGGCCCCAAGATGGGATCTCTTGGGTACAGAAGGTTGCGGTGGTGGAAATAGGGTTTCGTGGTGCTCCTGGATGTTTGGGTATATATATATAGGAGGAAGAAGTACGTCGGTGGAGCAACGAGGGGCCCACGACGGTGGAGGGCGCGCCCCCTGCCTCGTGGCCGCCTCGTTGATTGCCTGACGTCCACTCCAAGTCTCCTGGATCACGTTTGTTCCAAAAATAACGCTCCCGAAGGTTTCATTCCGTTTGGACTCCGTTTGATATTCCTTTTCGGCGAAACTCTAAAATAGGCAAAAAAAACAGCAATTTGGGCTAGGCCTCCGGTTAATAGGTTAGTCCCAGAAATAATATAAAAGTGTAAAAATAAGCCCATTAACATCCAAAATAGATAATATAATAGCATGGAGCAATCAAAAATTATAGATACGTTGTAGACGTATCATTCATCGTGTTTGGTTTCTCTTGGAACAATCATCCCATTTTGACCCGACGATGGAAAAAATATGACGACAAAAGCTTTGTAATGGGAAGTGGAGAGGCACATGATATTTGCTAGGTCTGATCGTGATTACCGGTTACTTGAGGATGAGATGCGTGTGGAACATGAACTTCGTGCATCTGCTCTGGTAGCGGAAGTTCGAAACGTTGTCCCGAGAGATGGTGAAGTGATGCCGTGCAGAATTCCCTCCTTGATCCGGTGTAACTAGCCGTCCACCGCCACCACTCTAGATGATTTGCACTAATCACTTATGGGACGGCCTTCTACAACTAGACCGTGTTGCCGGTATCGACGAAGCTGCCCTAGCAGTGCGCTCAGCATCGCTACAGGCAGGAGATGAGAAGAGCCTACCCCCTCGCCTTGGTAGTCGTTGGTTCCTTCTTCCCAGCGCCGGCTCCCATCTCCAGTTGTCCACCAAGTTGGGTACGGGCCTATGGGATACCACCAGAAAGGAAGGCAGGAGAGCCAGGAGAGTTCTGAGCAGTTGCAATTGGAAGATACATAGGATTTTTTTTTCCTACATGGATGATGCATAACTTGGACTTTTGACACGAGGCTTGGATGTGTACATCTTTTTTTCTGTGCCAATTGATCAGATCTAACTGTGTGTGGAGTTTGTTCCCTTTCTTCAGCGATGATTTTTCTTTCGAGTTTTTTTGTGCGGGAAGGAGGGGATGGCATATGTAAATATATTTTTGAATCTCAAAATTATGTTTCCTTTTAAATATCTGACGTCAATCTCTATGTGAACACCAAGTCAATGAATACAAATGGTGACGGAAGAAGAAGAAGGCTTCATCCCTTTATTAGTAGATATAGATACAGATATAGATTAGATTAACCTCTTTCATCATGAGAACTCCGATTCCACGTGTTGCATCCAGAATACAGGATGTGACCGGCACCCTGCGCCTTTCGTGTGTTGTTGTCCATGTAATCTTCGTTTTCTTTATTTTTACCTAAATTGTGCTAAAACAAAAAAAAAAGTGGAAAGGCGGTTTAAGTAGGAGATAATTCATTTATTTGCGAAATAAAACAGAAAACTAGAATGTTCATTGTAAATTTTGATAAAGGTTTTTTTGTGGCTGACATTTTAATAAATTGTTTGTGCATACAAAAATTTAATTGTATTTGAAAGGAACTTCATTATTTACAAAGTAAATAATTATATAAAAAATAATTTTTAATCATTAATCACATATTTATAAAATTTATGTCAATTAAAAATATTGATCATATATTTAGAAATGGTCCATTCCGTATTTAAAACATGGTCGTTGTGTGATTACAAGGTATTCATTGTGTAATTCTAAAACTTTTTTTGCTGGTCGTGTAGTTCAAGAACTTAATCATACATTTATTTAAAAAGTCCTGTGTGAAAAGATTAAAATCATACTATGAATTGGAAAAGAGAGACAGAAACGAGGAAACCAGCAGAGCTTTTAGAAAATGAAACAAATAAACCAAAGAATTGGGAAAAAATGCAAAGTTATTGAAAAAGGGCAAAACTCACGCACTCAGCCGGCCGACTAGCCACGCCCCGGGGGGCGCGCACATGGGGTTACTATTCTCGGCGGATCCTAAATGGCACTCTCTGCACCCGTTACAAGTGTTGGCGCAATCGGGCGCACACCCCCGTGGATGCTGCATGGGCCGGTCCATTTACCTTTTTTCCATTTAAATTGTCAAAAAGGAGTGATTAACGGATTCGAACTACATAATTTCTCTTTGTGAGCAAACAAGAGTAACCTCTAGGACTCTTTAAGGCTTGTGTCTAATAAGTTTTTTCTTTTCTTTTTTACTCTTTAACTCTTGTGCCTACTCACTTCGTTTTTCCCTTTCAGAGCCTTTTTATTCATTTTTATATTGACCTTTTTGGGGGGTTCTCTTTATTTTTCTGTTTCTTTTCTTTTTTTCTTTTTCTTGTCTTTATTTCCCTTTTCTTTTTTCAAATTGCATGAACTTTTTTCAATATTGATGACCTTGTTTCCAAAATCAATGAACTTGTTTCCCAAATAGATGATTTTTTTTCAAACTCAACAAACTTTTTTTCAAATATGATGATTCTTTTAACTTATGAACTTTTTTCAAAATTGTTTTTTCAAATTTATGAACTTTTCTCTCAAAATCGGTGATATTTTTTGAATTAGTATTTTTTTCAAAATTCATGAACTATTTCAAATCCATGATTTTTTGAATTCATGAACTTTTTACTTTTAGCATTTTTCTCTTGAAAGTCAACTGTCAGCCATCAATAGGGGTCATTTGTTAACCAAGCAAACGAGTCAGGTTTGTATTTCATCGAACGAGAAGCTGTTTTTTATCGAAGGAAAGTAGCTACTGTACGCTTGGCACCGTAGATTGGCCGGCCCACACTAGCGAACGCGTCAGCGCCAGTTTCATTCGGCGGCGCTTAAGGCCTCGTTTGACAGGGAAGGTTTTGCAGCCCCGAAGTGAAGGGGGGTCTGAGAGGATTTGGTTAATCCCTCTCTTCCACCCAATTCTCTCAATTCCCCACTAATTCCTCCCCCCCCCCCCCTCCCCTCGTAACCCCTCTTTTATCGGGTATACTATTCCCAAAACCTTTTTTTGGACGCTTGTTCGTGTCAAATACAAGTGGATATGCCTGAAAGATAGGGCGAATGGGCTCACCTGCTCTGCGAAGCTCACATGAGCGATTTGTTTTCCTTTCGGAGGGTTTAGTTGGTTTTTTTACGAAAAGCTAGGCTATTTTTTCTACAGAGGTATATGGTAAAAGCCAGTAAAAATGTACATATTAAAAAATAGTACTCCCTCTATCCCAAAATAGTTACTTATTTTGGGATGGACGGAATATGTGTCAAGAAAAGTTCAATCTATATGAGAAAAAATCACTGTATATTAGAAAATTTTGAGTATATATTATGAAAATGTTCATCACATAATAAAAGAGCTCACCATATATAAAACAATCAGTATATATTAGGAAAATGTCTATTAAAAATATATTCGGTCTGTGTTCGGAAAATGTTGATCAGATATTCAAAATTACATTTAATAAAATATGAGAAGGAAAAAGTGCAAAGTAAAAACCAGAAAGATAAACAATGTGAAAACCCAAATATGAAAGAAAGGCGTTGTTAAGGTGCTTTCTGTATGTTTCCTTTTTTGTCTTTTCGGATTCTTGTTGAATTTTAGTTTTTCATTTTTTTCCTTTTCCCTTTACCTTTTCTATTTCGCCTTTTCTTTTCATTTTTTTTTCTTAAATTTTCTTACTTGTTTTTCAAAAATTGTTCGTTATTTCATCAAAATTGTTCACAATTTCGAAAAAGTTCACAATTTTGAAAAATCAATGGCATCAAAAAAATTCAGAATTCAAAAAAGGTTTATTGTTTCAAATTTGGTATGGTATTTCAAAAAATGTTCCCATTTCAAAAATCACTCACAGATTCAAAAAAGGATCATCTTTTCATTTTTAAATTGCAAAACAATTACTATTTTCAATAATTGTTCTCTGATTTAAAAAATCAATTTTTTCATGACCATGTCTTCAAAATATCCACTTTTTATAAACTTTTTTCAGGTTTTCAAAAATAGCTACTATAGTACTGGGTCCTACGTATCCAGCTCTATAGCCGCACTTCAATTGGCCGGCGACTTAGTCGGGTCGCCTTGTGCGAAGCGCTAGTATTGGACACAACAAGCGGCCGCCAAGTCCTATTTGGCGCTTAACGCGCAACTTAAAGTTTTGTTAACAAATGGCGCATACCGTTCCAGATAACCTCCGTAGGAAATGGTCCGGCACAATAAGCGGCATATAGGAGCTTCCGAGCGCTCCTATGTTTAGCTTACAACGAGCACATGAATATCCTATTCGACGCTCTTTGCGTCAAACTGCCGTCGCTTTTCACAGGCGAGCGACAGAGCAGCGACGCGATGGGCCGGCCCAGCTTTTGCATACAACCGCAACTAGACAGCCGGTTTTGGGAACCTTCTTGAAGGTTCCTTGAACCGGTTTTTTAATTTCTTTTATAGGTTTTTCTGTTTTGTTCTGTTTTTTCTTTCTGTTTCTTTTTCTTTTCTTTCTGTTTCTTTTTCTTCTTTTTCTTTTCTATTGTTTTTTGTTTTTTGTTTCTTTTTTCCTTTTCCTTTTCAAAGTTATTTTCTCTTTTTTAAACTAAGTTCATGTTCGAAAATTGTTCTCAAATTTAGAAAAATGTTCTTGCCTTTAAAAAATGTTCGAAATTGCAAAAATGGTCGTTTCCAAAACTTGCTCATGAATTAAAAAAAATTCTTTATTTTCAAAAAATGTTCATCTTTTCATAAGATGTCATGAATGCTTTTGTTCAAACCTTTTAAAAAATGTTCAGTTGTTACGAAAATGTTCGTGATTTCCAAAAAATGCCTTTGTTGAAATTTCAAAAAATGTTCCTCCTTTAAAAATTTGTTCACATTTTAAAAAAGTTCATGCTTAAAAAAGTCTACAGATATTTATAAACAAGTATCGTTTTCAAACTTTGCATAATTTTATAAAATCTCATGTAGATAAAATGTGTTCACAATTTCAAAAAATGTTCTCGTTTTAAAAATATTCACAGCTCTAGAAATTTGTTCACGTGTCAAAAAATGTTCAGGAATTTCAAAAAATATTCGTGTTTTAAAAATTTGTTCAGAATTTGAGAAAAAAAATCATTTTTCAATTTTTTGCCATTTCATCATTTTGTTCGCAATTTCAATAAATATTCCCATGTTTAAAATTTTGTTCGTGTTTCCAAAAAAGCGTACAATATAAATTTTATTTGCATATTTAAAAAATTGTTCGATGTCTCAAAAAATGTTCATGTTTTTTGTAATTTGTTTATTTTTCAGAAACACTTTTGAAAATTGTTCGCGTTTTTGGAATCTGTTTGGGGTTTGCAAATTGTGTTCGTGGTTAATTTTCAAATCAGAATTACATAACATCTCCATTTTTCCAAAAAAAATGCGGCACTTGAAAACTGCTCGCAATTTTCGGATTGTTTTCAAAATGGTTTCAAAATCTCAACGCTGCTCTCTGTTTTTATAGCTTTCTGCACCCTTATGCTCAGTTAGTCGTGTGCGGTGTAGTGGCTAATGGCTTGCCGTTGGAGTGCGCGGTCACGGGGTCGATTTCTGTTAATGCTTGGTGGGCTGGCCAGTCGTGCGGCAACCCTGTGCGTCAGGCTGCTGTATGACGCAAAATGCGTCACATAGGAGGTCTCGTGAGAACAGGGAAACCAACGCGTCAAGTAGTGCAGGAATGGGCCGGCCCAGCCACGTGGGAGGCCACAAACTCATTTTTTTGTTTCGTTTTTTTACTTTTATTTATACTTCCAAATATTATTATTAAATATATTAAAAAGTAATCTCTACCAAAAAATCCAAAAAACAAATGTTAATCAATCATCTGACAAATATTAAATGTGTATAGAGAAAATGTATACGAAAAATATACAATGTGTATGAAAAATTGATTTTGTATTTAAAAAATGTTAATCCAAGCATTTGAAAAAAAATAATATGAAATATGTTAATCAAGCAGTTTAAAATATTAAATGTGGATACAAAAAAAGTTGACCATGTATTCAAAAAATGTTAAACTTGTATTTCTAAATGCAATCAAGCATTTGAAAAGAAATGTTAAATGTGTATAGGAAAAATGTTGACCTTGTATCCAGAAAATGTTAATTTGGTATTTGAAAAATATTAATCATGGTAAAAGAGGTCATCCGTTGTGCCGCCCGTAGCGTCGACGACCATCACCTTATTGGGAAACGCAGTATTTTAAAAAAATTACCTACGATCACGCAAGATCTATCTAGGAGATGCATAGCAACGAGCGGGGAGAGTGTGTCTATGTACCCTCGTAGACCGAAAGCGGAAGCGTTTAGTAACGCGGTTGATGTAGTCGAACGTCTTCGCGATCCAACCGATCCAAGTACCGAACGTACGGCACCTTCTTGTTTAGCACACGTTCAGCTCGATGACGTCCCTCGAACTCTTGATCCAGTTGAGGCCGAGGGAGAGTTCCGTCAACACAACGGCGTGGCGACGGTGATGATGAAGTTACTGGCGCTGGGTTTCGCCTAGGCACTACAACGATATGACCGAGGTGTGTAACTATGGAGGGGGCACCGGACACGGCTAAAAGATCAACTTGTGTGTTCTAGGGTGCCCCCTCCCCATGTATATAAAGGTAGGAGGACGAGAGGCCAGCCGGCCCCTAGGGCCTAGTCCTAGTAGGATTCCACCAAAAGGGAGAGAGGGAAAAGGAAGGAGAGGGAGAGGGAGTAGGAAAGGGGGTGCCGCCCCCCTTCCCATGTCCAATTCGGACTGCTAAGAGGGGCGCGTGCGGCCTGCCCTGGCGACCCTCCTCTCTCTCCAATAAGGCCCATGGTGGCCCATTAGTTCCCCCGGGGGTTCCGGTAACCCCCCCCCCCCTCCCGGCACTCCATTTTTACTCGAAACTATCCGGAACACTTCTGGTGTCCGAATAACATGGTCCAATATATCAATCTTTATGTCTCGACCATTTCGAGACTCCTCGTCATGTCCGTGATCTCATCCGGCACTCCGAACAAACTTCGGTACATCAAATAACATAACACATAATACAAATCATCATCGAACGTTAAGCGTGCAGACCCTACGGGTTCGAGAACTATGTAGACATGACCGAGACACATCTCCGGTCAATAACCAATAGCGGAACCTGGATGCTCATATTGGCTCCTACGTATTCTACGAAGATCTTTATCGATCAAACCGCATAACAACATACGTTGTTCCCTTCCTCATCGGTATGTTACTTGCCCGAGATTCGATCGTCGGTATCCACACACCTAGTTCAATCTCGTTACCGGAAAGTCTCTTTACTCGTTTCATAATGCATCATCCCGTAACTAACTCATTAGTCACATTGCTTGCAAGGCTTATAGTGATGTGCATTATCGAGAGGACCCAGAGATACCTCTCCGAAACACAGAGTGACAAATCCTAATCTCGATCTATGCCAACTCAACAAACACCATCGAAGACACATGTAGAGCATATTTATAATCACCCATTTACGTTGTAATGTTTGATAGAACACTAAGTGTTCCTTCGGTATTCGGGAGTTGCATAATCTCATAGTCATAGGAACATGTAAGTCATGAAGAAAGCAATAGCAATAAACTAAACGATCAAAGTGCTAAGCTAACAGATGGGTCTTGTCCATCACATCATTATCTAATGATGTGACCCCGTTCATCAAATGACAACACATGTCTATGGCTAGGAAACTTAACCATATTTGATTAATGAGCTAGTCAAGTAGAGGCGTACTAGGGACACTGTTTGTCTATGTATTCACATATGTACTAAGTTTCTGGCTAATACAATTCTAGCATGAATAATAAACATTTATCATGATATAAGGAAATATAAATAAAAACTTTATTATTGCCTCTAGGGCATATTTTCTTCAGTCTCCCACTTGCACTAGAGTCAATAATCTAGATTGCATAGTAGTGATTCTAACACCCATGGAGTCTTGGTGCTGATCATGTTTTGCTCGTGAGAGAGGCTTAGTAAACGGGTCTGCAACATCCGTATGTATCTTGCAAATCTCTATGTCTCCCTTCTTGACTTGATTGCGGATGGAATTGAAGCGTCTCTTGATGTGTTCGGTTCTCTTGTGAAATCCGGATTCCTTTGACAAAGCAATTGCACCAGTATTGTCACAAAAGATTTTCATTGGACCCGATGCACTAGGTATTACACCTAGATCGGATATGAACTCCTTCATCCAGACTCCTTCATTTGCTGCTTCCGAAGCAGCTATGTACTCCGCTTCACACGTAGATCCCGCCATGACGCTCTGCTTGGAACTGCATCAACTGACAGCTCCACCATTCAATAAAAATACATATCCGGTTTGTGACTTAGAGTCATCCGGATCAGTGTCAAAACTTGCATCGACGTAACCGTTTATGACGAGCTCTTTATCACATCCATAAACAAGAAACATATCCTTAGTCCTTTTCAGGTATTTCAGGATGTTCTTGACCGCTGTCCAGTGATCCACTCCTGGATTACTTTGGTACCTCCCTGCTAAACTAATAGCAAGACACACATCCGGTCTCATACACAACATTGCATACATGATAGATCCTATGGTTGAGGCACAGGGAATGACTTCCATTTTATCTCTGTCTTATGTAGTGGTCGAGCATTGAGTCTGACTCAACTTCACACCTTGCAACACAGGCAAAAACGCTTTCTTTGACTGATTCATTTTGAACTTCTTCAAAATTTTATCAAGGTATGTGCTTTGTGAAAGTCCAATTAAGCGTCTTGATCTATCTCTATAGATCTTGATGCCCAACATATAAGCAGCTTCACCGAGGTCTTTCATTGAAAAATTCTTATTCAAGTATCCTTTTATGCTATTCAGAAATTCAGTATCATTTCCGATCAACAATATGTCATCCACATATAATATCAGAAATGCTACAGAGTTCCCACTCACTTTCTTGTAAATACAGGCTTCTCCAAAAGTCTGTATAAAACCATATGCTTTGATCACGCTATCAAAGCGTATATTCCAACTCCGAGAGACTTGCACCAGTTTATAAATGGAATGCTAGAGCTTGCACACTTTGTTAGCATCTTTTGGATTGACAAAACCTTCTGGTTGCATCATATACAACTCTTCTTTGAGATATCCATTAAGGAATGAAATTTTGACATCCATTTGCCAAATTTCATAATCATAAAATGCAGCAATTGCTAAAATGATTCGGACAGACTTAAGCAT
Organism: Triticum urartu; assembly: GCF_056163025.1. Classification (NCBI taxonomy): domain Eukaryota; kingdom Viridiplantae; phylum Streptophyta; class Magnoliopsida; order Poales; family Poaceae; genus Triticum; species Triticum urartu. Next base: position 368,911,771 of record NC_141878.1, read on the forward strand.
CGCTACGGGTGAGAAGGTCTCATCGTAGTCAACTCCTTAAACTTGCCGAAAACCTTTCGCGAGAAGTCGAGCTTTGTAGACAGTAACATTACCATCAGCGTAAGTCTTCTTCTTGAAGATCCATTTATTCTCTATTGCTTGCCGACCATCGGGCAAGTAAACCAAAGTCCATACTTTGTTCTCATACATGGACCCATCTCAGATTTCATGGCCTCAAGCCATTTCGCAGAATCTGGGCTCATCATCGCTTCCTCATAGTTCGTAGGTTCGTCATGGTCAAGTAACATGACCTCCACAACAAGATTACCATACCACTCTGGTGCGGATCTTGCTCTGGTTGACCTACGAGGTTCAGTAGTAACTTGATCAGAAGTTTCATGATCATTATCATTAGCTTCCTCACTAATTGGTGTAGGAATCACTGGAACTGATTTCTGTCATGAACTACTTTCCAATAAGGGAGAAGGTACAATTACCTCATCAAGTTTTACTTTCCTCCCACTCACTTCTTTCGAGAGAAACTCCTTCTCTAGAAAGGATCCATTCTTAGCAACGAATATCTTGCCTTCGGATCTGTGACAGAAGGTGTACCCAATAGTCTCCTTTGGGTATCCTATGAAGACACATTTCTCTAATTTGGGTTCGAGCTTATCAGGTTGAAACTTTTTCACATAAGCATCGCAACCCCAAACTTTAAGAAACGACAACTTGGGTTTCTTGCCAAACCATAGTTCATATAGTGTCGTGTCAACGGATTTTGATGATGCCCTATTTAACGTGAATGCAGCCGTCTCTAAAGCATAACCCCAAAATGATAGCGGTAAATCAGTAAGAGACATCATAGATCGCACCATATCTAATAAAGTGCGGTTATGACATTCAGACACACCATTACGCTATGGTGTTTCGGGTGGCGTGAGTTGCGAAACTATTCTGCATTGTGAATATGTGTATCACTACTATCGAGATATAATAAAAATAGACCACTTATCAAGGGTGCATGACCATAAAAGATATTACTCATATAAATAGAACATCCATTATTCTCTGTTTTAAATGAATAACTGTCTCGTATCAAACAAGATCCAGGTATAATGTCCATGCTTAACGCTGCACCAAATAACACTTATCCAGGTCTAATACTAACCCTGAAGGTAGATGTAGAGGTAGCGTGCCAACGGCGATCACATCGACTTTGGAACCATTTCCCACGCGCATCATCACCTCGCCTTAGCCAATCTTCGTTTAATTCTTAGCCCCTATTTCGAGTTGCAAATATGAGCAACAGAACCAGTATCAAATACCCAGACGCTACTATGAGCATTAGTAAGGTACACATCAATAACATGTATATCAAATATACCTTTCACTTTGCCATCCTTCTTATCCGCCAAATACTTGGGGCAGTTCCACTTCTAGTGACCAGTCCCTTTGAAGTAGAAGCACTCAGTCTCAGGCTTAGGTCCAGACTTGGGCTTCTTCATTTGAACAGCAACTTGCTTGTCGTTCTTCTTGAAGTTCCCCTTCTTCACTTTGCCCTTCTTCTTGAAACTAGTGGTCTTGTTGACCATCAACACTTGATGCTCCTTCTTGATTTCTACCTCCGCAGCCTTTAGCATTGCGAAGAGCTCGGGAATTGTCTTATCCATCCCTTGCATATTATAGTTCATCACGAAGCTTTTGTAGCTTGGTGGCAGTGATTGAAGAACTCTGTCAATGACACTATCATCAGGAAGATTAACTCCCAGTTGAGTCAAGTGGTTGTGTAACCCAGACATTCTGAGTATATGTTCACTGACAGAACTATTCTCCTCCATCTTGCAGCTATAGAGCTTATTGGAGACTTCATATCTCTCAATTCGGGCATTTGCTTGAAATATTAACTTCAACTCCTAGAACATCTCATATGCTCCATGACGTTCAAAACGTCGTTGAAGTCCCGATTCTAAGCCGTAAAGCATGTCACACTAAACTATCGAGTAGTCATCGGCTTTGCTCTGCCAGACGTTCATAACATCTAGTGTTGCTCCTACAGCGGGATTTGCACCTAGAGGTGCTTCCAGGACGTAATTTTTTTGTGCAGCAATGAGGATAATCCTCAAGTTACGGACCCAGTATGTTTAGTTGCTACCATCATCTTTCAACTTAGCTTTCTCTAGGAACGCATTAAAATTCAAAGGAACAGTAGCACAAGCCATTTATCTACAACAACATAGACATGCAAAATACTATCAGGTACTAAGTTCATGATAAATTAAAGTCCAATTAATCATATTACTTAAGAACTCCCACATTGATAAACATCTCTCTAGTCATCTAAATGATCACGTGATCCATATCAACTAAACCATGTCCGATCATCACGTGAGATGGAGTAGTTTTCAATGGTGAACATCACTATGTTGATCATACCTACTATATGATTCACGCTCGACCTTTCGGTCTTAGTGTTCCGAGGCCATATCTGCATATGCTAGGCTCGTCAAGTTTAACCTAAGTATTCTGCTTGTGCAAAACTGGCTTGCATCCATTGTATGTGAACATAGAGCTTATCACACCCGATCATCACGTGGTGTCTCGGCACGACGAACTGTAGCAACGGTGCATACTCAGGGAGAACACTTGTACCTTGAGATTTAGTGAGAGATCATCTTATAATGATACTGCCGTACTAAGAAAAATAGAGGCATAAAAGATACACATCACATGCAATCAAAATAAGTGATATGATATGGACATCATCATCTTGTACCTTTGATCTCCATCTCCAAAGCACCGTCATGATCACCATCGTCACCGGCTTGACACCTTCATCTCCATCGTAGCATTGTTGTCGGCTCACCAACTATTGCTTCTATGACTATCGCTATCACTTAGTGATAAAGTAAAGCAATTTCATGGCGATTGCATTTCATACAATAAAGCGACAACCATATGGCTCCTGCCAGTTGCCGATAACTTTTAGAAAACATGATCATCTCATACAACAATTTATATCTCATCACGTCTTGACCATATCACATCACAACATGCCCTGCAAAAACAAGTTAGACATCCTCTACTTTGTTGTTGCTAGTTTTACATGGCTGCTACGGGCTTCTAGCAAGAACCGTTCTTACCTACGCAACAAAACCACAACAATTTTTCGTCAAGTGTGCTGTTTTAACCTTCAACAAGGATCGGGCGTAGTCAAACTCGATTCAACTAAAGCTGGAGAAACAGACACCCGCTAGCCACCTGTGTGCGAACCACGTCGGTAGAACCAGTCTCATGAACACGGTCATGTAATGTCGGTCGGGGCTGCTTCATCCAACAATATCGCTGAATCAAAGCAAGACATTGCTGGTAAGCAGTATGACTATTATCGCCCACAACTATTTGTGTTCTACTCATGCATATAACATCTACACATAGACCTGGCTCGGATGCCACTGTTGGGGAACGCAGTATTTCAAAAAAATTACCTACGATCATGCAAGATCTATCTAGGAGATGCATAGCAACGAGCGGGGAGAGTGTGTCTACGTACCCTCGTAGACCGAAAGCGGAAGCGTTTAGTAACGCGTTTAATGTAGTCGAACGTCTTCGCTATCCAACCGACCCAAGTACCGAACGTACGACACCTCCGTGTTCAGTACACGTTCAGCTCGATGACGTCCCTAGAACTCTTGATCCAGTTGAGGCCAAGGGAGAGTTCTGTCAGCACGACAGCATGACGACGGTGATGATGAAGTTACCGGCGCAGGGCTTCGCCTAAGCACTACAATGATATAACCGAGGTGTGTAACTGTGGATGGGGCCGCCGCACACGGCTAAAAGATCAACTCGTGTGTTCTAGGGTGCCCTCCTCCCCACGTATATAAAGGAGGGAGGAGGGAAGGGCCGGCCGGCCCCTAGGGCGCGCCCAAGAGGGGAGTCCTACTAGGACTCCTAGTCCTAGTAGGATTCCACCAAAAGGGAGAGAGGGGGAAGGAAGGAGAGGGAGAGGGAGTAGGAAAGGGGGCGCCGCCCCCCTTCCCCTTGTCCAATTCGTACTGCTAAGAGGGGGGCACGCGGCCTGCCCTGTCGGCCCTCCTCTCTCTCCAATAAGACCCATGGTGGCCCATTAGTTCCCCTTGGGGATTCCGGTAACCCCTCCGGCACTCCGTTTTTATCCGAAACACTTCCGGTGTCCGAATAACATGGTCCAATATATCAATCTTTATGTCTTGGCCATTTTGAGACTCCTTGTCATGTCCGTGATCTCATCCGGGACTCCGAACAAACTTCGGTACATCAAATCACATAACTCATAATACAAATCGTCATCGAACGTTAAGCGTGCGGACCCTATGGATTCGAGAGCTATGTAGACATGACCGAGACATATCTCCGGTCAATAACCAATAGCGGAACCTGGATGCTCATATTGGCTCCTACTTATTCTATGAAGATCTCTATCGGTCAAACGGCATAACAACATACGTTGTTCCCTTCGTCATCGGTATATTACTTGCCCGAGATTCGATCGTCAGTATCCACACACCTAGTTCAATCTCGTTACTGGCAAGTCTCTTTACTCATTCTGTAATGCATCATCCCGTAACTAACTCATTAATCACATTGCTTGCAAGGCTTATAGTGATGTGCATTACCAAGAGGGCCCAGAGATACCTCTCCCAAACACAGAGTGACAAATCCTAATCTCGATCTATGCCAACTCAACAAACACCATCGGAGACACCTGTAGAGCATATTTATAATCACCCAGTTACGTTGTGACGTTTGATAGCACACTAAGTGTTCCTCCGGTATTCGGGAGTTGCATAATATCATAGTCATAGGAACATGTAAGTCATGAAGAAAGCAATAACAATAAACTAAACGATCATAGTGCTAAGCTAACATATGGGTCTTGTCCATCACATCATTATCTAATGATGTGATCCCGTTCATCAAATGACAACACATGTCTATGACTAGGAAACTTAACCATCTTTGATTAACGAGCTAGTCAAGTAGAGGCATACTAGGGACAGTCTGTTTGTCTATGTATTCACATATGTACTAAGTTTCCGGTTAATACAATTCTAGCATGAATAATAAACATTTATCATGATATAAGAAAATATAAATAACAATTTTATTATTGCCTCTAGGGCTTATTTCCTTCATGGATTGCACCTTCTCCATCGCCATAGGCTCTCCCTCCAGTTCTTTCTCCTTCTCCGAGTTCGGCTCCAGAGAGCTCAGAGGTTGGTCCACCACTATGTGAGCCCAACGCCGTTCATCAGCGGCGCGGACCACCGCCTCGAATTCAGCGTGGCACTCCAGCATCAGGTGCTTGTACCAAGTAATGACAATCCGCACCATGACGACGGCGGATGGTGAACTAGGAAGGCCAGGCCATCAACAAAGGGCGTGTTGGAATGGGGAAATAGGGTTTGGAAGGTAGCTGGCCCGCTATTAAGTATTCGGGTAGGTTTCTCGGGCGGCTTGACGGCCATGAATGCAGCAGGCGGAATGGTGATCAACGCGGTTAGGTGTGAAGTCTATGAAGACAGAGGAAACACGCATGGTTTTAAGCGGAGACTAGCCCATGACGGCGCGCGTTGCTGCACCCGTTTATTTTTCCAATAAAATGGTAGCTATATTTATGAATATATGAGAGATAAAACATTAAGGTGACTTGTAAAATGATTGCCACCACAAAAGAAGAGGGAGTTTGGCAATGAAGGAGTGCAATAGTTAGCCAGTAGCTTCCGAAGATGGAAAGCATGTACAGTACGAGGGAATATCTGATAAAAAAGGTAAGAATTATAGGGACAAGGTGAACCATATGTACCAAATTCTCCACTGCGCACACGATAGCAATACAAAGAACAATACTTAGCAATTAACTTAATCATGTAACTTTATGTGTCTTTATAAAATGGATCTATAATAAGTTACTTAAAAAACTGTTTTTATAAGTTAAGGTTCCAACATATACCCACAAAAAAAGGGTTCTAACGTATACTGCATTACTCATATCTGTATGAATGCCTATCAAAATATGAGAAAATGAAATCACAAGTCTAAATCTTATTGATAGGTAATGTAGAGCAACCATCTGATCTACCCTCAAAGGAAAAACTACCGTTTGATCTACACCTATGAGCAGATTTTATTGATTGTTACTATCGCCCTAGAATTGATCAGTAAGGAAGTTCTCAATTGATACATCATGGACATGACACTGGAATAGTGCCTAGATGGCGTAACTGCTGCCATTACCTCTTTTCCAAATTGAGAACTTACATAACATCAGTGTGGAAAAGAACCCCGTGACGGTCATTCGGCCTGGCACCAACACTTAATGGAAATGGAATGAAATATTGTCTACTTGAAAAAGTGAAATATATTGATGCATTTTCAAATTTCCGCAAATACATGAGAGCACCAACCAGAACATATGTGATGATTTAAGGAAACTCCACAGAAAGTTCTATTTGCAAGAAAAACAGGTCGTTGGCCCACTAAAAGTACACCCATTAATCATGGACCGCATAGTAAGGAAAACTCAGTTGTAAAACTAATTCAGATGGAAACTAAAACAAAAATGAGTTTTGACTATCAACTAAGCAAAATCTCCTAGTAATTGTAACATGGCTGGCAAAGTAGAAGTTGCTCCACAACCTTATCTCTAGATATGTGATTTATCCCTTGCTGGAGAAATACAAAACGGACCAAAAATAAAAAAGGAAACTCTAGAGAGTTGAGCCTAACTGACCTGACAAGTCGCATCTTCTTTAGTTCCTCGACAATGACTCTGGATTTTCAGTTCCAATCCATACATGACCTGGATTAGATCGAAATTAACTAGAACATATAGATATTTTTGTTTCATGACTCTTCATAAATCTGCAGTGGTATTAAGATCCTTCGTAATATTAACCTAGGCAATGCATCGAATTTTGCAGAATAACAATCCAAAGTTAGTAATATCTATTTAACCAAAGCCTAATTTGGCGGTACATAACCAAGGCTCTCATATTCTTGGCGAGCTATATAATATATTCACTGGTAGAGCCTAAGCATGAGAAAAAAGAGATGTTACGTGCTCGTCACATGAATATGCAAATAAAATAACTATTGCCCAGTAGAACAAATGAACTTTTTATACGCCGTTCTTATACATACACACTATAATAAAAGGTTGAAACAATAACTTGTAGGAAATATCCGCAGAGCCAGTGAAGAGATGGATCTGGTTACCAGACAACTACAAATCACTTGCATACATAGTGCAAGTCTGCAACCTGTAATAACACACTCATGTTGATCTGATATAAGTATACACATTATGAAGCTGGAGCACATATCCTCAATGTGAAAAAAAATGATTTCGCTGAAAGATAAATGGAGGGAAGTACATGGAGTATGGTCCTAGGATTTATCTGTCAGCGACTCCTTTTCATATGACTGTAAGAGAGAGAAAAATCCTTCATTGCGCTTGTGGACCTGGAGTAACAAAAAAGTATAGACATTTTGATACTCATCAACTCATGTTTGCCTGAAACACCATTAAATCACTCCATGAGTAATCAGTAACATCCAGATCACATATTTATTTGAATAGAGAAAGATATTATATCCAGAAAAAGACTAATTTCTAAACTATGTTATATAGTTTTTATATCAAGGCTAACCGATCTTACAGCACTGGATAATCTTACATGAAAGACAGCTTACCTTGGATCGGCACACAGGACATTTACACACGACAGATCCTCCACATGAACCGCTGACTCAAGCAGGAGATGAAGAAGCCTAGTGCTACGATGACTGCTGACTGTTGAATGGGCGGATTGAGGCGACAAAAGATGTGAAGGGCTTCCAACAACTTGACTAACAACACCAGCAACAATTCTGGAGAGAAAAACAACATCATTGATGGGGGAGGAGGAGCGCAGGGGTACAAAATATCTGCAACATGGAAGAAGACGTAGCATCAACATAGGCAAGAAAAGCATATATACGGATATCTGGGTGTGAACTAAGGAGGATGAGGCAGCGGGATTGTAACGCACATCCACCGTCGGCGCCGGAGAGTAACGCGCCTCGACCGCCATTATTGATTGTAACTCCGCTGCTCCGACTCTCTACATCCGCGCATCAACGCCCCTTCGTATCGCCCATTGAATCCACCATCGTCGAATTCAGTCGCATCTCACTCGTCTGCTGGATCTCCCTTGCGCACCTCTCGATCCCCTTGACGACCGCGATGGTTGGATCCTCTGTATCGAGCCCCCACCAATCATGCGTCTCGATTGGGGGTGTGATACAGCCCATTGGGCCTAATCAACACAAATCTTCCGAAAAAACCACCGGAGCAGCGGCCCGAGAAGGCCAACGCTAGTCAGGAAGACTGTGCGCGCGATTTAGGTGCTATTAAGAGCGAATCCGACGGCCAAAAACGACTAAAAGTGACGATCCAACGATTAGAAATACTGATGGTCTGAGAGGGCTAGGAGGGTGCTCAGTTATAATGTATTTAAATGACTTTTTCAGGATGGGCCCAGGATGTCGATTCGACGTGGCAGACATCCCTCCAATTTGAGGTATGGCTGAGAGATTCCAAACAACCAAACTGATACCGTCCGATTTGCTGATCCATGCTGAAGCGCTAAAAATGTTTGAACCGTCTAGTTTGGACATTTGGGACAGATTCATGGATCCGTGTTTGGAGATGCTCTTATACAGGACGTCCTATGCGACGCATTTTGCGTCGACTAGTCGGGTTCGCACAGGGTTGACGCACGACCGGGCCGGCCCACTAAGCCGCTCTGATCGTTTCCTTTCACGTGCGACAAAAAAAAACTGAAATCAAACATCGAGTACCAAGAATTGATCCCATCAACACACACTACAATCGCTAGCCATTAACCACTACACCACACACCATTAACTGAACATAAAGGTGCAGATACCTATAAGAATAGACAGCGGCGTTGATATTTGGAAAACATTTTGAAATCATTTCAAAAATTGCGAGCAGTTTTCAAATACCACTTTTTTTGGAAAAGTGAAGATGTTTTGTAATTCTGATTTGAAAATGAAACACGAACAAAATTTGCAAACCCAAACAGAATCCAAAAACGCGAATAATTTTCAAAAATGTTTCTGAAAAGCAAACAAAACAAATTGCCAAAAACATGAACATTTTTTGAGATTGCGAACAGTTTTTATTTTAAAAAAAGGAAAACAGGAACATTTTTTTAATTCAGCACCAAAAAAGTTAAAACATGATTTTTTTTAAATGCGAACAAAATTCTAAACATTGGAATATTTGTTGAAATTGCGAACAAAATGTTGAGATCGCAAAGTTTTTTGAAAATAAACATTTTTTCTGAAATTGTGAACATATTTTGAAAACAAGAATATTTTTTGAAATTCCCGAACATGTTTTGGAACATACCAAAATTATAGAACTGTGATAAGAACATTTTTTGAAAATCACGAACATTTTTTAATTTTTAATTTTTTAAAAAATAATCCTTTTCTAAATTTAGAACATTTTTTAAAGATAAGAACATTTTTCTAAATTTAAGAACAATTTTCGAACATGAACTTAGTTAAAAAAAGTTAAAATAACCTTAAAAAGGTAAAAAGAAACAGAAAACGAAAAAAAGAAAAAAGAAGAAAAAAAACAGAAAAACCAATAAAAGAAAAAAACGGTTCAGGGAACCTTCTAGAAGGTTCCAAAAACTGGCTGGCTAGAGGCAGTTGTACGCGCAAAATCTAGGCCGGCCCATTGAGTCGCTGCTCGGTCGCTCGCCTGTGCGAAGCGCCAGCAGCTTGAGGCAGAGCGCCGCGAATAGGGATTTCTTCTTATACTACCTACAGATAGTATGAATAACTAGATGGGCTCTTTTGAGACCGTAGGTGCATTTTGCTGGTGAGATGGTCCTTGTGTACATGGCGTTGAGTGCCCGTAAATTATCCTTCCTCGAAAGACCTTTAAATTTCCACTCCAGCAGTGCAGCTACTTCTGAGAACCCTGAATATGAATGTCATATTCGCAATTGAAAGTTACATATTTTTCCAAGTCGTCGTGTAGCTGAAAGTTGTACTAATAGCTCACTCCGTGCTGCATATGATACCACTCCTACTAAACAGGCAGACCACTAGACTCATGTGAGGTTAGCTTGTGGGAATTTGTGATCACAAATTAAAGGCCTAGTGTTACATGAGGGCCTAAGAGCAACTCCAATGCGCTAACTCAAACAGACGACAAATTTGTCTATTTTTTGTTTTCGAATCGGTGGACATTCAATGTTCGTCTTGTTTATGATTTGGGTTGACAATACGTCCAATGCCTGTGACTCATTTCATATCCGCGCACAAGTTTTAAGAAGCCCGCAGCCGTAGATCATGTAGCGGCAAACCGTCGCCCAAAGTTCATGCCGACACCATTGCCAGCGGTCGGCATACAATGCCAGCTCCAAAAATCATCACACAGTTTACGTTGGTGCACTTGCGAGCGGCCGGCAAAAGCACACAAAAATGGGCGGGAAATTCAACCATGTCATCTCGGCCGTGGTCATGCCAAGCCAACACACTTGCCTGACATACAAAAAAGGGATGGCGGTCGCCGCCATAGATCACTCGTCATCGAACTTGAGCGTGCCGGCTTGCATCTTCTCGAACCACGGCCTCTTTCTCGGCTACACGGTGTTGAGGTCCACCTTCATGATCTCCACACCCCTCATCATGCTAGCGAGAGCCATTTTTTTCGCCTTGGTCTTGGCATTGGCGGCCTCGATCTCTAGCATCTTGGCTTGCTTCCCTGCCTCCATCTCAAGCATCCCCGTATGCTTCTCTGCCTCCATCTCAAGCATCCTCGCTTGCTTCTCCACCTCCATCTCAAGCATCCTCGCTTGCTTCTCCGTCTTCATCTCAAGCCTCCTCCTTTGGATCTCCATGAAAGCGTTCATTTGCTCTTTCTTGTCTTGCTGGCGCTTCTCCTCCCCTGAGTCCTTCTTGATCATCATGCCCTCCACGGTTGCGATCAAGGCGATCGACGCCGCATCCTACTTGTCCTCCTTCTTAGAGTTGATCTTCCCCCGCGGTCATGGCTTCTCGCCCTCCCCAACCTCCTCCACGGCGGTGGCACCGCCAGCGGAGCTAGCGGCCGCCACACCACCCTCGAAGATGATGCTCTCCATGAAACATTGGTCGTCTCGTCGTCGCGGGCCGCCGGCATTCTGTCGAATAGGTTGCGGGCACGGGGGAGCACGTTAGCTAGCATCTCCCTCATGCGTTTCCTCGCCCTTCGGATGACAAGGCGCCGGCCACCGGCGTGGCGTTGAGGTTGATGGGCACGGGCGCGGGCGTGGAAGGTGCCAGCACGCTCACCTCGGCGAGCATTCCCCGGAGAGTCGGGAGGCTTGCAGGTAGACGTGGAAGCCAGGAATCGGGTGCGTCACCGACGCGCGGGGCGACTCTGGCAGCACCATACGAGGAAACGCGGACGAGGCGGTGTTGGCCGCGGCCATGGCGGCATTGACGAGCCCATACTGGCCAGGGTTTAACCCTAGGTAAATCAGGGCCTTTCTTGTTGCCACCGTGACGCGGGCATTGGTTTCCTCCTGCTGCGCTACGGCGCTGAGGGCGGTGGCGGCCGCTGCTTCGTCCCTTGCGTCTGCCGCATGCCTCTGGCCCTTCCTCTTCGCCAACTCCGCGGCCCGTTCCTCGGGCGTCAGCTGCTTCTTCTTCTTGGGCGCCGCGGTGGTCTTGCAGGGGGCACGGGGCTTGCCTTTCCTGGAGGGGGCGCAGGTGATGCCGGACGAGGCGAGGAAGGCGAGGCCGGCGGTGGCATCGAGGACCTCGTCCATGGTGAGCGGCCGGGAGCGCGTGGGGGCGGGAAGGTTTTTGGGAAAGTGAAGGGAAATGGTGGACGCTTTGCCATCGACTATCGGACCAGGAGGAGTAGTTGCCGCGCGGCACGCGCGTCCGTCTCGTGTCCGCGCCAACGCAAATGAGGCTCAAAATTGGGTCGTGAATGGGTCGGCAGGCGGACGAAAAGCGGACGCACGTCCGTTTGGGTTGGTGCATTGGGCCGACTTTTTTGTCCGTTGTGATCCAAACGGACACGCACGGATGAAATGGGTCGACGTGTTGGAGTTGCTCCAAATTTCGAAAAAGGAATGGAGTGCAATGTACACAAAGCCCGAAACGAAAAAGAGAGAAAAGGGGACCTAAACAAGAAGAGCAGAACAGATTTGCAATGGTGCACTCCTAGAGTGCAGAGCTTGATTCCAGGTGGTATGCTAGTATGCTACTGCTATCCCTGCATAGAGTAAACCGGAGGGAGATCTCTTGAGGTGAGTGCAAGCAATCAACAATATCCAAAGATGCCCCATCCAGTCATAGCATCATTGATAACTGCATAGTTTAAGAGGAAAAATGACAAACCTCAGGAGTGGCTAGTGTATTTTACTAGTACTGCGGTGTCAAATCCCATCCTTGACAGCCTCCCAAAATCGTCGTGCTTTGCTCGCCAGATTGCAGACAATGCTGATAAAGTAAGCTGTTTGGTCTCTCTGATCGATGAGATGGTCGATTACTGCATGACCGGGCGATTGACTAACCGAGCATAAGGCTAGTCATAGTGGGAGTAACTTAGCTAGTAATATAGCGCATTTTAAAAAAATTCTGCTTATGTGGCAAGTAATTAATGAGATGGTAACATAATATGTTACTGTAACATAGCATTTTTCAAGACAAGATGAGTCTACGAGCTAATAAATGAAGTCATCTATGATACTACTATTATATTACTTTGCATTATGAAGATAGTAACTTACACTAGTGTCATATGCATGACACTAGTCTAAATTACTCTCCACTATAACCAGCCTAAGTGTGTGCTTGCTAGATCAAACCAAGGCTCGAACCATTAGAAGGATTCAAGCCATTTCCCCTAGGACGTGGCTTGAATTCAAGTGTGTGCTTTTTTATTACGACATGGAATTATGTACTATTTACAACATGGAATTACGTACTTGTTTTTTGTGGCCTATGGGAATATGAGCTCTGAATTTTCCTGAAACGTTAGACTACCCACAATGAGAGTAACATAGATAGTAACATCACATATGTCTAAATAAAATAGATGATGTGGTAAGCAATAAATAAAGAAAGAGAGGAAAGTGATAACATAGCTAGTTACTAGTAGTATTAGTAACATCACACATATCAATGCAAGATGTGTCTATAGCCTCATAAATGAAGTCTTGCATGTTACAACACATATGTTACTCCCCACTATAGAGGTACTAACATAGACTAGGAGGGTGCTTGGATACGTTTTAGTCTCATGACTAAAAGTAGTGAGACTAAAACTTGCTAGCCTCACCCATGCTTGCATTCAAATACTAAAGAGACTAAAATCAAGTTAATGAGCATTTATTATCCTCCAAACCCTCCAATCCAGAAGTCGGCTGTGTTAAAGGAGAGGAGTTAAATGAGGAGAAAGAGAATTAATTCACATTTTAGTAGGGATACCCTTGACTAAAAAGTTTTAGTCTTAAGACTAGTTTTAGCCTCTCTTTAGTCAGGGGTACTTGGAACTTTAGCCTCTTAAAAAGACTATTTTTAGTTAGACTAAAATAAGTCCTTTGAATCCAAGTACCCTCTAATAACATACCTATGTTACTACTCTATATTACTACCCATTGTAGCTAGTCTTAAAATCTTACATTGTAGCTAGTCTTAAAATCTTCCTCACTATCTCTACGTTCGACAGGAAAGAAAAGGTTGACATGCCCTCCTCGATCCAACACACATACGACTACGAGAAGTTGAGAAGGTTGTGAAAGATACCTGGAGACTGATACAGGTAAATCTGAGGTAATCATTACATGGAGGCTAACGTGAGGATATCTTCTTGCGATCTCAAATGCTCCCCGACAAACAGTAAAAATAAAAAAAATAAAACTATTAAAAATCTGATTTATTTTTGCGATAAACTTTGACATATATTTTGTATGCTTGCAAAATTTTAGCACGAAATGACATTCGTGAAAGTCATGAAAAAAGTAAAATAGCAATGTTCCAAAAATGCTAGTTTGGAAAATATTTTGGAGTGTTTTTTTGCCACGCCTTATTTCATGCTGAAATTTTGCAAGCATACAAAAAGTTTGTCAAGGTTTATCAAAACAAGTTCCAGAAACTTTTAATTTTTTAAAATTTTACTATTCATTAAGGAGCATTTGACCTCGGGAGCAGAATAAGACTTTCAATTCAGCATGTCTTATCTACATACAATGGGGATGCTATGTGCCTCACTTGTAAGGGTGTGTGTTGCTGGGCAGCTTGTTTTCCGATTTTGAGTCCAGTTTTTGTTTTTCTTTCTTTTCAGTGTTTCGCTGGTTTTGATTTCTTTTCTTGATTTATTATGTTTTCTATTTTTCTTATTTTATTTTTTCTCACATGCTAATTCATGAATATTTATTTGTGAACATCTAAAAAGAATATGAACAGTATTTTGTGGAATTAACAACTTGTTTGATTCATGAATTTTTTGGAGTTCATGAACATTGTTTGAAATACAAGAATGTTTTTTAAATTCATAAAAATATACTATAATTCTCGTTTTAAAAAATTCACAACATTTTAAAATCCAAGAGTTTTATAAAAATCACAACATTTTTAAATCCAATATTTAAAAAAATATTTGACCTTCTTTTGATTTAATGAACTTCTCAAAAGAAAATAAAATAAAATGATAATCGGTGTTTCCTGAGCTAGCAGTGGAGCGAGCAAAAAAAACTACGCGAGCGAGTAGACGGAATAGGGAGCCGAGCAAAACGAGGGGGAGCTTCATAGGTCGGCCCATGTGAGCGTTATAACAATAATTCCACGGTTTTAACATGAAAATAAAGGCTCACACAAATCGTTACCGGCTAACACCGATGCCGAAACATGTAAAGACTCCACAACCACACACTCCACTCCCCTCTTGGAACAAATATCATCTTCAACAGCAGCCAAACACGATATATGAATAAAAAGAAGAAATATTAAACCAAAACGAAACAATTGACCATAATAATGAGATAGAATTTTTTTTTAACCGAACGACACAATGAAGCACGTGTTAGCCTCTATTACAAATGAAAAGAACGAGATTTCTGCTGGTCTCCTCCAGTTTTACTGCTGGCAAAGTACATACCTCCTGCTCTCTTAACTTCTACTAGATTCGGCCAAGAACCTAAAAGACAGAAGAAAAAACGAGTGTTTAGAAGTCTGAACTGAAGGCTCGTTCAGCCAAGCCAACCGAAGGGCATCGGTCCAAACTATACTAGACTAGTAGAATGCCCGTGCGTTGCTACGGGCTTTTGAAATATTTTTCTTGAGTTATGTGAACATCATTGAACTTACTCATCGGAATACCAGTTGGAAATAAATGTTGCCATAAATATTTATCGTAATTCCAGCCGGTTTGCTTTATTTTGAGTGCGTCGTTGTTATGGGATATCATCACTTGCACATCTTTTTGTTGTATAAAACATGATGAATTTTTGTCTTCTTCCAACGACGTCGCCCCAAAAACCCTCTGAATGGGTTTCTTTTTGAACCCCGACATAATCCATCTCCATCTCTCTCATATTCTACAAAACTAAATATATATAAAAATATACCTTTTGAGTATTATATCATGTGCAACATACATACAAAGAAGAACAATTATTTGCATGCACCTCTTTTGGTTGTGTAAAACTCGTTGAATTCTTAGCCCTCTCCATCATCGTTACATCAGGGTCTTTGTCAGTCGACATCTCTGAAGCACAATCAAATCCATCAGTTTTTATGACCTACAAAGGTATTCTAATATAAACAAAGATTAGAATAATTTTTTTATGATGGTGGTATGAAAAATATATATTCATTGGACAAATCCAAGAAATGAGCAGTTTCTAGTAGATTGAGTGGCATCCCAATTTTAATAATTTTAGGCTCACCTCTAAATCACATGTTGATGGTTATTCTCACGGATATCTACTATTTAGGGTATGTGGTATATTACCCATAAAAATTTATGTTACATTTCTCCACGAGCAAAGAACGGATTCCTCCTTTATATAATGATAGTCGGTCATCCGTAATTTATTGGATATTTTTAAGTAATTTATTGTGAAAATATTTTATGTTATTCTAAATATATATAGTGTACATGTATAAATAAACCTTTATTTTTATGATATTCCCATTATTCCCCTCCTATACGACTTGTTGTCCTCTCCCGAACGACCGCACTCTATCCACTCCCTCTTAGCACCACTCACTCTCTTGTTCCCCTCCCTCTCTAGATCCATAGACTTCACCGGCGTCGCTCACTCTCCTGTCTCCACCCTCGCCCCCACAACCAACAGAATCGGCGACCTCATCTCCCACCCCTCCACCCTTTCATCCCTCCCCTCTTCTCACAAAAATTAGTGAAGGGGGGGGTGGATCGAGAGACCAGACGGTTGCCTGATCTGCCCACAAACTGGCGAACAACATCACGCCAAGGTCACCAACACCATCATGAAATGACAGCTCGCGCACCAAGATATGAGAGGGGGCCTTCTACTTCTCCCTCGCTCATCACCCCTTTGGCTAAACCATGGATCGACCTTCCTCTACTCTGACCCATGCCATGGACCGAGCTCACTTCCCTCCTCAAGGTCATCTCTTCACCCCTTTCCTCGTGTGTCATGTTGCACCGCTAACCCTCACCTTATCTCCCTCCCTTTCCTCCCATATCGAGACATGCATGTGTTTCTGCTCGGCCGCTTCACCTCACCGCCGCCTTCATCTCCTTATACAATGTCGTATCCGCTGCCTTCTGCCAGCTGTAGAAGAGCGTGTTCGATTCTTGAACCTACAAAATATAAAATGCTGAGGTCAATAAGTATGAATTTCTCTTGTCCCTAGTACTATATTTTTATACATGCTTATTGCATAACCAACCTGTGTGTCATAGTGTACTGTGGACTTGCTGAGCTACTCGACCTTGAGCTTGTCAGTTTGGCAGAGCACGTTCTTCATCTTAACCTCCATCTGCAGCTCGTCATCGCGGATGGCGATAGCCTTGGCGGCCTCAACCTCGGCGACCTTGGCCTGCCAGTCCCAGCCTTCCACTTCATGGCGAGGGCGGTCATCGACGTGGCGTTGTCGGCCTTCCTAGTGTTCTCAAACACTCGCACCTCCGCCTTTCCCTTGGCCTTCTCCTTGAGCGCCTCGCCCTACTGCCGCACAGAGAGCACCTTGTTCTTGGTGTCCACCTTGGCGATGTTCTGGCACGTGAGGCCATCCCACTCCACAAACATCCACATTGGCCCTGCCCGTTGCCTCCTGTTGTGTCTTCTCGCCGAGGTAGGAGAAGTACTCATGCCCCGGCACGTCCACCAGCTGCTTCATGGTGGCATTGTAGATGAAGAGGCCGAATTGGTCCAGCTCCTTCTGCACGTTGTTGAACACCTCCTGCTTGAACTTTTTGGTGCACGTGAAGATCTCGTCCATGGTCAGTTGCGCCACCAGCATCCGGGTCTCACGCTCGATCAGCCCTTTAGCCCTTTACCATGTCGTGCCCGTGGCTCCTACCGTACGAGTGCAACAACGCGATCAACTTCACATGGAGTAGGAGCTTCGCTTCGACGGTGGGCAGAGCTGGACGTACCACTCGTGGATCAATCGGTGTTTGACATGCTCGGTCCTGGCTTGTTAGAGAAAATGGACGATTTCGTCTGCTAAAATCGGCCTGGAAAATTGTTGGTCCGATCCGGTCTGGTCTTCAACCGGTCCGACCAAGAGGACTGAGAAAAAATGTCACTGCCGCCGCCATTCGTTCTCAGCATGCCGACCGGTAGCCCCCGAGTAAACTACCATGTCCCCAAGCTTCCCCTCTCCTTCTTTTCTCTCCTCCCCATGCACCATAGCCTCTCGCCGCCGTTGTCGTGCATGCACCACTGACGATCTCGAGTTCTCAACTTGGCGCTGGCAGCGTTCTAGCTGCGGGTTTCGCTGCCATGGCAGCGACTGTTTTAGCACAACACACATGCATGCCATCAACTGGGGAAAACGGTCGATTGGGTGTGAACTTCGGATCGTGCGAGAATCGCTCAACCATGATTTCCGCGTGAGATTTAATAGCCTCCGCCTATAATCACGCACCATGATTCTACGCTGCCGTTTTCTTTGTTGAAGCATATGTTCAGGTCCACCTGCTGCCACGTGATTCTCTCTCTCCCATTGCTCTCTCCGTAACAACCTTTCCTTATCGTCTGCGTCTTTATCGCGAGTAAAGGATTAGCAAGGGCAGCTCAGAAGTTAGTTGGGTTACTGGCCGCACCTGCCTGTGTACATCTTGTATAAATGTATACCTCTATAACTGAATATGACTGCTTTCAGTTGTGTTGGTGTGTTCACTTTCTGCACTTCTATTCAGTCAAACAGGAAATAGGAAGTACATGAGAAACATGGCTTGATCCGAAAATCACGGCACCATCTGACAACAAACTAAACGTCATGTTTTTTCATGGTTAATCCGCTAATTATGGCAAGGCACGAACACAAAAAAATAGGGGCTCATGAAAAAAACTGCTACGGAAGGTTCATGGCTAACAGCCGCGCACTTGCCGCGGCACATCACCGACCTCATCGCTGGCGCTCCCGCATGTCCACCACCTCGCCACAGCACCCGCACACACAGCCCACCTTGCCGCTGCCCCAACACGTTGACGCCGGTGGTGGTTGGCCGGTCCAAGTGGTGGCTCGATGAGGGACCGAACCAACCTGGACCGTGTCACCTTGGTAGCGTCGCCGAGTTCCAGGGTGGTCACCCAGGAACCGATGGTGAAGACGGCGGGCAGGACGAAGGGAAGCTTCTTGGAGCTCTACCAATACCCACGCCTTCTTCACCAGCGTTGAGTCCTCGATGCCCCAGCTGGTGATGGCCAGGTACTACGACGCGTACGCGGCGATGAAGCTCGCCGTTGACTGTTTTGCCGGCTGTACTATTAGGTTTTCTTTCCTTCTTACCTACATAGGACATAGGAGTGTTGACCGATCAAAGGAAATAAATAGAACCTATTAGTACATATAGCAAAAATGCCCGTGCGATGCACCGGACCTATGAAACTTGTTTTACGTGATCTCGGTTTATGTAATCAATTAATTAGGTGATCTCTGTTGTATGTTCTTTCTCTATTCCAAATTTCCACTCACTCGAGTAAGAAGTATTTCACTGTCTTATGCAAGTAGTTCAGTGCATACATATGCTACTCGTTCGTAATTGCAACCTGAACAGAGTAAAAAAATTGGTTCGGTGCATGGATGGATTGATGTGAACACACCGTCTAATGAAAAGGATAAGAATCACATTGGCATGCATAGCTGATTTGAAATTTTAAAAATATAGCATCTACATCTGCGCATCATGAGGAACAATTCCAGAGAAAAAAATTGATCCAGTCAAGTGTATCTTTGGATATTTCATTATCCACTTAGGCCATATTAGTATTACTTCCCACGTGGTACACATCATCCTGATGCATGGGTGTGCCTCGGCCCTTACATTGCAAATGTTATTATTGCAGGAAGAGCACACATTCATAAGCTAACAGTTTCACAATCCGTTCTTGCTGATAGTAATTGAACCAAATGAAACGATGGACAAGCAGATTGATTAATGAACTCTAGGTAATACTTCATGATGTAAGCATTGGCTCAAAAAGTTAATTTGTAAGTAACAAAAAAAGGCCTAGAAGAATAGTTCTACCTAAATAAAGTTTACTGCTGCACATGAGCAGATCCACACGAAACAGAGGGAAGGTGGAGCATGCCGGTAACCAGGGGAAGGAGCAGAGTGGGAGAAGATTTGCACCGCCGTCTCCACTGGATATGGTGTCTCCGCCGCATCTGTGGAGGCGCCGCGGCTCCGCCTCGGATGGTGCTTGTGGCTATGGTGAAGAGGAGGGGCGACACATGGGCGAAGAGGCAGGCGGCGCTCGTGGCCAAAAAAGTGGGTCGTTCGAGCTGCGGGAGGGAGGAGGGGACGGCGGCCAGGTAGGGGAGTCGAGGTAGGGCGCTGTGTTTTTTAGGGGAGTTGCTTGTGAAAATAACGTGCGACGACGATGTAGCGAGCGGATCCCCTTATAAAGACGTAGCGAGCGGATTCCCTTAAAGTAGGAATGGATACGATTGATGACGTTAATAAATAGTGGTGAATGTTGGCTTAATTTACTATCATCATGCATGGAAACGAATTATCAAGAAAAAGAATACTTCCTATACTACGCTCATAGGAAGCTTCCTAGTCTCTGCAACCAAAAAGTTTCTGCCCAAACAAGGAAGGAAAGTTATGGACGTGATTCGGAAGGAAACAAACGTTATGAAGATTAATTAATTTAGATTTGATCTTTAGAGATTGATTGTGATTGATTCTTTTACATAAAGACATTACTGAATAATTTGCGTCAGTATGAAAAGTTCTGATCCAATTTAGTTTTTTTCGTTGTGTGAGAGGGTGACACGAAAATAAATCGATGAAGTGGGGGAAGGGGACGAAAAAAAATCTACGAAAAAAAACCAGCGAATGTGGAAGGAGGTACAAAAAAAATCATGATAGGTGAGACGAAAATAAAACCCGAAATAGAGACTACCAACTGAAACATTAGAAGTAGAGATTCAGAAAGACACATTCGGCCTAAACTAGGAACCTTTTTGGCCGCATACGTTGAGCATACAAGATATAGTAGTACTGTTTTAAGTGGAACCTTTTTCCCTTTCTTATTCTGGACCACTGTTTGGTTTGCCTAATCACCGCGTCTCTAATTAAGTGGCGACATGAATTGGAGCCTCCACTCCCGTTTACTTATATATTTATCAAAAGCAACCAACCAACATTACATACTAGAACTAGTTGATAGCCCGCCTAACCATAGCCTAGCCTCTAATGAAAAAGCGATCAAGCAGGCACAACGTAGGCGCAATTAAATCCGACTAGCGGAGAATGGCCCTCTTTGGATCTATGTGCTAGAGTTAGTTTGAGCTAGTTTGGGCTCAAATAGCATTAAAGTATCAAACATGAGGACTAGTTTGAGCTAGTTGCATCTAACCCACTCAAAAAAACCATCCCATCCAAAAAGTACTAATTGGAGCTAGTTCTCTTAGTGCATTTATTATCAATATAACATTGTCATTCAAACACCTCTTTAGCTAGAGTTAGTTTAGGGTTAGTCATGAGTTAGAAAACTAACTCTAACCTCTAGTTAAGTTAGAGTATCCAAACAAAGCCAATATGTTGGACTAAATAGTCGGATACCAACAACAACTAAATGGTTCATCAAAAGTACAAATCATTCCAAACACAATAACAACTAAATGTTCATTGTTATAAAGGGCACTTTATTACCTAAAAAATTTAAACAATACACCCGCCCTATGCATAACTAAGATGCACACGGCCATAACTAAGTCCAGATTTCAAAGAAATTTAAGAAGGCGGGATCCAAGTAAACATGTGAAGACCGTATAACGCCTAAGACGTAGGAGAGCCGATCCGAATGTCATGTTGTCACCCATGTCGGGTAAAAGTATCCCTCACTATGGCCTCCAAGTGTGTACACATCTCCGTAAACAGGTCTCGATTCTTCACATGCTGTAGAGACGACCATAAACGGAGCTTACGGATACATTTGTAGATAACCTGCATATAAGAAGTATTTTTATCGTTAAATACCTTATCATTTTTACATACCCAAAGCGGCAAAATGCTGGCAACCGCTCCCACCCTGAGAAGGATTCTAAACCTGTATTCAATCTCATGTAACCAGTTACCAAATATATTAGCAACACTTCATGGATGATATAAGCTAGAAGCTACCTGGATGACTGGTCATATAAAACGAGTCAATTTGCATTGGAAAAACAAGTGTTTTATTGTTTCCTTATGATGACAAAACACACATTGCGTACTTCCATGTCAATTCCTCTTAATAAGGTTATCTTTGGTAAGAATGACTCCTCGACGAAGATACCACTCAAAGATTTTATTCTTAAGCGGTATCTTCATCTTGCAGATCTTCTTGTTATTATCAACTGGCACCTCTTACTGGATCAAAGCATTGTACATAGAATCCATCATGAATTTACCATTCACTTGTTGGCTCCAACAAAATTCGTCGGCTCCTTGTGAAAGTTATATCGTGGTTAGTATCAGTAATAGAGTGTTCCACAATACAAGTCTCCGACCAATTAAATATCTCCCGAACATCACATTCCGAGGAAAGGATTACAGAACCGTGATGATAGTATCACCCTTGTGACACACAATATTGTATAGAGCCAGATATTGTTCTGTGGAGTGTAGCATTGCCTAGCCACTTATCCTCCCAGAGTCTAATTTCCGATCAGTTTTTAATAATGAAGGACCCATAGCGGAAGAAGTATTTCTTCGTAGCCATTAGGCCAGCCGAAAAGTGTGAATCCCCAGGCTTCCAATATACTTGAGACACTTCCTTTGAGCCCACATATTTTTTCCTTAGGAGGGTTTGCCATACTCCATTTTTCTACCAGAGCCGGATTAACCTTATCGATGACAACCGAGATTTTTTCGCACACGTGCCCATGAGACCAATGTTCCGGGGCCGTAATTGCCATCATTGAGCCCTTGAATTAGTTTGGAAAACCTAGCACCATATCCCACAGTCACGTATGGATATCAACGAACCTAACCACGCCGTGGGCCGACAGGAATTCATGTCCGATCTCTGTATAATCCATTCCGACAAATGAACTCGAGGAGGATTAGAGCCCGGAAGATCGGTTTGTGTTAGAGATACGACAAGCAAATCAACTCGATGAAGAACGAAAACAAGCAGGAGACACGAGATTTTAACGTGGAAAAGCCCTCCAACACGAAGGGGAAAAACCATGGGCACCAGCCAGCCAATCTTCACTATATACGGGAGGTTACAAACACTAGGGATTTACAGCTGATCAATGTATCTCATGTGGCGGCTTACTAGAGGTATATATAACACAGGTGACCTAGGTCAATACTATCCGTACCACGGCCCCCCCGCACCCCAAGCGTCCCTGTCGAGGGCCCACATGGGCTAACTTCAGACTCGCTCCACTCGCTCGTCAGAAGTTATCCTTTCTCTTTATACTTGAATTTGGAGCATAACATAACAAACTCTACCTTGAGACAAATTCCACCTTGTAGCATGAATGAGAACCTCCTCCCTGAACAACAAATAAAACACTTTCGGTGCCAAACAACCACTAGGGCTAATGAGTTATACCAACTAAGTCTGAGCAAAGCTTAAACTTAGCAACAGGAGCTGGCTTTATCAACATATCAACAGGATTATCATGAGTACTAATCTTGCATACCTTTAGTTTACCTTGCTCAACAATGCCTCGAACATAATGATATTTGACATCAATGTGCTTTGTTATCTCATGGAACATCTGATCCTTAGTGAGGTATATTGCACTCTAACTGTCACAAAACGAGTTAATGCAAGAATTATCTCCACAAAGCTCAGCATACAAACCTTCCAGCCAAACTGATTCTTTACATGCTTCTGCAATAGCCATGTATTCTGTTTCGGTGGTAGATTGGGCAACTACTGGCTGCAACATTGCCCTCCAACTCACGACACAACCACCAACAGTGAACACATAGCCTATAAGGGACCTCCTCTTGTCCAAATCGCTGGAAAAAAAATCTGAATACACATAGCCAGCTAGTCCCTTACGAGTCTTACCGAATTTCAAACAAGCATTGGACGTGCCACAAAGGTACCTGAAAATCCACTGAACAGTCATCAAATGTTCTTTACCAGGGTTAGCCATGTATCGACTGATCAAACTCATTGCAAATGACAAATCAGGCCTAAAACACACCATGGCATACATTAAAGAACCAACATCACTTGAATATGGAACTCTTGACATATACTCAAACTCTTCATCATTACTGGGACAATGAGAAGATGATAATTTGAAATGAGGAGCAATGGGAGTGCTTATTGGATTAGCATGATGCATGTTGAAATGATGAAGACCATTCTTAATGTCACCCTGCTGACTAAGAAATAACAAACCAGAATTTTTGCCCCTCCTAATCTCCATACCTCGAATTTTCTTAGCAGCACCAAGATCCTTTGTCTCAAACTCACTACTCAACTATGCCTTTAAAGTAGCAATCTCTTTATTTCCCTTGGCAACAATCAACATATAACAACAAGTATATAGGTGATCCATCAACAAATTTAATGTAAACACAACTGTCATATGCAGACCTCTTAAATCCATGTGCTATCATAAATGAATCAAACCTTTTATACCACTGTCTCGGAGACTGTTTCAAACCATATAGGGACCTCTTTAACTTACCAGGAACTATGAAACCTTCTGATTAGTCCATGTAATTCTCCTCCTCCAGTTCACCAATGCAGAAAATAAGTCTTAACATCTAACTACTCAAGCTCAAGATCATGCATAGAAACAATACAAAAAATGCACGAATGGAACTATGCTTCACAACCGGAGATAACACACAATTATAATCAATACCTGGTATTTGACTGAAGCCCTTAGCCACTAACATTGCCTTAAACCTCGCGGGCTCACTAGGAGACAAATCCTGATTTCTTTTGAAGATCCATTTGCAGTGAACGGTCTTCTTTTGTTTAGGCAAGCGCACAACATCCCATGTGCCATTTTTCTCAAGTTATTGCATCTCTTCGTGCATAGAAGCAATCCACTTCTCGCGTCACCAGAAACAACTACTTAAGTGTATGTGGACGTCTCAAGGATGTTCTCAACCTGTTCTGCAGAACTGAAAGCATAATGAACAATGTCATATTCTTCAATTAGGCGTTTAGGTTTCTTAATGACTCTCTTGCTCTTGCCATCTACAAGAGACTGAATTTGTCGCTGCAAAATAAGGGGTGAGTGTTGCATAACATCATCACCATGAACCTCTGTATTTGGAGCAACATCATCATTATCAACAATTACATTTTCCTACTCATCAAGGTGCTCCACCTACACAATAACTCGTTGTGGCTCTACATCAAAAGTATATGTGGACAGATCATCATGATACATAACAGATTCATTGAAAATAAGACTCCTGCTCACGAAAACCTTTGTGACGCCCTCGATTCAATCGTACAGTAATCATACATGCAAAATGTGTACGATCAAGATCAAGGACTCACAGGAAGGTATCAAAACACAACTCTAGACACAAATAAAATAATACAAGCTTTATATTACAAGCCAGGGGCCTCGAAGGCTCGAATACAAATGCTCGAAGACACAAGGGTCAGCGAAAGCAATAATATCTGAGTACATACATAAGTTCAACAAGTTTGCCTTAAGAAGGCTAGCACAAAAGTAGCAATGGTCGAAAAGGCGAGGCCTCCTGCCTGGGACCTCCTAACTACTCCTCGAAGCCAAACTCCACGTAGAATCATCCTCGGGATCCTCTAGCTCCTGGACTCCATCATATGATCACAATTATCGGGAAAGGGGGGAAAAGAAGTAGAAAAGCAACTATGAGTACTCATCCAAACACTACAAAAAAATACACTTCCGTGATGATACGTGTTTGTCACAGTAGGTCACGTTTTCTGTCATGCATGTACATCCATGGCAAATTTATGACAGAATCACGATAGTCATACCTGTGCTGTCGTAGAAGTGTTCCATGACATTGCCAAAATTATCATCACGGAAGTGTCCACTTCCATGATGATAAATCACGCGTCACAGAAGTGCTTTCGTCAAGGGTGACCGACACGTGGCATACACCGTAACGGAACTCCGTTAAGCTATCGAGTCGGATTTTGGATCCGATAACCCGTTAACAGCCACGACCAATGCTGATTTTCCACGTGTAAAATTCTCATTGGCTGACGGATCCACGCGTCAGCTCTGCGTTGGCACAGGTTTCACTCATCCAACGGTCGAGATGGGCCTATGATATGTTGACACGTGGACCGGCCAAAAAGTGGCCCACAAAGTTTAAATGGGCCGGCCCAACCGAAGACCCATAAGATTTGGCAGACCATAATGGGCCGGCCCAGCTAAAGGCCCACAAAATTTAGCGGACCATAATGGGCCGACACAGCTAAAGGCCCACACGATTTTAAAGACCATAATGGGCCGGCCCATCTAAAGGCCCACAAGATTTTGTGGACCACAATGGGCCGGCCCAGCTAAAGGCCCACAAGATTCTGCAGACCATAATGGGCCGGCCCAGCTAAAGGCCCAACATTCTCTGTCAAATCGTCCCGTCAACGGCCTGTCCTAAACTTGTCATCAACGCGGCCCATGGTCACTTCTGGCCCGTTAACAGTCCGCTAAGTAATTGGGCCGAATTATGGCCCGGTGTATTTCCGGCCTGTTAAAGGTCCGGCTTCATTTGGGCCCATTTACAGGCCATCAAAACTTTTGGCCCATAAACGACCGTGAAGGATTTGGGTCATATTCGGCCATGTCTGACATTCGGCCTGTTAGAGGCCCACTATAGCTTTGGGCCACTTTCGGCCTGTTGTCATTTTTGGCCTGTTAACGCCGGACGTAAACCATGGGCCATATGTGGCCCAACGTCATATCGGGCCCATTAACGACCCATATAAAAATGACGATAATCTAGCCCGACCGAAGTTCCGGCCTGTTAAAGGCCCGTGTATTAGGTCGGCGCATTTACGGCCCGTCTGAATTTCGGCCTGTTAAAGATTCGCATCGTAAATGGGCCACCATTCCGGCCTGCTAAGTCCAGTGGGTTATTTGGCACAATGAGGGCCCAATCTCACTTTCGGTCTATTAAAGGCCCATGTTTTTTATGGGCTCGAGATATTTACACCTGTAAACGGCCTATTTTTACTAAGGGCCCAAATTATGTTTAGGCCTGTTAAAGGCCCACTATGGGCACAAGCCTACCAGAAAAATATGAAAGCTTATGCTGATTTAGGCCCAGATATTTTTAGTGGGCTACATGGCAATTTCGGCCCGTAATCATTTTTAGCCCAATTGGAATGGGCCCGACGAATGTTGGCATGTTGGGCTCCTACGAAGCTTTCAGCCGAATACATTACTAAGATAAACCTACACTATACAAAAATAGCGTCATAATTACTGCATCCTGAGGCAGCATCATAAATGTTGTATCACAACAAAATAAATTCCAACCATACAACAAAAGGCATGTTGGCATAAAGTTTACAATCCTTCCAGATAAAAGCACCATCAGATGTATAGAAGCACAGATCATTTGACCTGAGTGCTAATGTTTCAGGCTGTAGAATCTGATGGAGCAGCACGATCTCCACCTTTTTTCCGCCATTGCTCTTGAACAACGAAGAGAATGTCTGATAGTCTGGTTTCAAAACCATTCATATCTTGACGACATTTCTCAACCACTATTCTTGTTTCCGAAACAACGTCCATTAGGGATTGGACTTGTGTCTGGAGCACAGATATATCACTCTATCTAGCAGGAAGATTTTGTTCAGTAGGCGATTTGGACGAGGTTACCTTGACAACCAACCTAGAATTACGCAGGAAGGTGCTTTTTGCACTGTTAGTGGAGAGATACTGACGCACTGCAGGAAGAGGTGACATTGCGCCTGTAGTAGCCTCGTCACCTTCAGGTGGTTGTGACTGTTCAATCATTTGTTCCATAGCTTCCTGAAAGTTTGAACTTGTGGATTAGTGTACCAGATAAGTTACTAATGAGACAAAAACAAACAAAGTAGGCTAAACATTTATACATAACTTATTTTGGTGAACTACTGTAATACATTAGCATGTATTGTAGTGCCAACTACATAATAAAATCACTTTCGGAACATATGTCCATGTAGCATGCCTACTGTATTGTTTATTTCCTCACATTCGTTGACATCTAAGGATAAAGAGACATGGTTTAAAGTAGGATGAACATAGTATGACATCATTCATATCATGGGAAAACAGATATAAAACAAACATGCTATTTTATCATTGTGTGCGCACGTGAACATAACAACTAGATTACAGATCAAGACCAAAAGAATATCCTTTATCTCTTTTAAACCATGTAAGGTGAAATGATACATTAAGACAACTGTGAATAAAAGTGAACAAAGTAACTGACATTGGCTGCAAACCAAGTAGTTAAATGAACACATCACAGTACCAATCAGTTCAAGGCAGGAGTAGTAAGGACTTACAACAGCGGCTTGAACTGGTGTGCTCACGCCCTTCATCTTGCTGGTGTGGCAATCCTTGAAGATTTGCACTGCATTCGGTTCAGGTTCTTTTTAGTCCGCACGGGCTTTCCTCTGTATTTGGAACAAGTCAATATAGATACGATAATATGGCACAAAAAAAGGAAGGAAGTAGTAGCTATTTACAAGAGCCTTGTAGTGTGCAATATAGCTACGGGATCCTATTGTCTGTTGGAATTTCACTTTAGAACGGTTGGTTTTGTTCTTCAAACAGTTAGCCTAGAAGAAGATACACTTGTAAGGCACATACATAAATACAAGTTCAATATGTGGTCTGATCAAATACATATAGCCTACCTGATACTTTGGATCAGACCAGTGTTTAACGAGGGCTGTCCAGTCTTCATCTGTAATATATTCCACTGGAGATGTTTGGGCAATTTCATTGTTAGCCTTGCCTTCAAAGTGAGATTTTCTAAGGTGGTACCGATACTGTCGTAGAGCAGACTGAAAAACATGAGTGCATGCTTGTTTAGTTGCATCATCTTTCGGATCCAACTTGAACCTCATCTATTGAAAAAAGAATGTGAGTCTTATTAGGAGGAAGCTAGAAAGTATGGGACAGAGCAAGACAATATTACTAATTGCGATGAATAACATTACTTACGGATAAATGGTCAAGGAAGGTGTTAAACTAGGTATTGTCTTTCTCATTCCTGTACTGGATCCACGTTGGGAGGATACGTGCATGACACCTAACGGCAACGGCTGCCTCTGATACTAACTTAGCTGACTCTGTAGCATCACGTGGCCTTTTTAAACCTGCCTCAAAATGGATCTCCATTCTTCCTCCTTTAGATTTTGTTAATCTGTCAAGCATTATCCCTGATGTCTGTTTCTGCTTGCGCCGTGGTGCTAGTTCAACAACGAATATGGAAAGTGTTAGTGTACATCAAACTGTGAGAGTACATATGAAGGAGCATGCAACTGCAACTTGACTCGGTCAGGTACCGTCTTGGTGTTGATGCTCATGAGGTTCATCTAATCTTGCCAAGTCTTGTTGTGTCAGTAGTGCTTCAGAAGTAGTGTTAGGTGTGAAGGCAGCTTGGGAACTGGCTAGTTCCGGAGCAAATGAGCGAGTAACTGGTTGAGATGCTGGTATAGTTGAAGTGGATGCTGCAGCTGGTGGAGCAGGTGATACTATGTTTGTAGATTTAGCTGGTGGACTTGGACCTTCTACTGCACTATAAGTACCAGCAGAATCTCGACGGTAGAACCTTTTCCGTTTCACCCGACGAGTAACAACACTCCCTACTATATTATTTTCCTTGCTCTTTTTTGACTTTGCCATGTCAAGCTGTACCCACAACACAAAAGAATAAAATCACTCTTCAGAACTCATTGATGCATGATACCGACAAGCAATACTTTGATGTAAGACAACTGTATGAGGATGGAATATGTAAGAAAAATAGGACGACATGACATATTCACAGCTACGATGTGCAAACTAAGCAGAAGGATTTTCAAGAAAATAGAAATAATGCAAGCTAGACACCATATGAAAAATGCAACCAATATTACTCTTCCAAGTTAAAAGTGTCTTGTCATAAGTGGTAATTCGAAAAATTAGAAGCAGTACAACGTAGAAATCAATGCAAGATGCAATCACTATCAAACTGCCATGTTAAAAGCGTCCAATCATGAGTGACTGATGCGGGATACACAACAGCAATACTTTGATGTAAGAACATGGTATGATAGATAGATGCAGTGTATTCTAGACACAGAAAGCCATGTCATATGCACATGTATAACGTATAAACTCAGCAGGTGCAATTTAATCAAAATAGAAGAAATACAGGCTAGACAACATATGCAACATGAAACCAATTATCACACTATCAACTTAGAGCAAGCACCTGCGATGGTGGAGTACGGGAGATGAACTCATCATGTAGACTTGGGAGTTCAACTTCATTAGCAGTAGCAGTGGCAAATCTAGAGAGTCTCTGTTTGCATCGGTGCGGAGGACCACCAACATCCCCTAACTTACTCTTTTCCTTCCTATTTTCTGATATTGCCTTATGAAGTCAAAACCACAAGAAGATGAATAAAATTAGCTCTGCATAACTGGTTGATGCATGATACTAACGAACACTACTTTGATGTAAGGCAAGCGCAGGATAGGAGGATGGAATATATACAAAAAAGACAGCATTTCATATTTACACGTACGATAGGAGGATGGAATATGTATGAAAAAACAGTAAGTGGAAGGCATTTCAACAAAATTAGAAGAAATGAAAGCTAGGCACCATATGAACATGCAACCAATATCACTCTATCAGGTAAAAAGTGTCTCGTCGTAAGTGCCATTTCAAGAAATTAGAAGCAGTACAAGCTAGAAGACAATGCAAGATGCAACCTACATCACAGTCCCAAGTTAAATGTGTCTTATGGGTAAGTGATCGTTGCAGGTATAAGTTGTAAGCTACACAGATGCAATTCAACATAATCAGAAGCAATACAAACTAGACATCATACGGAAAACGCAACCACGTATAACAGTTCCAAGTAAGAGCAAGCACCTGTGATGGTGGAGTAGGGGGGATGTGCTCATCATGTACACGTATGTTCTAGAAACAGGAACACGTGTCATATTCACAGGCATTATGTGTAAAGTAAGTAGATGCAATACAAGTTAGAAGCAATACAAGCTAGACATCATACGCAACATGCAACCACATATAATAGTGTCAAGTTAGAGCAAGCACCTGTGATGGTGGAGTAGGGGAGATGTGCTCATCATCTACACAGCTACGTTGACTGTCCAGCCTTGTGTTGTCTTGCGAATCTTGTTGGGAGGATGGCGGAGTAGAATCTGTAGAGACCCCCTGTTTGAGTTGCTCCAAAGGACCACCATCATCCACTGCTGGACTAATTTCCTTCAGCTGTAATGATTTTGCATTGTGAAGTCAAACCGATAAGAAAAAGGAATAAAATTCGCTCTTCAGAACTCATTCATGCATGATACTAACGAACACTACTCGGATGAAAGGCAAACACATGATGCGAGGATGGAATAGGTATGAAAAACAGGATGGTGTGACATATTCACACCTATCATGTGGTAACTAAGCAGAAGGCATTTCAATAAATTAGAAGCACTGCAAGCTAGACACCATATGAAAGATGCAACCAATATCACTCTGCCAAGTTCAAACTATACGGCATTTCAACAAATTAGAAGCAGTACATGCTAGAAATCATATGCAAGACACAACCAATATCAGAGTGGCGACTTAAAGGTGCCTTATCATAAGTGACTGATGCGGGATATGCAAGAATAGTAGTCTGATGTAGAAACAGGAACACATGTCATATTCACAGGCATTATGTGTAAAGTAAGCAGATGCAATTCAACAAAGTTAGAAGCAATACAAGCTAGACATCATACGCAACATGCAACCACACATAATAGTGCTAAGTTAGAGCAAGCACGTGTGATGGTGGAGTAGGGGAGATGTGCTCATCATCTACACAACTACGTTGACTGTCTAGCCTTGTGTTGTCTTGCGAATCTTGTTGGGAGGATGGCAGAGTAGAATCTGTAGAGAACCTCCGTTTCAGTTGCTCAGAAGGACCACCATCATCCAATGCCTTGCCAATTTCCTTCAGCTTTATTGATTTTGCATTGTGAGGTCATATCGACAAGAAAAAGGAATACCATTCGCTCTTCAGAACTCATTCATGCATGATACTGACGAACACTACTCTGATGAAAGGCAAAGTCATGATACGAGGATGGAATATGTATGAAAAATGGACGGCTTGACATATTCACACCTATGATGTGGTAACTAAGCAGAAGGCACTTCAACAAATTAGAAACACTGCAAGACACCATATGGAAGGTGCAATCAATATCACTCTGCCAAGTTAAAACTGTCTCGTCATAGGTGGCGTTCATCAAACTAGAAGCAATACATGCTAGAAATCATATTCAAGATGCAAACCAATATCACACTGCCAACTTAAAGGTGTCCCATCATAAGTGAATGATGCAGGATACAAAAGAAGAGTAGTTTCATGTAAGAACATGGTGTGATAGACAGATATAGTATGTACCAAAAACAGGAAAGCGTGTCATATTCACATGTATCATGTGTAAGCTAAGCAGATGCAGTTTACACTAATTAGGAGCAATACGAGCTAGACACCATATGCAACATGCAACCAGATATCACACTGCCAAGTTAGAGAAAGCACCTTGGATGGTGGAGTAGGGGAGCGGAGACTTGGACCTTGTAATGCACTATCAATACAAGGAGAATCGGTACAGATGCTCCGTTTACGTTGCTGCAGAGGACCACCATCATCGCCTTCCTTACTCTTTTCCTTCCTCTTTCTTGATTTTACCTTGTCAAGTCAAACCCACAAGAAAAAGGAATAAAATTTGCTCTTCAGAACTCATTGATGCATGATACTGATGAACACTACTTTCATGTAAGGCAGTCGCATGATAGGAGGATGGAATATGTATGAAAAACAGGACGACGTGACATATTGACATGTATGATGTATAAAGTGTAAACTAAGCACAAGGTGCTTGAACTTGTTAGAATCGATGCAAGCTAGAAACCATATGAAAGGTGAAACCAATATCACTCTGCCAAATTAAAAGGGTGTGCTAACAATTGTATTTGACCAAATTAGAAGCAATACATGGCAACAGGCTAGAAATAATATGCAATATGCAACGAATAAAGGTGACTCATCATAAGTGATTGATGTAGGATACAGAAGAGAGGTAGTTTCATGTAAGAACAAGGTTAACACATAGATGTAGTGTGTACCAAAAATAGGAAGGCATGTCATATTCATAGGTATAGTGTGTAAACTAAGCAGATGCAATTTACCCTTAGAAGCATTACAAGCTAGACACTGTATGCAACATGCAACCACATATCACACTGCGAAGTTAGAGCAAGCACCTGTGATGGTGGTGTAGGGAAAGTGCGGTCTTCAGGTACAGAGCTACGTTCAATATCTTCATTTAGGCTTGCTGTTTCTTGAGAATCATGTGGAGAGGATGAAATTGCATTCTTTATAAGAGTATTGCGTCTCATATTAACCCACGCGCGTGACTGTCTCATCATAAGCGATAGATGCAGGATACACAAGAACAGTAGTTTGATGTAAGAACATGGTGTGATAGGCAGATGTAGTATGTACCAAAAACAGGAAGGCGTGTCATATTCACATGTATAATGTGTAAGCTAAGGAGATGCAATTTAACAAATTAGGAGCATTGATGAGGGATACACAAGAAAGTAGTTTGATGTAAGAACATGGTTAATAGAAAGACGTAGTATGTACCAAAAACAGGAAGGCATGTCATATTCACAGGTATAATGTGTTAACTAAGCAGATGCAATTTACCCTAATTAGAAGCATTACAAGGTAGACACCGTATGCAACATGCAACCACATATCACACTGCCAAGTAAGAGCAAGCACCTGCGATGGTGGTGTGGGGGAATTGTGGTGATCAACTAGAGAGCTACGTTGACTATCTTCATTTAGCCTTGCTGTTTCTCGAGAATCATGTGGGGAGGATGACACTGCACTCTTTAAACGAGTAGGGCGTCTCATAATAACCCACTCGGGTGACTGTCTCATCATAAGTGATTGACGAGGGATTGAACAGAGCATTAGTTTGATGTACTAATATGGTTAATAGACATATGTAGTATGTATCAAAAACAGGAAGGCATGTCATTATCAAAGGTATAACGTGTAAAGTAAGCAGATGCAATTTAACCAAATTGGAAGCAATACAAGCTAGACACCATATGCAACATGCAACCACATTTGACAGCGCGAAGTTAAAGCAAGCACCTGGGATGGTTGTGTGTGGCAATTGAGATCATCAACTGCAGAGCTACGTTTACTGTCTCCAACTACTGACACTGCACCCATTAGAGCATTGAAACGCTTAGTGCTTATCTTCGAATTACACTGGAGCGACTTCTGTCTTTTCTTTTCTACATTCATCAACACTGCGTCAGAGTCTGAAATACCCATGCATAAAAAACAATAGTGTGAGTATGGGTGAAGTGTGTGCACAATTAGTACAGTGTAAAGGTAGCAGATAGCAGGTCGGTCAGAAATAAATGATGGGAGACATATGATAGCTCTACAATATGCATGGCACACTAAATTACTACAGGATTCTATGAAAATAACAGTCGACTGAAAGCAAATAGGTCAGTCCATTTTTTCTGCACCGTCTGATGTATAAAGAACGGGAAGATCACCTTCATCTACCTCCAGCCAGTCAGTGTTGATGATCTTCCTCGAAATGCCAGTGACCACCGGCCCAGTATTCCTCCCCTGCCTGCGCCCTCCCCTCGACCTCACCGCACCGCCGTGCTTGGCACCGCCCCCATCCATTCAAGCCCTGCCGACCTCCAGATCGGGCGCAAGCAGCTCCTGTGCCCCACACCCCTATGATAGACACCGATGCACCGCTTCCCGGGGAACAGGCGGACTAGGTGCTCCGCGTGCCTAAGCGGGTGTTGCTTCTTTTAATTGCGGTTCGACTGACCCTGAATTGAAATCCAGGCGGGCTACTGACCTCTAGCAAAGGTGAAATAGTAAAAGGGAGGAAACCTTGTGCATTTAGTATCATGAAGAAGATGCAGTAAGAAGCGCTCAACTAGTTTCTTTCATGGGATGAATACGGTGTGAGCAGAGACGTAAGATTTGCACGAATAAGGGAAGAGGAGTAACTCTTTCTGCTGGTAGTGTTGTGTCCTCCTTCTGTTTTTCCGACAATCTTCTTGTTGTTCGCCGGAAACCAGAAGTTGTGGAGGACGGTGCAGCCTTGGACGAACCCATGGCCAAGTTGTTGAGTGTGGTGTGGTGGCTGTCTGTCGGTGGCTGTCTGTCCGAGGCTGCGAACGATGGCATAGCGGGAACAGCTCCGGTGTGGTGGACGGTTGTGACAGTGGAGCCGCAGCAGTGAGGCGCAGGATGGCGTGGTCGGAGTGGTTCTGGTACGGCGCACGTCGGCGTCGACGACGCGAAGGCAGCTCTTCCTTGGCTTCAGCTGCTAAGTCCTTGAGGGCGTTGCGGTTGCGGTTGCGTTGGACGACGACGTCATGGTACTGGCTCCGGCGTGATGGAGGAGGGCGGCAGTGGATTGGCTGCTATGGGGTGGAGGACGGAGGAGGCTGGGATTTCGCGGCTGGTGGAGAGGGCGTTTTCGTGCCCACGGAGTATGAATGGGGAAACGGAGGGAGGAGGGGAACTAAGGGGGAACAATGTTTCGGTTTGCGACGCGCTTGTTTGAAATTTGGGGAAAGTTACAAACTTTTCCCCCATCTAAAATTTCGGACATATTATGGGTTGGGGGTAGGACAGTC
This sequence comes from Triticum urartu, assembly GCF_056163025.1. NCBI lineage: Eukaryota > Viridiplantae > Streptophyta > Magnoliopsida > Poales > Poaceae > Triticum > Triticum urartu. The sequence goes on from NC_141878.1 coordinate 368,947,448, forward strand.
ATGTCAGGTGTCCCAAATGTGGGTGGGATAGATTTCGGCCAAGCGCATGGGTAGGCGCCCACGACGTATGAATGCTTCTCGGAGGCGGTTGAGACTGGCGTCTTCGTGAAGTTACAAACCTACCCTGGTTTAGACCTTTTGACATCGGGCCGATAGGCTACACGAGCCAGAGTTAGGACAGTAATTTCCTACCACCAAAACATTAGTCTCGCGCGGTTTCAGGAGACCAGAGGCCTATTTGGCGCTTCGTTCAATATTTGGGAGCAGAAGCATTAACGTTTTTGGTTCTCTTGAATTAAACTTTCAGGATTTATCAAACTTCACAAATCTTTTCTCTTGAAAATCCTAAAGCTAATATTATTTTGTAATGGAGGGGGTACATTTGAATATACATTGTACACGAGTATATATTAAAAAATATGCAACTTACCTCAGTTCATGCATGGTTCCAGATATAATCTCCTTGGTTGCAAAAAAAGTTAGATATGCGTATGAATATATATAGCATGTTCAAACTCACAACAAAGATTGATGCCCCCTTTTACATCTGATTTACAAATGCCATTATCTCGGGTTCAAATAGATGAATGCACTTCCTATGAATTCGAATCTTCGAAACCCCCTTTATGTTGAATTCGACATGTATTCTATTTCGTAGCTAGCAATTTGGAATGTATCCATGCAAGTGACAAATGTATAAAGTGCTTCACACTAACAACATGGAGTGCACTAATTAATGTTTATATATGAATTGCAAAAGCATCCATTGCCTGTATTTCAAACCGCTCTCACTCTATGGATCGATAATATGAAATAAACACATGCACATGCTAGAATTCAATAGAGTATGGGTGTATGATAGACCGATTTTCGTCCATACGCAATTTGCAAAATTCATGATCTCATAAAATAATAATGCCATTTATATATTAATTTAATGCGTAGAACCGTCTTTTACACGTAGATGCACTATGCCTCGCCCCATTCTCACAAACGCGTTATATATCTCTCTATCTAACGCATAAGTGCACACACTTTATATGCATCGGCATTTCTCTTTCACACATGCTCACAATCTCTCTCAGGGTGTCGGGGTGTCTCACGCACATGCTCTCTCTGTTTCTCTCTCTCTCTCTCTCTTTCTGACTACTATGTACCACTCTTTTCACTAATCTCAGTTGGAAAACACTATTTCTCTCACATGCATATATACACATGCACGGTCTCTACTAGCCCTCTATACACACATATATGTGCCTACGTGTCTCCCGCACGCACATTATCTTTAGGCCTCTCTCGCACACATTGCCCCCCCACCCGACACACCTCTCTCTTAGTAGTTGGCAGATATGATTTCATCATATCATTCAGTAGGATATCCCTAGCTGTTAGGCTGGATGGTAATACGAGGCAAAGTTTTACCCTAGTTCGGATCGGACCCTTGCAGTTGAAGAAAGAGCCTACTCCTGGTACTGTATATTAGTGATAGGTGTGTGTACAAAGTACACGTGAATACCAGGCATTGTGCGTGTGTGTATACTATCGTCGAACTAGCCCCCAAGCTTGTATAACATAGTAAGGGCCTAGGGTTACAACTCATATATAGTCGGCTTATCACCAGTGGGGATAGAGTCCTCCGCGACTCTGGTAGCTTCGTGTTGTACGCCGAGTCCTCCACATGGGTCTTCATATAACACGTCTCGGTCTAACCTATATGTGACGCAGGATGGAACTGACCCATGAGTCTTCATGTTGACCCACCACAACTAGAAATGATGTGCCCACCACACCACACACGCAATCGGCCACTAAGAAAATAAGCATATACAATAGTACAACGGTATCTAGCTCACGATACAACTCCATATTTTGTTGATGACACTGACGGACTTTGCATTTGATGCGTGCTCCGTATTTTGTTGACGACACTTACGGTCATTGTATTTGAAGCGAAAGCACGATATGGTCACTGGACTTCAGAATAAGCTTATCACGGTCACCACATACATTTTGTCGTGCTAACCAACATGTGGTTGGATGGTTAGAGGACAGTGGTTTCTCGAGCCCACCAAGGTTAAAGACCCGGTGCTCGCATTTATCTTGTGTTAATTTCAGTATTTTCCGGCGATGTACGTTCAGTGGGAGGAGATGTTCCACTCGACTACGAGGCACCTATGGTGACTTCGTAAAATCTCAAGATCATATATGCTGGCCCACTCTCTCGAAGGTGCTCATAGGGGTAGGGTTCGCGTGTGTGTGCTTATTGCGGTGAGTGCTTGCGCGTATATATGAGCCCTTGCGTCTGTACCGTGTTAAACAAATACATATCATGATTATACGGTCACTGGCTCACCCGTACAACTCCGTATTTTGTTGATGACACAATCAATTGACCAGTCAAACGTTCCACGCGGCGCAACTAGTGTTGCACCATCGGGGCGCGTAACCGTGGGGCCCACCTGTCAGCCCGTATATGAAAGAAAGAAATGGTAGTTTGAGTCTGTACTGTGTTAATAAAATAGGAGTACATTTTAGGGTGATCATACAATCACTGGCTCACCATACAACTCCGTAATTTGTTGATAACACGATCAATTGACCAGTCAAACGGTCCACATTCAGCAGCGCACATTACCATAGGGCCAACCCGTCAGCGCGTATATGAAGAACAGAAATGGTAATAAATTAGTGGTCGGTGGGTATTCGAAGTCGTGAGACCTCTGGTTGGCAGTCACCGGCGGTTGGGGGGCGTTCATTGGGCGGTGGGGTGGGGATCCCCGGAGAAAAAGCTCAGCGGGGGGGGGGGGGGGGCTAGAGGGATGGCCGGTGCGGCGGCGGACCGGCGGTGGGGAGTGGTTTCGGGGAGGGCGGGCCGGCCACGGGCGGCGGGGGCTGGCGGTTCCGCCGGTGGTGGCTGGCGGCTCAGGGGGGGTGGAGTTTGGTGATAAACTGGAGGTCCTTGATTTCGTATCCAACGACTGGAAAATCTAATGACTAGAGATGAAAAAGTCAGTCGACTGACGTGTAGCCTCACCCCGCACGTACACATGCACGCACGCATGTAGGCGTGCAACACTGACACGTACACACGCATGCATGCTGGCGTGCAACACTGACACGTACACATGCACTCACGAACACACGCACGTACGCACCCATGCATGCAACACTGAAACGTACCCTTGCACGCACGCAACACTCGCACGCATGCATGCACACAGCACACGACGCAAGACACACGCTCAACCTATACGTGCATGCACCCTTTGTTAAGGACATGGATTGTTACAGGTATTAATCAATCTTATCTGTGATAAGCAGAACATTGATGTTTGCAGCGGTCTTTATGAATCACAACGTATCGAACGGGCTATCAACATAGTAGGCTTATCTACATGAAAAAGATGACGTCACACTCAATGAACAATCATCGGTTTATGAAATGCCCGCTTCTGACCGCCCTGGCTCACCAAAGGTTCCTCTACTGTGCGCTGCCTACGTTGGGTCACTGACATGCAGGCCATGCACCCAAAGAGCCCACACGTCAGTGGAAGAATGGCGCGGTGTCCTAGGTCAGAGTCGAGGGCGCCACTCGCGGCACGCCCGGCTGAACGCGCCTCCGTGCCACATTCAAACGCCTCCATGAAACCTGCCCGTATGGAAGCCGAGAAACCCGACACACGTCTATTCATGACCGGGCCGGCGTTAAACGCAACGCCGACCGAGTTCCTCCCGCCTGCCGTCTATTTAATCTCCTATTTAAACAAGGCCAAATGCCGGCCAAGAATCACACACCTCCGCCACTCCCCTATCTCCTCCACCATTTTGTCCACTCTTACAATGGCTTACGAAGAGTAGTTATTCCGCATCCAAGCCGGCTGGGTAGCCCGTCGGATACGAGCTATGCAGCTCACTGATCCACCTCCCTCCCCTCACCCGATGGAGCCAGTTGCTGCCCCAAGCCGGCGCGCGGTTCAACAACTCGCCGCTCCAGGCCAGCTCGACGAGGAGCGGCGCATGGGCGTCGTTGCTGCCGTCCACGCCGCCGCCTCGTACCGCGTCTCCCGTTTCTATGGCCGAGACTCCCATGCCGGCGGCCGCGCCATGCAAGCAGCGACAGAAGCCGGGTGCGCAGAGAGCGACGAGTCGGTGGCCAGCGCCTCCGCGTCCGCCGCCATCATCGAGGAGAAGTAGAACACGGGAGGCCGCCGCCGCTTGGGTCCCATGAAGGCCACCGCGGAGGCGACGCCAGCGTACACAGCAGGTGTCTTGCCGGATCCTTTTGTTGCGAGGACCTTCGTCGACCCCGCATGGGCTCCACGGAAGAGGGGAATGTTAGGATGAACTCGAGCCGGTGCCGGCCATGGCGTAGTGGTTTCCTCTTGACACTGCTTGCGTCGGGTGATCTAACGCACCTCGAAATCCAACCTGTAATGGTACTACTACTAGTATAGTAGAATTGAGACTTATCAAATGGAAAAATGAATGTTTTTTAGATGAGCCCTATAAACCCTAGTGGGTACGTACTCCGTAAAAACAGATTTTTCCAAAACTAAGTCGCCCCCTTTCATGAATTCTGTAGTATACTCCTCCGTCGACGCTCCCTTTCACAAATTCTGTACTTCCTATCACCGACATGTGGGACATATAGCAACCGGGTCGACGTGTCAAGCACCAAATAACAGTGCAGAACAGCAGGGGGGACGCACCCCACTCGTACCAGCCCAGTAGTAGTAATGAGCAATGAGACGTCAAATCACAATGCCGCACCTTCCCAGACGGACGAAGCAACCATTATTTCACACTTCGGTTTGCCATCATCTCAAACCATGTAGTATTGCTTCTGCCTTAAGAGGGACACACGCATCGCCTTGGTACATCATGACATGTGGGACCGCATGACAGGCCATGCTCCCCCGCCGATCGCTCGGTAAAATCACCTCATTTTTACTATACTTCCTCCATATCAGTTTACTACATGGCATGCACGTCGTTCTAGGTTGAGAATTTAACTGGCTATATATGTGATGAATAGTACTCTAGCCTTTTAAAAAATGTATACTTTTGTACAGTAGTACTATCAATGGATTGCGCCATGGAGCAAAAATTGAAATTTTAAAAAAGGTAGTACATACAGAGAGCGCTCGTCGCCAAATTATGCATACAGTACTATTAAAAAAGCTAGTATGTGCTTAATTGGGGTGCTAAATTCTATTAAAGAAATACTAGTAGTATGTACATACTGAAGAGTTAAAGTAACGAGAAGAAGCATAACATAGTTCTGCTGGGGGCTCAGCACAACACACCCCTCAAATTAAACTAAGCACACCTGAAATTAAACTATGCAGCTAATCCGGTATACACTTCATTAGAAGTTTAGAACCACCATGAGCAACGACACTGCCACCTTACTCGGAGTCCTCGTCCACGTCCTTGACTTCGTCCTTGTCCCTCTTCCTCTTGGCCGATACTTCTTTGCTTGAACCACACACTTGGCTGTTGCTCTTCATCCAACCCTTGTAGATATTGAAACAAAGGTAGCCATCCATTGCAGCGTAGTGGATGTGGTCTATATCTAGTACATTCCGCTGCCATGCATGACGATGAAACGTGTAATGAGGTTTCTCCAGTTTACGGTACGAAGGATGAACCGTGGCTCCTGCCAGGGTCAGCATTGAAGGCTGACGAGAGGGCACCAGTCGATTCTTCTGGAGGTCGAAGGGGTTGCCTACAATGAGGCCTATCCGACCCAGGACTTCTTTGTCGTTCTTAAAGTCTACAGTAACGAATTTCACTATTTTGTCCTTGAGGAAGTTCTTAAAATCCTGGCACTCAACGTCGGCATGGCATATGTGGTAGACCAAGCAAACGTTATGTATGCAAACCTGGATCACGGCGGGCTTCTTCCTCTCTTCGTCCTTTAGATCCTTCTCTCATCCCAGGACTGTGGTGTACTCAACATCTAGCCCAGCAACCCACTCATCATCTGAGTTTTCAAACATGTGTCTGAAGCGAGAAAGGCATCCTTTCACTGTCGCGGAAGAACGGGTGTAGATGACGTCGAACTCGTCGCCGGTGATGGTTCTAACCTTGTACTCACCGCCGATCGTGGAGATTTGGGACGCCATGGATTTGGGAGGAGGGTTAGGATTAGTGGAACTGCCGTAATGTGAATGGACGGGACGACTAGGAGCGAACCGCCGTAGTATTGAAGGACATGCAGGGACGAGTATGAGCGAACTGCCAGCGTGCGAATGGCAGGGTAGTGGCTTTCCATTCTCCCATGATACGGGCTTCCGAGAGCCCTTGGATCTGAGATCGAACGGTTGCATGGCGTGATTCTAGACCTATGGGTGAATATCCTATCCTGGAGGGTTATTCTGCAAATTTTCAGCAACTTAGCATGCGACCGTTTGATCTCAGATCCAAGGGCTGCCAGCAGCCCGTACCATGGTCGCGCCTACCATGACCATCGCGTCGCTCGCGGGGTCGCGCCCTTGGAGATTTAACACGGCGCGTTAGGCTATCTGATGTTGGCATGTCATACATAGTCATCACTTAGTCACTCATACTACAACAAGGTTGGCTATAAGGTTGGCTATAAGTGTTTTTTTACTCCTCTCTATCTCTTTCTTCCTACTCCCTCCGTCCCATAATATAAGAACGTTTTTGACACTAGTGTAGTGCCAAAAACGTTCTTATACTATGGGACACAGGGAGTACTAGTATTTATTGCATTTGCCAAGGAGTGACCTCTTCCAATGAAATGGTGTTGCTAAGTTTGCTTCAATTAATTAGCTATAGACTCAAAATTGTCTTTTCACCTAGGCACACGCGCTTAGCACCGTTTCTTCCTTGGGTCACCAAACTAGTCTCTCTCTTCTTGATTAACTTGCCACATCAGACTTTATGCCTATGTGGCAAGCTTAAGCACCCGTAGGAGTAAGTAAAAGTAAGTACAATAGTGCGCTTTACATGGAATTTTTGCATATGTGGAGGAAAGAGAGGCAAGGAAAAAGTGGAGAAGTGGGCTCTCATGCAAGAGCCAACCTCTACTACATGGTGGAGCATTGGGAGAGGCACCTGTATGGAGGTGGTCAGGAATCGGGAGACTCACGCCGGTCGTAGAGCCGCAGTTGAAATGATAATGGCAAGTCAAATCACGGGGCCCCACCTGTCCAGCAGTAACTCCCTGTCAAATAACACATCCCTATGTTTGCAGCAGCCTACTCCCTCGTCTTCTCGCGTCTCTGTCGAACTGACTAGGCGGAACTGCCCCGCCTACCGCACAGGAAAAGCCCCGCCCTCGACTTTTAAATACAACTACATCCGCTTAAGAATCCAATGATATACTTTTTGTGACATAGTAACTCATATTTAGTTAGTCAAATGGATGACCTAGAACTACGTGCAGGCCCTATAAACCGAGATGCCTAAAAATAAAAAAACCGAGACGGAGAGGGTAGTTCAGCACGTATCTTTTTAGATCAATATAGTCGGGATTCACCAAGGAGCAAAACCAAGTGGTAGGCTACTCCTGTCGTGTTGGCGTAGCAACTCAAGCAGGGTCAGTCCGCACACGAAATGGCGACACACTTAATAGTACCCCTTTGGCCGACATGTGGCTCATCCACCGTCTTGTTCCACATGCGATGCACCAAATTACAGATTGGAGCAGCGGTTGGAATTGGAGGCACCCCGGTCATAGCGCCGCAGTAGTAGAAAATGAGCGATGAGGGGTAAAATCACAAAGCCCCACCTTTCCCGCATTAAGCTGGACGGACGAAGCAACCATCATTTCACTCTAGGGCGCAAGAGCATAAAGAAAAGAGAAAACAATGATGCGCGCGGCAGCTACCTAGGTCACCCTAGGGTAGGGGTCTCCACTACAGATCCTTTTTTTTGAAAGCGCCTCCACTACAAATCGGCTTCTCCCTCGTCCTCTTGAAGAAAACCGATGATGAGTGTGGCGGTAGGGTTTGTAGGAGTACTACGGCGTGCGGGGCCACGTCGTAGTAAACGGGTTCGAGTCGACGCCATAAATATGTGTGGGCCGCTTGGTTTTACGGGAACGAGGCAGCATTTTGGGTTCGGGGACCAGTAGAGATATAGTACATACAAAAAATTGTGGACGTAGGTTCGACCGAAAGGCAATGATGCATGGGCCCTGCATTTTGATATATCCGGGGCCGCATGAAATTTGCTACTCTACTCAAAACTAGTAAGGTACACATGTATTGAACACATGAGATTTTGAAACCAAATTATGAATAAATACACACTATAGCATGTAAAGCTTTGAGTCATATATGCATGATGTATATGTTCGTTTAGTTCTTATAGTTCATCTCATTCAAAATCAATTAGTTTTATAAAAATGTTAAGATTCATGGGGTTGTGCATTGTAAATCATAAAGTAAAAAACAAATAATGGAAATTCATTTAGAAAAAATAATCAATTATGATACAAAAGATTCTAGAACAAAGGAGAAGTGCTTGTGTTTTGAGGTTTGTGCATTATGCTTAAGTTCAACCATGGAGTCCTCTAAATTGTACATGTGGCAAATCTGGTTGAATTTTGATGATATCCAACGGCCAGTAGTGCTCGGATTTGCCTATCTCTGCACTGTCGGGTTAGCTTCATCCAGCGACCATCTTTCAAAGTTATTGGCACACTATATAGTTCTTGTGCCATAGTTGCATGTTTTGGAAAAAAGCTACTAGTGGGTTGTACTATCTATTTAGGAATAGAAGATGTATACATGGAAGTTGTAGGGAAAGAGATGACATGGGGCATCTCAATTCCTATGAGTAGGGATTGGAAAAGATATGTCATTTGGTTCACATCATAGGAACTTTTCTATTGAATCTAGAGATGACATGTATCTCAATTCCTATGAGGAGGGATTAGAAAAGAGATGTAATTTGGTTCATATCATAGGAACTTTTCTATTGAATATACGCTAATGTTTATTTTCCTTTGAAATTAAGGGAGTATAGGAATACATTCATATGAACCAAGTGGCTCTAAAGCTATAGAAATGATATCATGTTTATTTCCTTTGAAATGTGGAGTATATGAATCTATTCCTATGAACCAATTGGCTCTAAAGGAAAAAATCCTATAAAAATCATATCATATAGAGTTCCTATGATATTCCTCGACACTAAAGGATGCTTGAAATTGTTGCGGGTGATACGATGGTCTTTCTTTGTAGACTCCTCACCCATCTTTATAGTTACCTCTCGAAGATGAATGAAATGATATATACATGGTATTCTACATGTGCAATTTGGTACAGGAAAACTCAGTAAAAGTTTGCGAGGTTCGAATTTTCAATAAAGCTATATGCACTGCATTTCGGAACAGAGGGAGCATACAACAGTTGCTAACACTCACGTGGAAGATTTTTGCGTAGGAGGAGTGGCTGTTCTGTTAAATGACATGGCAAAACTGACACTGTCGGATGCCGATCTAACGGTTCTTACGACGTTCGTCAGGAAAAGGCTTGTGGCGAACGTTTGTCGGATAATGATTTACGGACACATGCATTGCATTGATACATGCCCCCCTCTCTCTCACGCACACACACCCTCACGAGTCACGACTCTCCCGAGTCCTCTCGCAGACTCGCACGTCGCACCCACCGTCTATCTGCAGGTAGACGTCACGCACATATGTGATCTTCACGCCCTACCCTTAGAACTTCTAAAAAACAAAAGACGGCGCGCACATTTTATTTTAGCTCACACGTCACACACTCATACTATTACTCTTGCGGCGAACGTTCTTTGGGCATAGTATATTGTACTCTCACGAAAAGAAGCGGTGCACGCACAGACTAGTTCTCTCACACCCACTCGTGGGTACATGTAGGAGCGCATTTTTTTGAAGCTGGTACAACAAAATCACTCCACTATATATAAAAGCAGGAGCCTTAGCGCTTGCTTTACTAGGGTTCCTCTCGTTCACTCTCTCATGCTCTCTAGATCTAAGTAGCACATAGGTGGCCACACTCTCTCTCAGCTCACGGCTGGTCACAAATCCGGCCGGACAACCTCGACCGGGGCAGGGGTGTAGGTGCATCGTTCACACTGTCGTCGGCAGCGAGGGAGGAGACCAATGGCTGCCCGCGCGCTCCAATCGGCGGCCATGCCGTTCTCTGCGAGAGAGCGCCGGCTCAGGAGGGCCTCCGACCCCTTCTTCCTCCCTGTGGTATTGTGGCCAAGATGCGGCCTCCCAACGCCGTGTTTGCCACATGCCGATGACCCTTAGGTATATATTCCTTCGAAACCTGCCTTGCTCTAGTGCCCCAACTCCCTTCATGTGGATCCTTTTCTACTTCCGTCCGCTGTTCCAAAGCCACCTAGACTTCTATTATTATTAGAAGTAAAGCTAGTTCATATAGTCGACTCAAAGCGTTGGTTCAAACAGGGAAGCAAGTGGGAAAGCAGTAGCATGAATCTAGGACTTGGTTCTAAGAGGAAACGGGGGAAAGTAGTAATATCTGTCACTGCTTAAATAACCGTATTTCGTATTTGCGCAAACAGGGATGTCTGTCTCCATATCGTTTTGGGATGTCTATCTCCGTATCATTTCTATCCGCGCAATCAAAAGCACACACCTCAGTTTTAGTACAACTGTGCAAAATGAGCTGGCTATCCCTCGTTGCTGTCGTCTAACCTCCCGTCTTCAAGGTATCCCTACATTGGTAGTAACTAAGGTAGAATAACCAACGCAATCTAAAAGAAGCTGATTTGTATGTTTTACTTCCTGATTGCAGTGCAGGGATGAGCGAAAACAACCGCATCCTAGTCCCGAATGCACTTTCTACCAGTTCATCCATGGACCGAGGACTAGCTGGCACGGCTGCACGACGGTTTTTTGGACAGGTGCGCGGACAAGAGGCATTGTGGTCTGCTTATTTCTGCAAATAGCGGCGCTTAAATTTAGTGGAATGCACAAGCATTTCAGCTGGTCAGTACACTGCATGGTTCAGTTCAACATTCCAGCTGAGACCATAATTATAATTGGTTATTCTGGAATGAGAGAACCTAACCCTGGATGGTGGCAACAAGAAAAAACCAGAGTGAACTCCAGGAAATTTAAGCCCGTCGGGAGGCCCTTTGCTCAGAGAAGCCTTGCTTGTTTTTTCCTGATTTGTAAACCTTCTCACAACTTTGTCTTTTGCTATGAACTAGTATATGTTTGTTATGTTCTATGAATCATTCAGATGTATAAAATTGCTTAACTTATGCTTTTCAAGTTTTTTATGAAGACGAGTTTAATGTGAGTGTTCCACATGAGCGCTGGACTAGTGTGTGAATGTTTGGAATTTATTACATTGTGGCCTCAATTAACTGCATGAACCACTGTAACAAGATACAAAGTTGCTTATATGTTAGACAACAGATTGTTGATTGTTAGCTGGTTGATAGCCTAGTGTTGAAGCGAGCTGAGCCAATGTGTCGTGTTTTGCACAACTGCTTAGAAGTGGGGTAGCACCAACAGTGTTTACAAGTACTTATGTATACACCGACGCACGGTTCTCGAACAAGTGCTCTATTTCATCAAAACACACACTGCTCGTATGATAAACCGTGACAACTTATGTCTTACCATGCCATACTCATGAAAAAAACTAGTGAGGACGCATCTGTTTCGGCAACAATTATGATGGTTCTCACATGATTCACGGGCACACAAAAGTAGCAGCAGTTCCCATAGACAGATTCAAACAGAGTACTAGCCCTAGAGGGGTCGATAACAGGCAAGGTTCGAATAATTAGACACAATCCAAACTTCTATTAAACACTAGCTGGGGCAACTATTTCATGCCTCGATCTAATTTGGGATGGACACAAGACGGACCTTGCCATGAACATCATCGAGGACGTCCCGCAGCAGCTCAATCCTGTGAACCTTCATGAAGACAACCTTGTGGCCTTGCCACTGATAAACTTGTTTGTGGAGGCATGCCACGTCATCTTCCTGCGTAAGCTTGACAAGAACAGTATGCCTCACAAACGAAGGAGTAGCTTTGAACTTCTTGTGCTTCAATACACCCTGGACAACACGCCTGACAACAGTGAGGCTGGAATACAACTCTTCATTGGTATAACCGCAAATGGCTTCCATGATCCAACAGCCTAAGAACTCTGTTTTCCCAGTGCGTATATTCAGGTCGTCCGCCTCATAGCGAGTGACATGTACAACCACACAATCCTTGTCTGCATCAGGGCTCTAATTGAAATAGAAACAAATTCTGAATTACTTTTTAGTATAAGAAACACAAGTTATTTAAACCACTATGTATAGCATGACATCGAAGCTAATAAAATTTTGCATTATTAATCACCACATACATCCTTTTCTATAAAAAATCACCACATACTTAGATGAAAAACCACAATCGAGATCGGCAAAGAAGGAAATCAGCTTGGGCAGCTCAGCAGGGGGGACACATCCTCGAAGGGGGAAAACTGCTCCTGCAGTGCCACGGGGGCTGTAACCTCAAACGGGGCATTGACCATCTCAGTAGTGGACGTGAGCGTATCTGGGGTCGGCTCGGTGGTTGCCTCCATCTTCTTGGAGCTCTCTGTCTCGTGGGGATCAGCCTCCCACGTCTGCTCCAATATCGGCAGATCTTTGCCTGGTTCTCCTTGGTCCATCATGAAACTGATGAATACTAGGAGACCACTGAAAGGAAAACACAATCGCAATGACAATGAAACAAAAAAGAGAGTGAGGATCGGTTACTGCTTTGCAAAAGTTCTTTTTTTTCTCTGAACGAAAATATACCAACATCACGGATCCGCTTACCTTCCCTTCGTTCGGAGAGAAGAACAGTGGCAGATGCGAGTGTTGCCTTTCTTGAAGACGGTGAGGGAGAAGGGGATTCAGCGAAGAGTGAAATGATGGTTGCTTCGTCCGTCAAACTTAGACTGCGGGGAGGTGGGGTTTTGTGATACGACGGCTTGTTACTGCCGCACTATGACCGGGGTGACTCTCCGCCTGCATACTGCCTTCTAATTTGGTGGATGGCATTTGGGCCCCCGCGCTGCATGGCCCGCATGTCAGTGAACAAAAGTATAACGGCATCCAGTAGAGGGAGACGTTTCAATGACCTAGGAGGAGCCAGAAGCGGTAGAGTGTCTCCACTTTACTAGTAGTAATTGTTTCTCTAGGGCCAAGACAAAACAGCCCATCCACACTAGTAAATAGTAAAATCAATTCAAAAGCCCATATATTTATTGAATTGACGGATGGGTATGTCGAAGAGCAAAAAAAGGAGTTTCAGGTGGGCAAAATAGCTTCTGAACGTGCCGAGCTTGTATTTACAACATATTGTGGTCATAATCCAGTAAATTTTACGACCCATGATGTTCATTCTATGGACCTGACCGATCCATTTGACTGTGACTGCCGAAAACTGTGTTGGAGTTAGATGTTGTTGCCCTTTTCAATCTGGTTTTTTTTGTAAACCTGATGAACAATTAACCCTCGTGCTTTTGTACAGTTTGTAAGCTGGAGTTAGATGTTCCTGCCCTTTTCAACTCAGCTGTGACTGTCATATTTTCTTTGAAACAAGGCAAATGGCTTGCCATTCGTTTAATTTAGAGTGAAATATTGTAACAAATCCCAAGCAAGGGAAATAACATCACTCTCGCCGGCTGCTTGAGCTCACTGTGCATTACAGAAGCCAAGTGATTAGCCCCCACCAGCACCCACAAACTTATTTCGAACTAGCACATCAAATGGGCTATAAATTTTCATAGGAAAGGCTTCATGACCGTGACAGATTTGGATTCTGACATTTGGGACCCGCGAGGAAATAGCCTATCCAAGGTGGTGTCGACTTACTAGCCAGTCAACAAACGATTCTGCCTACCAGCCGTTGGATTGACATCGAACATCTGTCGTGTATCTTCTATCTCTTGTCTTCTTCTTCCTCCAGCCGCCCAAACCAAACCACCCCGCCGGCTCCGCCAGCTCCCGCCTCCCATGGCTGGCTGCGCCTCCGCCACCCTACCGTACGTACCCTCCAACGTTGGCCAGTCCCTCCCTCTATCCCCCCACACATCCTGTTATTCTCCGGCACGTCAGCCCCAACACGCACCCGCGCCTGAACCAGTCAACCCTCGTACTCCCCTCCACCTGTACTGGACCGATGCATCTTCAACGGCTCCTGTTTGTTCCGTCCGAGGCCTCGCTGTTGTCCTCCACCTTGCGGCCTTGGTTCGCTCGCCGTGCGCGGTGCGCCGCCCTCTTGCGTTGCCAACGTCGTCAACAACCGAGAGGAACAAGGAGATGACTGTACATGGAGAGGATGACAGTAGGGACCCACCAGCGTCATGGCAGTACGCAAGCAAGTGCCTCTATAGTACAAGCCCAAAAATATGGTTCCTCCTAATGGTTGGACATCTGGGGCTCACGCCATTGTCAACGTAGTCAATAAACGAGAGAATTACACTACAAGCGGCTGACACCAGGGACCCAGCAAGTCACACGGTTTTTTTTGAGGAACAAGCAGTTGTTATTTATACTAGTTTTAGCGATGGATCAGGGTAACAACGGGGCTGTGCGGGGGCTGTGGCCCGTCTAGCCAGGGTTTTATTTATGTTTACCACATCATGAGCCCAGTTGTGTTTTTTTCTTGCTGAAAATGGCTAGCCCAGTTCTATTTTTTAAAAGAAATAACCAAACAAGGCCTACTTGCTTTATGGCCCTGCTGGCCTGCAAATCTTTCAAGACGAGGAGAGTTTCATTCGGTTTGCCCAGAAATGGGCTGTACATTTATAAACACATCAAACCGGGAATTAGGTTCAATTTTTTTATTACAATATTAAATTCCATTGATTTTTATGCGTGGACAATTATTTGGATTTTATATTTATATAAATTATTTTTCAAAATAGTTTGAATGTGAATCGATATTTCTGGATTAAAAACAGTTGACCGCACCGAAATATGCAAAATTTCGTATACTTTTTAACCGTGGCCACAATATGGGGTGTACTGCTAACAAAAACAAGATGGGCTCCAAAAAAATTCTTAAGAATTAGCAAATGGGCTGTACATTATTAGAAATAATGGCAGATGGGATGTATGTTGTTTTCCATAGATTTGAGGCTAACTTGTGCGCCTACTACAGGTTGACGCGTATGCTTTCATAAAAAAAGGTTGACGCACACGCAACGCCCTATCTACTTAGTCAACACACGAGAGCAGTGACTGTTGGATGTCCATCCAACGGCTGTCGTGCTTCTTCAATCTCTGCTCTTCATGCTCCAGCCGCTCAAACAAGCGCCGGCGGGACTGCCTGCTCCCTCCTCCCATGCCCGGCTATGCTACCGCGCAGGCCTCATGGCCCCACCGTACTCCCATCGCTGGCCTAGCCATCCCTCTACTCACCCACACATGCTATTATTCTCCGGCGATGACAGACGAACCAGTAAACCCTCGTACTCCTCTGCGTGGGAAACAACTGCCAAGTATTCCCTGCCTCAGTGTCGTTCCCTTCCTAGGCCTCGTCGTCGTCCACCGCCCTGGTGCTCTCGGCGCGGCCTGGTCAACGTGGTTAATGAACGACATCCATCGGAAGTGGACTATACGTGGAGAGGCTGACAGCTGGGTCCACGGCCGCACGCAAGGAAATGCCTCCTTATTACGCGCAAAATAATGATTCCTCCAGCTGACAGCTAGGACCCATAGGAAGGGCCTCTGTATTTCGCGAAAAAATGTTCCCCCCGCTGACAGGTCGGACCCACCAGCTATATCTCCGCACGCAAGGAAGTGCCTCCTTATTACGCCCAAAAAATGAATACCCCCCTTCTAGCTGGGACCCACCATATTGTTGGGCTGACTTGTGGGCCTACTAAGTTGACGGGGACGGAGGGCTTTGTCAACTTAGTCAATACTCCAGTGACCGTATGATGTCCATCCAACGGCCATAGTGCTTCTTCAACCTCTGGTCTTCTTGCTCCAGCCGCCCAAAGTAGCGCCGGTCGTGCCGCCTGCTCCTGCCTCCCATGGCCGGCTATGCTACCGCGGAGGCCTCACCGCCCCCATACTACTCCCACCACTGGCAGGCCATCCCTCCACTCACCCACACCCCCTGTTATTCTGTGGCGATGGCAGCCTCACACCGCAGCCGAACCAGTGAACGCTCGTACTCCTCTCCGCGTGGGCATCCACTGCCGCGTCTTGCCCGGCTCCGCGTCGTCCCCTTCCTAGGCCTCGCCATTGTCCACTGCCGTGGTGCTCTCGGCACGGCGTGGTCAATGTGGTCAACGACCGACTTCCATCAAAAGAGTACTATACATGGAGAGGCTGACAGCTGGGCCCATGGCAGCCGCAAGGAAGTGCCTCCTTATTACGCGGAAAATAATTATTCCTCCACCTGACAGCGGGGACCCACCGGACGGGCCACCAGTATCTTGTGAAAAAAATCATTTCCCCCTGACTGCTGGGACCCACCGGACGGGCCACCGTATTTCACGAAAAAACGTCCCCCCGCTGTCAGCTCGGACCCACCGAAAGTGCCTCCTTATTACGCACAAAAAAATGAATACTCCCCTGTCTAGCTGGGACCCACCTTGGTGGGAGGCTGACTTGTGGGCCTACTAAGTTGACGGGGACGAAGGGCTTTGTCAACTTAGTCAATATGAACGATTCTAGCTCCAGTGACTGTACGATGTCCATCCAACGGCCGTAGTGCTTCTTCAACCTCTGGTCTTCTTGCTCCAGCCGCCCAAAGCAGCGCCGGTCGTGCCGCATGCTCCTGCCTCCTGTGGTCGGCTGTGCTGCCGCAGGGGCCTCACCGCCCCCTACTATTCCCACCGCTGGCCAGGCCCTGCGGCAACGGCAGCCTCACACCACAGCCGAACCAGTGAATCCCTCGTACTCCTCTCCGTGCGGGCTTCCACTACCGCGTCTTCCCCGGCTCCGCGTCATCCCCTTCCTATGCCTCGCCGTCGTCCACTGCTGTGGTACTCTCTGCGCGACGTGGTCAACATGGTCAAGGAACGACTTCCATCGGAGGAGTACTGTACGTGGAGAGGCTGACAGCTGGGTCCACGGCCACATCCCAGTTTTTTTTGTGATTTGCCAAGTAAGTCACTTTATCAGGCCTGTTGGGCTGCAAATCTTTCAAGACGAGGAGAGCTTTCATTCGGCTGGCCGAGAAAATGGCCCATCAGTAATGAGAAATGGGCTGTACATTTTGAAAAGACATCAAACCGGTAATTAGTTTTAAATATTTTTTTCATTTCAAGATTTTAAATTACATTAATTTTTATGTGTGGAGAATTTTTTGGATTTTATATTGATATACATTTATTTTTAAAATCAGTTTGAATGTGAGTCGAAATTTCGGGATTAAAAACAGTTTGGACCGCACCGAAATATGCAAAATTTCGTATAATTTTTTAACCGTGGCCACAATATGGGCTGTAATGCTAACAAAAAGAATATGGGCTCCTAAAAAAACCTTAAGAATTAGCAAATGGGCTGTAAATTATTAGAAATAATAGCAGATGGGCTGTATGCTGTTTTCCACAGATTTGAGGCTTTCCTAAAAAAAGGTTGACGCACAAGAACTGACTGTTGGATGTCCATCCAACGGCCGTCGTGCTTCTTCAATCTCTGCTCTTCCTGCTCCAGCCACTCAAACAAGTGTCGGCGGGACTGCCTGCTCCCTCCTCCCCGCGGCCGGCTATACTGCCGTGCAGGCCTCACCGCCCCACCATACTCCCATCGCTGGCCTAGCCATCCCTCTACTCACCCACACCTGCTGTTATTCTCCGGCAACGGCAGATGAACCAGTAAACCCTCATACAGTCATACTCCCCTCCGCGTGGGAAACAACTGCCGAGTCTTCCCTGCCTCCGTGTTGTCCCCTTCCTAGGCCTCGCCGTCGTCCACCGCCGTGGTGCTCTCGGCGCGGCGTGGTCAATGTGGTCAACGACCGACTTCCATCGGAAGAGTACTATGCGTGGAGATGCTGACAGCTGGGTCCACGGCCGCAGCAAGGAAGTGCCTCCTTATTACGCCCAAAATAATTATTCCTCCACCTGATAGCGGGGACCCACCGGACGGGCCACCGTATTTTGCAAAAAAATGTTTCCCCCCTGACTGCTGGGACCCACCAGCTACACCTTCGCACACAAGGAAGTGCGTTCGAAAAAAAAACGATTCGCCCCCTGACTGCTGGGACCCACCAGCTACATCTTCGCACGCAAGGAAGTGCCTGACAGTCGGGACCCACCTGGTCGAAGTGTACATAGCGTTGTCATTCTGGTCGCGAACATGTACGTACATATATACTGGTGGATGTAGAGGCGCATGTGTCGTAGTAGAGGCGCGCACGTAGCATGTACACGTACGTACAGCGGCCAGGGTGCAAGAAAGAAAATACGGCACGTATGTGTACATACGGGTGGGGTCTCGAACGCCTACTCACGCATACGTACGACGAGGGCTCGTTGACATGGCTGGGTCGGAACGGAGAAACAGCGTCGTCGTCGTGTTCATGGGGAGGCAACAGAATGCATCGTGTTCATGGGGAGGCAACAGAATGCGTCGTGTTCATCGGGAGGCAACGGAACGCGTGGGAGCCAACCGGCTGGGTCGGAACAGAATGCGTGGTCGTGTTCATCGGGAGGGCTTGGACGGAACAGGCGATGGAAACGAGGCCTGGCGTACCGCAGAACGGGGGAAACGACCTTGTGTTCGACCGGCCATGTTCGAAACGGGATCCTGTCCATCGGGAGGGGTCTGGCGTACCGCAAAACAGACGAAACAGACCTCCTACGGTCGAAACATGGGTCCTGTTGATCGGAAGGGGTGTGGTGTACCAAAAAACGGATGAAACAGACCTCCTACGGTCGAAACGGGGGTCCTGTTGATCGGGAGGGGTGTGGCGTACCGCAAAACGGATGAAACGGACCTCCTACGGTCGAAACGGGGGTCCTGTTCATCGGGAGGGGTGTGGCGTCCCGCAAAACGGGATTCCACAGGATACTGTTCATCTCCACCATCGACCTCCTCCAGCCTCCACGGGCTACCGTCGACCTCCTCCAGCCTCCACGGGCTCCTGTTCATCCAGCCTCCACCGCGCACTACGCCACCAGCTACTGTTCAACAACCCCTCCATGGGCACCCCTCCACCGTCTACTGTTCAACCACCCCTCCATGGGCACCCCTCCACCGTCTACTGTTCAACCACCCCTTCACGGGCAGCCCTCCACCGTCTACTGTTCATCCAGCCCTCCACACCACGGGGTCCTGTTCATCCAGAGGCAACGCCACCGCTCACTGTTCATCCACCCCCCTCCCCCCGCAACGCTCATTGTTCATCCCAGAGGCAGCATCGATCGGCTTCAGTTAGTAGCAGTAGCGAAGGAATCGCTCGATCGGGTTCAGTTAACAGCCATCGATCGATCGCTCGGGTTCAGTAACACGTAGCCTGTAGTGCAATCGCTCGGGTTCAGTTAGAGCCCAACGCCTCGCTCGTGTTCAGTTAGAGCCAACGCCTCGCACACACGCGCGTACGTGTACGAGAGAAACGCGCATCCCTCGGCCCCTGACCTCCCACCGTAACTGGGAACTCCCCAAAATTTTCCTCGCCCTCGCTTCTACCACAGTTTTTTCTGTCATGGACGGCCCAAAGAATGTCATGCAGCTGCGTCTCCGGCCCGCCCAGGACGAAAAGCCCATTTTCTGTCATGATTTTTTGTCATAGAAGTAGGTGCCCACCACATCTATGATGATACCGGGTTTTGTCACAATTATCGTCATAGAAGTGTCATATGTATGACACAATTTTTTTCGTTTGGCCCAAAATGTCACGGATGTGTCTTTTTTTGTAGTGAAAGTACTCGCAAGCAAGGATCTACACTACATATGCATTGGTATCAATGAAATGGGTAGTATCTGTGGACTGAACTGCAGAATGCTATAATAAGAGGGGGATAGCTAGTCCTATCAAAGACTATGCTTCTGGCAGCCTCCAACTTGAAGCATGTAGAAGAGAGTAGCAAGAGCAGCATTAAGGAGCACCGCATAGCATAATCCTACCTGGCGATCCTCCCCTTGTCGCCCTGTGGGAAAGCGATCACCGGGTTGTATCTGGAACTTGTAAGAGGTGTGTTTTATTTAGTATTCGGTTCTAGTTGTCATAAGGTCGGAATATAACTCCGGGTCGTCCTTTTACCGACGGACACGACTATTCGAATAGATAAACTTCCCTGCAGGGGTGCACCACATTACCCAACACGCTCGATTCCTCTGGCCGGACACACTTTCCTGGGTCATACCCGTCCTCGGAAGATCAACACGTCGTAGCCCTACCTAGGAACAACAGAGAGGTCAGCACATCGGTCTAAATCCTAGGCGCGCAGGGGTCTGGGCCCATCGCCATTTGCACACCTGCACTTTGTGAACGTGGCCGGTAAGCAGACCTAGCCTCCCTAATACAAGAGCAGCGTTCCAGTCCAATCCGGCATGCGCCGCTCAGTCGCTGACATCAAGAAGGCTTCGGCTGATACCACGACGTCGAGTGCCCATAACTATTCCCGCGTAGTTGGTTAGTGCGTATACGCCAGTGGCCAGACTCAGATCAAATATCCAGATCTTGTTACGTGTGTTATTATAAGTATCCGCGGACGCCGACCAGGGACCAGACCCACCTGTCTCCTAGGTGGTCGCAACCTGCCCTGTCGCTTCGCCACAAAGTAACCATTAGGGGGCTACTGGGAACCCAGGCCCACCACTACCTGGGTGGAACCACCTGCCCCTTTAGCCCCCATCTTCGAATCATCAACATAAGTATGTAACAGTATAATATATACCCGTGATCACCTCCCGAGTGATCACGGCCCAATAGTATAGCATGGCAGAAGGACAAGAGTGTAGGGACACTAATGTAATACTGGCATCCTATACTAAGCATTTTAGGATTGTAGGTAAAGGTAACAGCAAAAGTAACAAGGACAGGCTATGCAGCAGAATAGGTTCAAACCGATGAAACAGTAACACTACTCTAATGCAAGCAGTAGAGGGAAGGAGTAGGCGATATCGGGATGAACAGGGGGGCTTGCCTGGAAGCTCAGTTGCACATGTATAGTCGTACTCGGTGGCATCAGCGCCGGTCTCGGGGTCTACTGGAGAGGAAGAGGGGGAGGAAATAGTAAATACGGAGCAAACAAAGCATTACAAAATATAACAAGGCAATACGCGGTGCCAGGGGTGAGCTAACGTAGGGATAGGTGATACCGGCGAAGGGGGAAAACATCCGGGAAAGTATTCCCGGTGTTTCGAGTTTTCGGACAAACGAACCGGAGGAGGACGGTTGCAGGTTCGCTATGATAGGGACGTGTGGTGAATGAACAAACTGCGTATTCAGATTCGTCTCATCGTTCTGAGCAACTTTCATGTACAAAGTTTTTTCATCCGAGTTACGGTTTATTTTATATTAATTTAAGATTTTCAAACATTTACTAGAATTAATAGATTAGTTTAATTCAAAAAATATTTATTGCATCAGCATGATGTCAGCATGACGTCAGCAGTTAGTTGACTGGGTCAAACTGATGCGTGGGGGCCATTTGTCATTGACAGAGCTTAACTAAACATGATTAGTTAGTTTAATAAGTGATTAGGTTAGTATAACAGATTTAATTAAGTTAATTAATTATTTAACTAATTATTATTATTATTATTATTCCTTTTTTGTTGTTTGACTAAAATGGGCATGTGGCCCATATGTCATAGGCCCAGACGGCCATATCGGGCACGGGCGACGGGTTATGGGTGCAGGACACTGGCGCCGCCCGAACGGGCACAGCGGGCGCCCGACCGCTGGCGACGACAAGGGCATGGCGGAGGCAGGCGGGGCTGCCGGCGGAGGGTGTCGGGGCACTGACGGTGATGTGGCGGTGAGAGGTGGCGAACCTCGGCAGGGCAGCAGCTGAAACAGCTGCAGCCGCAGGGAGGGCACAATTGCGGTGCGCGGCGAGCGCGCCTGGGTGGAGGCGAGCCGATCGGGCGGCCAGGGGAGGCCGGAGGCTAATAACCCGCAAGTATAGGGGATCGCAACAGTGGGTAAAGTATTCAACCCAAATTTATTGATTCGACACAAGGGGAGCCAAAGAATACTCTCAAGTATTAGCAGCTGAGTTGTCAATTCAACCACACCTGGAAACTTAATATCTGCAGCAAAGTATTTAGTAGCAAAGTAATATGATAGTAGTGGTAACGGTAGCAATAGTAAAAGTAATGTTTTTGGTGTTTTGTAGTGATGATAGCAATAGCAACGGGAAAGTAAATAAGCGAAGAACAATATATGGAAAGCTCGTAGGCAATGGATCGGTGATAGAGAATTATGTCGGATGTGGTTCATCATGTAACAATCATAACCTAGGGTGACACAGAACTAACTCTAGTTCATTGATATAATGTAGGCATGTATTCCGAATATAGTCATACATGCTTATGGAAAAGAACTTGCATGACATCTTTTGTCCTACCCTCCCGTGGCAGCGGGGTCCTTACGGAAACTAAGGGATATTAAGGCCTCCTTTTAATAGAGAACCGGAACAAAGCATTAACACATAGTGAATACATGAACTCCTCAAACTACGGTCATCACCGGTAAGTATCCTGATTATTGTCACTTCGGGGTTAACGGATCATAACACATAATAGGTGACTATAGTCTTGCAAGATAGGATCAAGAACACTCATATATTGATGTTAATAGGTTCAGATCTGAAATCATGGCACTCGGGCCCTAGTGACAAGCATTAAGCATAGCAAAGTCATAAAAACATCAATCTTAGAACATAGTGGACACTAGGGATCAAACCCTAACAAAACTAACTCGATTACATGATAGATCCCATCCAACCCATCACCGTCCAGCAAGCCTATGATGTAATTACTCACGCATGGCGGTGAGCATCATGAAATTGGTGATGCAGGATGGTTGATGATGACGATGGCGACAGATTCCCCTCTCTGGAGCCCCGAACGGACTCCAGATTAGCCCTCCCGAGAGGTTTTAGGGCTTGGCGGCGGCTCCGTATCGTAAAACGCGATGATTTCTTCTCTCTGATTTTTTTCTCCCCGAAACTCAATATATGGAGTTGGAGTTGGTGTCGGAGAGGCATCAGGGGGCCCACGAGGTAGGGGGCGCGCCCTAGGGGGGCAGGCGCACCCCACCCTTGTGGGCAGGTGGTGGGCCCCCTGGCCTTCATCTTTTGCAGGTATTTTTCATATTTTCTAAAAAGTTGCTTCATGAAGTTTCAGGTCATTCCGAGAACGTTTGCTCCTGCACATAAATAACACCATGGTAATTCTGCTGAAAACATCGTCAGTCCGGGTTAGTTCCATTCAAATCATGCAAGTTAGAGTCCAAAACAAGGGCAAAAGTGTTTGGAAAAATAGATACGTTGGAGACGTATCAACTCCCCCAAGCTTAAACCTTTGCTTGTCCTCAAGCAATTCAGTTGACAAACTGAAAGTGATAAAGAAAAACTTATACAAACTCGGTTTGCTCTTGTTGTTGTACATATGTAAAGCCAGCATTCAAGTTTTCAGCAAAGATTATAACTAACCACATTTGCAATAACACATAGGTCTCAAGTTTACTCATATCAATAGTATAATCAACTAGCGAGCCATAATAATAAATCTCAGATGACAACACTTTCTCAAAACAATCATAATATGATATAACAAGATGGTATCTCGCTAGCCCTTTCTGAGACCGCAAAACATAAATGCAGAGCACCTTTAAAGGCCGAGGACTGACTAGACATTATAATTCATGGTAAAGGAGATCCAGTCAAGTCATACTCAATGTAAACTAATAGTAATGAATGCAAATGACAGCGGTGCTCTCCAACTGGTGCTTTTTAATAAGAGGTGATGACTCAGCATAAAAGTAAATAGATAGGCCCTTCGCAGAGGGAAGCAAGGATTTGTAGAGGTGCCAGAGCTCGGTTTTGAAACAGAGGTGAATAATATTTTGAGCGGTATACTTTCATTGTCAACATAACAACCAAGAGATGGCGATATCTTCCATGCTACACACATTATAGGCGGTTCCCAAACAGAGCGGTAAAGTTTATACTCCCCCTTCCACCAACAAGCATCAATCCATGGCTTGCTCGAAACAACGAGTGCCTCCAACTAACAAGAGTCTCAGGGGGAGTTTTGTTTGCAATTATTTTGATTTAGTTTTCATAAAGCATGGGACTGGGCATCCCGGTGACCAGCCATTATCTCGTGAGTGAGGAGCGGAGTCCACTCCTCTTGAGAATAACCCGCCTAACATGGAAGATACAAACAACCCTAGTTGATACATGAGCTATTCGAGCATACAAAACAGGATATTTATTTGAAGGTTTAGAGTTTGGCACATACAATTTTACTTGGAACGACAGGTAGATACCATATATAGGTAGGTATAGTGGACTCATGTGGAATAACTTCGGGGTTTAAGGGATTGGATGCACAAGCAGTATTCCCGCTTAGTACAGGTGAAGGCTAGCAAAAGACTGGGAAGTGACCAGCTAGAGAGCGATAACAGTCATGAACATGCATTAAAATTAATCAACACCGAATGCATGTATGAGTAGGATATAATCCACCATGAACATAAATATCGTGAAGGCTATGTTGATTTTGTTTCAACTACATGCGTGAAAATGCGCCAAGTCAAGTCACTTAAATCATTCAGAGGAGGATACCACCCTATCATACCACATCATAACCATTTTAATAGCATGTTGGCACGCAAGGTAAACCATTATAACTCATAGCTAATCAAACATGGCACAAGAAACTATAATCTCTAATTGTCATTGCAAACATGTTTATTCATAATAGGCTGAATCAGGAACGATGAACTAATCATATTTACAAAAACAAAAGAGGTAGAGTTCATACCAGCTTTTCTCATCTCAGTCAGTCCATCATATATCATCATAATTGCCTTTCACTTGCACGACCGAACGATGTGAATAATAATAATAGTGCACGTGCATTGGACTAAGATGGAATCTGCAGGCATTCAATAAACAGGAGAAGACAAGGCAATATGGGCTCTTTTGTCAGATAAACAATAATGCATATAAGAACCACTTCAACAATTTAATTATGGTCTTCTCCTATCGACCCCCAAAGAAAAGAAAATAAATAAAACTATTTACACGAGAAAGCTCCCAACAAGCAAAAGAAGAACATGAAATATTTTTGGGTTTTCTTTTCAATTACTACTACAAGCATGGAAATTAAACTGATTAAAAGCTACAACTAATTTTTTTGGTTTTTCTTAAGGTTTATTAAACACACAAGAAGAAAACATAAAAAGGGAATTAAACTAGCATGGATGATACAATGAAAAAGTATGAGCACCGACATCTAGCAATGAGTGTGTGAACATAAATGTAATGTCGGTGGGAAATACGTACTCCCCCAAGCTTAGGCTTTTGGCCTAAGTTGGTCTATGGCCATGGCTGGCCTGGCGGGTATCCATAATAGTAGTTGGGGTCGTACTGCGATGGAGCGGCTATCGCCTGCTGAGCTGTAGCGTGGCGACGAGCGGCCTCCTCTCTCCTCTCGTACTCATCTGCCTCCTCTCTGGTAATAGTATATCTTCCTCTTGTCTGATAATCAAAGAAGCTAGGAGCAGGGAGAGTAATACGGACAGCACGACGTCTGTCAAAGATTAGTCGATACTGGAGAGGTGATTCGTTCCTCTCGACAAACTGGTGGTGAGCCATAGCATTAAAATCTAGATAAGCAGGAGGTAATTCAATATCATCTTCATGTATGACTATACCAAGAAAATTAGCTATGCGGGTTGCATAACTTCCACCAAAGAAATCTCCATTGAATCTATTAAGATGCAACATACATGCAACAATGGCTCCCAAATTATAAGATTTGTCTCCTAACAGAGCACTCCTAAGAATACTGAGGTCAGGGACACACATGTGACATGCTTCATCTTTACCATTTATGCATCTGCCTATGAAGAGAGCAAAATAATGTATATCAGGAAAGTGAATGCTCCCTATGGTAGCTTGTGTAATATCTCTAGATTCTCCCACAGTTATGCTAGCAAGAAAATCTCTAAATTCAGATTTGCGAGGATACCTTATACTACCCCATTGTGGAAGTGCAGTGGTAAAATCCTCTAAGTCCATAGTGTAAGAATTATCGTAAAGATCAAACAGGACAGTTGGAGAATTACGTGAAGTTGAAAATTTAAACCTCCTCACAAAGGTACTGGTGAGGTTGTGATACTGGCTGCACTTCTCTTCCTCGAAGCTCATGAGATCAGCATTACACAAATATGTGTTGAATTCTTCCTTAATTCCCGCTCGATCCATAAAGTTCTCAGAAGGCCATTCACAAGGACGCACTAGAGCGTCTCTTGGTGGCTCGTCATCAGCATCACGCATTGCAAGCCTGGGTCCTTGCTTCCTTGAAGAACCACCTTGGAACATTTTCCTAAGCATATTTCTTCCGCTGAAAAATTCTGAATTTTTTAGTAACTTCAAAATAAAAGTAAACCAAACTCAATAATATTGATAGCAACTACTCCTACAAGTGCCTAGAGCCTATATCATGCATCAAAACTACTTTTGACCATATAAATTTGACATGCAAGCTCAAGAACAGGGTCACCTAAGCAGCAAAAATTTGCAATGAATAAAGCACTAGAACAAAAACTAATTGGACTAATGGAGGAGTCACATACCAAGGAACAATCTCCCCAAGTAGTTTTGTGAGAGGTGCTTTGAGCAAGGAGATCGAAAATGGCAGCAAAACGAGCTTGGACTCGGGTTTGAGCTGGATATTCGTGTTTGGGGGAGGAAGAAGGAGTGTATGGGTGAAAGGATAAGTGGAGGAGGGCCACCGTGGGCCCACGAGGCAGGGGGGCGCGCCCAGGGGGGTAGGGCGCGCCCTCCACCCTCGTGGGCAGGTGGTTGGCCCCCTTGTTGTGTTCTCAGTGCCAAATATTCTCAAATATTCTAGAAAAAATCATATTTAAATTTCAAGGCATTTGGAGAACTTTTATTTTCGAGGTATTTTTATATTGCATGGATAATCAGATAACAGACAGAAAAATATTTATTTTTATTTTATTTAATATAAATAACAGAAAGTAAAAGTGGGGTACAGAAGGTTGTGCCTTCTAGTTTCATCCATCTCATGATCATCAAAAGGAATCCGTTAACAAGGTTGATCAAGTCTTGTTAACGAACTCATTCCGAATAACATGGAACCAGAGAAATTTCGAATAACACTATGTTACCTCAACGGGGATATGCACATCCCCAATAATAAGAATATCATATTTCTTCTTGACAGTTGGAAGAGGAAATTCAAAACCTCCAAATATAATCGATGGAATTTTTCCAATAGAGTTGATACTATGAACTTGAGGTTGTTTCCTCGGAAAGTGTACCGTATGCTCATTACCATTAACATGAAAAGTGACATTGCCTTTAGTGCAATCAATAACAGCCCCTGCAGTATTTGAAAAGGGTCATCCAAGAATAATAGACATACTATCGTCCTCGGGAATATCAAGAATAACAAAGTCTGTTAAAATAGTAATGTTTGCAACTACAACAGGCACATCCTCACAAATACCGACATGTATAGCAGTTGATTTATCAGCCATTTGCAAAGATATTTCAGTAGGTGTCAACTTATTCAAATCAATTCTACGATGTAAAGAGAGAGGCATAACACTAACACCGGCTCCAAGATCACACAAAGTAGTTTTAACATAGTTTCTTTTAATAGAGCATGGTATAGTGGGTACTCCTGGATCTCCAAGTTTCTTTGGTATTCCACCCTTAAAAGTATAATTAGCAAGCATGGTGGAAATTTTAGCTTCTGGTATATTTGTTTTATTTGTAATAATATCTTTCATGTACTTAGCATAAGGATTGGTTTTGAGTATATCAGTTAATCGCATACGCAAAAAGATAGGTCTAATCATTTCAGCAAAGCGCTCAAAATCCTCATCATCGTTTTTCTTGGATGGTTTGGGAGGAAAGGGCATGGGTTTCTGAACCCATGGTTCTCTTTCTTTACCATGTTTCCTAGCAACAAAGTCTTCCTTATCATAACGTTGATTCTTTGATTGTGGGTTATCAAGATCAACATCAGGTT
The DNA here is from genome assembly GCF_056163025.1 of Triticum urartu. Lineage (NCBI taxonomy): Eukaryota > Viridiplantae > Streptophyta > Magnoliopsida > Poales > Poaceae > Triticum > Triticum urartu. Next base: position 368,975,649 of record NC_141878.1, read on the forward strand.
CAATTTCTATGTCATTATCATTACTAGGTTGAGCATCATCATGAACATTATCATTAACATTATCACTAGTTTCAGGTTCATTACCAGATTGAATTTAAGCATCAGAAATAGAAATATCATTTGGATTCTCAGGTGTTTCAGTGATAGGTTCACTAGAAGCATGCAAAGTCCTATCATTTTTCTTTTTCTTCTTTTTAGAAGAACTAGGTACATCTATATTATTTCTCTGAGAATCTTGCTCAATTCTCTTAGGATGGCCTTTAGGATACAAAGGTTCCTGAGTCATTTTACCACCTCTAGTCATAACTCTAACAGCATTACGTTATATTTACTATTCAATTCATTGAGCAAATCATTTTGAGCTTTAAGTACTTGTTCTACTTGAGTACCATAGAAGCATGTTTACTAATAAGTTTAAGTTCACCTTTAACATTAGCCATATAATCACCCAAGTGTTCTAGCATATTTGAATTGTATTTCAATTGTCTACCAAAATAAGCATTAAAATCTTCTTGCTTAGCCATAAATTTATCAAACTCATCTAAGCATGGGCTAGCAAATTTAGTGTCGGAGTAAATGACCACGGGTAGCCTAGCCGGCTCCCCCTGGCTCGTCAGAAAAATTATAGGCCGATCGAGCCTCCTAGCGTCCAAGACGTGGGGCCGCCTTCCTCCAACTGGCTACCTCTCAGGCTGGCTGCACAAAAGCGGCTCAGCCCTAGAATCCTTGTGAAACAAAACCACGAGAGGGCCGGCTCCAAGAAGCCGACCTCGAGAAGGCCGACTCCAAGAAGCCGGCCCCTCAGTAGGCGGCCAAGATCGTGCCCTTAGAGTCTGCGCCCACATAACGGCGATGATATGGGGCGTGGCTACGGTGAAGCCTGCCACCCCCGAATCCCGGGGCACGCATGGCCACAGTACGCCGTACGGGGCGGCCATCACCCGTCCGGCGTGGCACTGTTGCCATGTTGACCATGACATCGCCCACAGCGAGCAGTCAGTACGACATGTGGGTGGCGGTCCCCCTCAGTCAGGGAGATACCCAAAAGCGGCCAGGCCTCCCGCAGTCGGCCTGGGGTATGGCCGGCTCCCAATAGCCGGCCCGCTCTCTCCCTCGAAGGAGGCGCCTCATTAAGGAGATAAGACGGGGTAAGGCTACAGTGATGAGCCGCCCGACGGCGGCACTGTAGCCATGCTTACCACGACGAAGCCCTCATCACTAGAGGCAAGTCAATAGTAACCAGCCTCCGACAAGACCCCCGAGCGGTGGGACCGGCCTGTCGACCAGAAGGCCGGTAGCCGGCGGGGTCCACCAGTCGGCGGGCCCCATCGGTCGGCGGAGAAGACGGCGAGCGTAGACACAGACGGCTGGGCCTGCGCCCAGCCGGATTACCATTGTACCCCTGGGGGGTAGGCCTATATAAACCCCCCAGGGCACCCATGCAGGGGGATCCCCTTTCCAGTAGTTCTAGACATCACATCGAGAGGAGAAGCAGGCTAGCCTTGCCCTTCTTCATCCTTTCACCGAACAGCTCAAGGAGCCTCTTGTAGCTATTTGTTGATCTAGTGACCATGCGGAGACCCCGCAGAGCAGTAGTAGGGGTGTTATCTCCACAGAGAGCCCTGAAGCTGGGTAAGATCCGCCGGCGTGCATGTCTTCGCCTTATCCCGTTTCCAAGCACCGGCGATGTTTTATTGGCTCCCACAATGATAAGCCACCCGTTGGCATATGTCACACCAACCACCCGACATTTAGTAAATGGGATTTCAGCTTTATCATATCTATAGAGAGAATTTACCTTTACTACCTGTGTCAGGTTATCAAGACCATAAGTTTCTTCAATAGGTAAAGGATTAAGATTATATGTTTCTTCAACAGGCGATAAATTAAGACCATGTATTTCTTCAATAGGAGGTAAATTCTTAACGTCTTCAGCTTTAATACCTTTTTCTTTCATAGATTTCTTTGCCTCTTGCATATCTTCAGGACTGAGAAATAGAATACCCCTTTTCTTCGGAGTTGGTTTAGGAATAGGCTCAGGAATTGGCTCCGGAGGTGTCTAATTATTTTCATTTGTCAACATATTATTCAATAGAATTTTAGCTTCATCCGGTGTTCTTTCCCTGAAAACAGAACCAGCACAACTATCCAGGTAATCTCTGGAGGCATCAGTTAGTCCATTATAAAAGATATCAAGTATTTCATTTTTCTTAAGAGGATGATCAGGCAAAGCATTAAGTAATTGGAGAAGCCTCCCCCAAGCTTGTGGGAGACTCTCTTCTTCAATTTGCACAAAATTATATATATATCCCTTAAAGCAGCTTGTTTCTTATGAGCAGGGAAATATTTAGCAGAGAAGTAATAAATCATATCCTGAGGACTACACACACAACCAGGATCAAGAGAATTAAACCATATCTTAGCATCACCCTTTAATGAGAACAGAAATATTTTAAGGATGTAAAAGTAACGAGTTCTCTCATCTTTAGGGAACAGGGTGGCTATATCATTCAATTTAGTAAGATGTGCCACAACAGTTTCAGATTCATAACCATGAAAAGGATCAGATTCAACCAAAGTAATTATATCAGGATCAGATTCAACCCAGAGCACCCAGAGAGGTTCGCCACCATCGGGGCAAACCTGGACAGCAAATAGGAAGGCGAGCTCGTCGATTTCCTCCGTGAGAATTGGGACATCTTCGCATGGTCCCCCAAGGACATGCCGGGTGTTCCGAAGGAATTCGCCGAGCACAAGCTACACGTCCGAGAAGGTGCAAAACCAGTCAAACAGCCCCTCCGCCGACTATCGGAAGAGAAGAGAAGGATTGTAGGAGAAGAGATAGCCCGGCTTCTGGCAGCCGGCTTCATTATGTAGGTTTTCTTTACAGAGTGGCTCACCAACCTAGTCCTTGTGCTGAAGAAAAATAACAAGTGGTGCATGTGTATAGACTACACCAGCCTCAACAAGGCCTGTCCCAAATATCCCTTCGCCTTGCCAAGGATTGATCAAGTGATAGACTCCACAGCCGGATGCGAGCTGTTGAGCTTCTTGGATGCTTACTCAGGCTACCACCAGATAAAGTTGGATCCAGCTGACCGCCTGAAGACCGCCTTCATCACACCATTCGGAGCTTTCTGCTACCTGACTATGACATTCGGCTTGAGAAATGTCGGTGCCACTTTTCAGCGTTGCATGCAGAAATGCCTCCTCAAACAACTCGGCAGAAATGCCCACGTCAATGTAGATGATATTGTGGTGAAGACGAAGAAGCGCGGCACCTTGCTGGAAGACCTCAGAGAGACATTTGAAAACTTGCGCCGTTTTCAGATCAAGCTCAACCCCGAGAAATGCGTGTTCGGAGTACCAGCCGGCCAGCTCCTGGGCTTCCTGGTTTCCGAACGCGGCATCAAGTGCAACCCTATGAAGATCAAGGCCATAGAGAGAACGGAGATTCCCTCCAAGCTACGAGACGTCCAGAAGTTCACCGGATGCTTGGCTTCCCTGAACCGCTTCATCAGCCGGCTCGGAGAGAAAGCTCCCCCCTCTACTGACTCATGAAGAAGTCCACTCACTTTGAGTGGAACGACTAAGCAGGCCAAGCTTTCCACGAGCTAAAGAAGATGCTGGCCACGCCGCCTGTCTTGGCGGCGCTGACTGAAAAAGAGCCCATGCTCCTTTATATTGCCGCCACTAGCCGGGTGGTCAGCACAGTTATCGTGGTCCAGCGCCCAGAAGAAGGCCGAGCTCAGCTAGTCCAGAGGCCGGTGTATTATTTAAGCGAAGTATTATCCGCCTCAAAGCAAAACTACCCACACTACCAGAAGATGTGCTAGGGTGTGTACTTCGCCTCCAAGAAGCTCAAGCCCTACTTTCAAGAGCACCCCATCACGGTCGTATGTACTGCCCCGCTTGCCGAGATCATAGGCAGTCGGGATGCATCCGGCCGGGTGGCAAAATGGGCCATTGAGTTGGCTCCTTACACGATCTTCTACCAGCCCCACACCGCCATTAAATCCCAAGCACTGGCCGACTTCCTCGTCGACTGGGCCGAAACCCAGTACCTGCCACCGGCCCCTGACTCCACTCATTGGCGGATGCACTTCGATGGGTCCAAGATGCACACCGGCTTGGGAGCCGGCATCATCCTCACCTCTCCCAAGGGCGACAAGCTCAAGTACACATTGCAAATTCATTTTGCCGCCTCCAACAATGTGGCCGAGTACGAGGCGCTCATACACGGGCTCCGGCTAGCCAAAGAGCTCGGCATCCGCCGGATCCTGTGCTATGGCGACTCGGATTTGGTGGTCTAGCAGTCATCTGGCGACTGGGACGCCAAGGATGCGACCATGGCGAGCTACCGCTTCCTCGTTCAGCAAATCAGTGGATATTTTGAAGGATGCGAGTTCGTTCATGTACCACAGGCCGACAACGTGCAAGCAGATGCCCTGGCACGAATAGGCTCCACCCGGCAAGCTATACCAGCCGACGTTTCTCTCCACCGCTTCCTCAAGCCGTCTATAAAGCCGTCTCCAGAATCCGATTCCATCTTCGTGCCGCCTGACCCCGACGCAGTCGGATCCGACTTGGGGAACCAAGCAGGCAGCTCGGGGACTTCGACAGGCGGCCCGGGGACTGCCATTGTCGCACCCGGCCCGGGAACTTCGGAACTCGTCCCGGGGGCTATTGCAGCCGGCCTGGGGACTGCATCGACACAACAGACAGTGGCCGACTCCAACTCTTCACCACCCAGTCCGCCCACCCTGGTCACAGTAGCAGTTTTGACAGTAGAAGAAGTCGCAGCTCCATCATGGGCCCAGCCCATCCTCAACTTCTTAGTAAACAGAGAGTTTCCAACTGACGAGATCTCGGCAAGACAAGTCCAACGCCGAGCCGGAGCATACACAATAGTAAACCGAGAGCTTGTTAGGCGCATCGTCACTGGAGTCTTCCACCGCTGCGTCGAGCCAGAGAAGGGCATAGCAATCCTCAAAGACATCCACCAAGGTGAATGCGGCCACCACGCGGCCTCAAGGTCACTCGTCGCCAAAGCTTTCCGCCACGGATTCTTCTGGCTGACTGCTTTGGATGACGCCGAGGAGCTAGTCAAAAACTGCAAAGGGTGCCAAGTCTTCAGTTCCAAGCAACACCCGCCGGCTTCTGCACTCAAGACCATCCCCTCACCTGGCCTTTTGCCATCTGGGGGCTGGACATGGTGGGCCCATTCAAGACGGCACGCGGCGGCATGACACATCTGCTCGTCGCTGTGGACAAATTTACCAAGTGGATTGAAGCAAAGCCGATCAAGAAGCTGAATGGGCCAACTGCCGTAACATTCATCACGGATATCACAACCCGGTACGGCCTACCGCACAACATCATCACCGACAATGGCACAAATTTTGCAAAGGGAGCACTGGCACGTTTCTGCGCAACACAAGGCATCCGGCTGGACCTAGCGTCCGTTGCCCACCCGCAGTCAAACGGCCAGGTCGAGCGAGCAAACGGCCTCATCCTCTCCGGCATCAAGCCCCGACTGGTCGTGCCACTGGGGCATTCGGCCGGCTGTTGGCTTGATGAGCTGCCGGCCGTCCTATGGAGTTTGCGCACTACCCCAAACAAGTCAACCAGCTTCACCCCTTTCTTCCTTGTATATGGTGCCGAGGCTGTCATCCCAACTGACATCGAGTTCGACTCACCTTGGGTCACCATGTACACGGAGGCGGAGGCCAAGGAATCACGAGAGGACGGCATCGACCTGCTGGAAGAAGGCCGGCTGTTAGCCCTCAGCCGGTCTGCCATCTATCAGCAGGGCCTACGCCGCTACCACAGCCGGAAGGTCAAGCCAAGATCCTTCCAAGAGGGCGACCTTGTGCTTCGGCTAATCCAGCAAACAGCCGGCCAGCACAAGCTCTCGGCCCCTTGGGAGGGCCCCTTCGTCATCAGCAGAGCTTTGGGCAATGACTCCTACTACTTAATCGACGCGCAGAAGCCGAAGGCACGCAAGAGAGATGATTACGGCAAGGAGTCAGAACGACCATGGAACGCCAATCTCCTCCGAAGATTTTACAGTTAAAAAGCAGTATGTACCATGCTACCTTTTGTACTAAGTACGAGACAAAGGGTCCCCCGAGGAGCACTCGGGGACTACCCTCTTTTATCTACGAAAGATGAGTATCATGCCTACAATTATGTTACTACATTTGCTTTTTTTGTCCGGCACCGGGTTCGACCAGTCGGCCCGGGGACTCGCCGCCTCGAGTTATATCTAAAGTTCTGCCTGCAGTCAGACAAGTAGTGTGCCGGCACCCAAGGCCCCCTCTTGTCAAAAGTCGCAGCTCGAAGAATCGACTGTCCGACTGGCAAGAGCCAACGGCAGGAACGGATGCCCACACGAAAAACGGCTAAGGACTAACGAACTTATACAACACGAGCCGCCCCCCTGACCCCGCCAGCCGGCTACCAGAGCAGCCGGCTGGCCGGCTTCCCGTTCACCTTGCTGCAATCTAAGAAAGCTCGAGTACTTGTCTTCCCAAAAAAAAACCCAAGTCCTTCCCCAGCCACAGACTGCAGAACAGCTGTCCGGCTGGGAAGGCGGTGGCCACGGGAAGGCGGCAAAGGAAAAAAAAGCCAAAAAGATGAAAGCAAACATGAGCGGAAGCCAAACTCATGCATGGTTATATTTACACAAAAGACCTTCAAAAGGCCAGCATTCAACATAGTTTAAACACACCCTCAGTGGGTGGAACTGCGCAAATTTAATAAATTTGTTCAAAAGAGTAAGGGGCAGGAAAAGCAAGGACGACGGATCAGGCCAAGGGAGCGACGGGCGAGTCGGGCAGGTCAGTAGAGACGACAGTGCGGGCTGGAGGAGTGGCCGGCTGGCGAGTCTCGGCGTGATCATCACCTCTTGCAGGCGGCGCGCTTGCGCGCGCCTCGTTGCTGGAGGCACGATCAGGCTGAGGCGGGCTGGTCGCTTCGCCGTCTGGCACAACGTCTTCACCATCCCCCCTCCTCCTCTTCGCCCCCGTTGCTGGAAGCAATCTCCTCCACCGAGTCCTCAACCTCTGCCGGGTTCAGCCCGAACCACTCCTCCGGCTGAGCGACGTCGGCATCATCCACCTCAGGGGCAAAGGCGCTGGTGTCGGTGTACTCGGCGATCGCCGAGGCGCGCTGGATGATAGCCGGCCGCACCACCTCCAGCTCCTCGTCGGCTTCCTGCCGCCAGGTGCTTAGCTGGTCCAAGTTCAGCCCAGGATACCAAGCTCGGACGAATTCCAGCGCCGGACCGGGCCGCTGACGCCTTCCAAGCCTCGAAGCGGCCGACTGCGACCTCCAACCAGTCGGCAGTCCGACTTAGGGTGCGGGGAACCACCTTGCCGGGCCAGAGGGCAGCCAGCACTTGCGCCCCGGCGCGCTAAAGACGGCGGAGCATGCGGTGGGCCGGCTGCAGGCGGGCTTGAAGCGCCAGAAGCTGCTCCTCAAGTGACCGGCCGGCACCCGGTGCGATCTCGTCCCCTTCCTGCCGTCGCGCGTCGTGGTAGACCTCTATGGCTTGGGAGGCGGCAGCAGAGTTGCCGGGAAAGTAATCTGCACAAAGAAGAAAGCAGTAGCACAAACTCAAAAGACGAACCAGATGGCAGGAGGCAGGCAAAGAAACAAAGAAGAAGGCGACCTACCGTCGATTAAGTCTTCCACCCGGCTGTAGCCTTGACTCAGCGCCTGCCTTGCCTCAGCCCAGTTTGCCGCCTCGGTCTCATATTCGGCTTTGAGGGTGGCCTCGCTGTCCTGCGCCGTCTTCAAGGCTGCCTTGTGGCTCTCCTCCTGGTCGGCCAGTTTCTTAGCCAGGCGATCGCGCTCTTGAGCCAGGGCGGCGCACTCGACCTCCTTGGCGCGAAGGGTGGTCTGGGCTCCGCTTAGCTAGCCCCTCAGGTCAGCATTGGCCCCTGCAGTTATGAAGAAAGAAGTCGTCAGGAAAAGATCTGACCCGACTGCTCAATAGTCGGCCCGAATCTCGGGGACTACACCTAGTGGGTGTGCTGACGCGCCCCCACTTGAGACAAAAGATGAAGCACTTACTCCGGCTCTCGGTTAGATCGGCGGCTTTCTGATTCAACTCCCGGGCTTGGGAGTTGAAGGCAGCTGCGCAGAGGTTATGATACTCCTGCAGATAAGATAAGAGATGCGAGTAAGAACAAGACGGCAATCGAAGTCTACCAAGAAGTTCCAAGCCGCCTGCTCATCAGCCGACTCAGAACTTGGGGACTACACCCAGTGGGTGCGCTGACGCGCCCCAACGGAAGAAATCAGGAGCAATCAACAAAAAACGGGAGGACTCACCCGAATCATCGTGCGAGTCGTGAGAAATTCTTGAGTATACTGCTTCAGCGCGGTAGCTTGGGCCTGAAGCTGGTTACGGACGTCCTGCGCCACCACGTTCAGCACGGCCGTCCCGCCGCCCGGCGTCCACCCGTACGAGCTATCGCTGGCCGCTTGCAGGTCCTGGGCCGACGAGTTGGCGCCCGCAGTTTTTTGCGGATCCGGCGCCGAAGTCGCCTTCCCCGCGCGCTGACGAGACAGCGACAAGACCACCAGATCTGCCCCCACGGTCGGCTCGCCTCCAGCCGGCTCCACGAGCGGCGCATCGGGCCGGCCTCCCTAGCCCGTTCCAGTCGGCGGCGACGATGCCGCCTCCCTCTCCATCGCCGGCTGGCCGCGGCTGACCTCCTCCGTCGAGGGCACTGGGATGTCAGGAGCCGCGGCGCGGAGGGGGATGACGAGCTGCGGAGGCTGGTTTTGCAGGGCCTCCGTCTCCTTCTCCGCGGCCGCGGCCTCCGCCTGGGCCTTGGCAGCCGCGCCGGCTCGCGCCTCCGCCGACTTCTCCTCCGCCTCCTGAGCTGCCCTCCGCTCCTCCGCCTCCCGCTCCTCCCGCGCCTCCCGCGCGTTTCGCTCCGTAGCCTCCAGGAGATCGGCGCGGGGATCCACACGACGGGAGCTTGAGGACCCTCCCATAGGTCCGACTATGGAGGCAGCAGGGGCCCGTTCAAGAGAAAGTGGGGCCCTGTTTGATAAGTCAAGAAGAAGGCTTAGAAGAATATCAACCGAAGAAGAAAAAGAAAGGCGTAAGAAAAACGACACTTAGCTGAAACCGCCTGCGGCTGCTTCACCACCTTGCGGAAGCGGGCCGCCTTCACGGCCGCTTATTCCCGCTTGGTCACCGCCGCGGTACTCTTGGGCTTCTTTGGCCGACTGCCGAAGTGGGTCGACGTGACCCGGCGTTTTTGCGCGCCACCATGAGCAGCCGGCACGGCAGATGGGCCCACGCCTTGATGATCGGGCGCCGGTCGGCGGTGCGGAATGACTTCGGCCTCGACATCATCCGGCCAGTCCTTGAGGGCGGTCCCGAGCCCAGAGCCGCCTGCCTCGCCGCCCTCCCCTGCGACGTCATCTTCCATGGCGGCCGCCCCCAGGTCCGGGTCGTCAACGTCGTCCATCGTGCGATCGGGGAGGAACTGGCGTTCCACCCCCACAGCCCCAGTTTCTGGTGGAAGCATGGGATTCTACCAAAAACAAGCCGACTGGTCAGGAGTCGGCCATCATGAACCCGGCAAGAAGGAAAGAAGAGAAGAAAAGAAACTTACCACAGGTAGAGGATTGGCGCGAGAGTACGGCTCCTTGCCGTACTGCCACTCCTCGGTGAGCTTGCAATTGGAAATGTAGTTCACCATGTAAGACACCTCGGCATGAGGCATCTCCTTGGTGCTTAGCCGGCATGGGTCGAAGCGGCCGCTCATCTGGCAGATCATATGAGGCCGGCCCTGGAGCGGGAGTACCTGGCGCTCCACGAAGGCGGCCACCAGGTCGGCCCCGGTCAGACCCTCCGACTAGATCATCACCCGGAGCCGTGCAATGGAGGCGGCCCCACCTTGAGACAGCGACCTGGCCCGGTAGGACCACGAGGGCTGCCTCCCAGCCGGCGGGCCGGCTACGTAAGCCGGCAGGTTGACGAAGTCGCCTTGCGGAGCGATGTTCTTCACGTAGAAGTAAGATTTCTGCCAGAGCTTCACCAACTGGATCAGCGGGATGGCCAGAAACGGATTATTGTCGCTCATCCTCCGCATGGCGATGAAGGCACCGCAAGGGGCGGGCACGCCCGCGACGACAGTGCTGAGCTTGCACTGGAAGAATTCCCCCCAGAGTTCGAGGGTGGGGAGGACGGCAAGAAAGCCCTCGCACGGGGCAACGAAGGCCGACAGCAGCATCACCGCGTTTGGCGTGAGGTGATGTGGTTGGAGATGATAAAATTTGAGGAACGAGCAGAAGAACCCGCTCGCCGGCAGGCCGAAGCCGTGCAAGAAGTGCAAGCGGAAGATCACCCGCTCGTCCTCCTCCGGTGCCAGCGAGATCTCCCTCTCCGGCACTAGACGGACATGCACGTAGTTCGCGCCTGGCAGCCGCCGCGTCCGGCGGAGGAAGTCCACGTGATCGTCATGGACGTTGGAGCCATCCCAGGAGCTCGACAGCGCCATGGGGACAGCGCGGCAACGAGAAAGGTGCGGCGGCGGAGAGGCGCGCGACCCTGCTACAACGAAGCAACAGCGAGCCAAGAGGATTGGCGGGAAAGCCGAGCGGCGGCGGGTAGCTGTGGCGACGGAAAGGAGGATGAAGAAGAAGGAAGGGGTGGAGTGAGGGCGAGCGTGCGAGCGTTTGGCGCTCCCCTCCTCTCCCCCTACTTATAGTCTCGTGTGACGAAGCCGAGGAGGCAGAGCGTGGGGGGACGTGGGGTTAACTCCGCCCACTCCCCCAAGCCCCGCGATTATTGCGCCTTCACGGCATGCGGTAACTGCCGCTGGGAGGCGCGCGGTCCATCCGGGCCGCAGAAGATCCGTGCGTGGGCTGAGGCCCCATAGTGGCGGGCCCCGGACTGCGGCGGCGTCCCGTCGTGCGCGTGGGCTGGTAGGCCCCTCCAGCCGTAGGGTGCCACGTGGAGTGCAGATGACGAGCGGTCAGCTCGCAGCCTGACTCACGCGCCGACTGGTTCCCGCCTTCAAGCTTCGAAACCTCCAGAAGACGGCGCGCCTAATCAAAGTCGGCTCCCAGTTTCCGGCTCCTCAGGATAGGAAGCTGACTGAGCTTCTCATCTTTTTTCTGCCTCGGAGCCCAACCAACTTCGGGGACTACTGTCGGAGTAAATGACCACGGGTAGCCTAGCCGGCTCCCCCTGGCTCGTCAGAAAAATTATAGGCCGATCAAGCCTCCAAGCGTCCAAGACGTGGGGCCGCCTTCCCCCAGCTAGCTACCTCTCAGGCCGGCTGCACGAAGGCGGCCCAGCCCTAGAATCCTTGTGAAACAAAACCACGAGAGGGCCGGCTCCAAGAAGCCGGCCTCAAGAAGGCCGACTCCAAGAAGCCGACCCCTCAGCAGGCGGCCAAGATCGTGCCCTCAGAGTCTGCGCCCACATAACGGCGATGAGATGGGGCGTGGCTACAGTGAAGCCTACCACCACCGAATCCTGGGGCACGCATGGCCACAGTACGCCGTACGGGGCGCCCATCACCCGTCCGGCGCGGCACTGTTGCGATGTTGACCATGACATCGCCCACGGCGAGCAGTCAGTACGACCTGTGGGTGGCAGGCCCCCTTAGTCAGGGAGATACCCAAAAGCGGCCAGGCCTCCCGCAGTCGGCCTGGGGTATGGCCGGCTCCCAATAGCCGACCCGCTCTCTCCATCGAAGGAAGCGCCTCATTAAGGAGATAAGACGGGGTAGGGCTACAGTGATGAGCCGCCCGGCGGCGCCACTGTAGCTATGCTTACCATGACAAAGCCCTCGTCACTAGAGGTGAGGCAATAGTAACCAGCCTCCGACAAGACCCCGAGCGGTGGGACCGGCCTGTCGACCAGAAGGCCGACAGCCGGTGGGGTCCACCAGTCGGCGGGCCCCGTCGGTCGGTGGAGAAGCCGGCGAGCGTAGACACAGACGGCTAGGGCCCGCGCCCAGCCGGATTACCATTGTACCCCTGGGGGGTAGGCCTATATAAACCCCCCAGGGCACCCATGCAGGGGGATCCCCTTTCCAGTAGTTCTAGACATCACATCGAGAGGAGAAGCAGGCTAGCCTTGCCCTTCTTCATCCTTTCACCGAACAGCTCAAGGAGCCTCTTGTAGCTATTTGTTGATCTAGTGACCATGCGGAGACCCCGCAGAGCAGCAGTAGGGGTGTTTTCTCCACGGAGAGCCCTGAAGCTGGGTAAGATCCGCCGGCTTGCATGGCCTTATCCCGTTTCCAGGCACCGGCGATGTTTTATTGGCTCTCACAATGATAAGCCACCCGTTGGCATATGTCGCACCAACCACCCGACATTTAGTAAATGGGATTTCAGCTTTATCATATCTATAGAGAGAATTTACCTTTACTACCTGTGTTGGGTTATCAAGACCATGAGTTTCTTCAATAGGTAAAGGATTAAGATTATATGTTTCTTCAACAGGCGGTAAATTAAGACCATGTATTTCTTCAATAGGAGGTAAATTCTAAGGTCTTCAGCTTTAATACCTTTTTCTTTCATAGATTTCTTTGCCTCTTGCATATCTTCAGGACTGAGAAATAGAATACCCCTTTTCTTCGGAGTTGGTTTAGGAATAGGCTCAGGAATTGGCTCCGGAGGTGTCTAATTATTTTCATTTGTCAACATATTATTCAATAGAATTTTAGCTTCATCCGGTGTTCTTTCCCTGAAAACAGAACCAGCACAACTATCCAGGTAATCTCTTGAGTTCATTTCTATTTTTGCAAGCTAAAATAGCTAAAGAAGCTTCTTGATAAAAACATAACCCTTAGGAATAACAAGTGATTCTTCATCATCACTTTCATCAGTATCATCAGATTCAATATTTTCATTATCTCTAGCCCTAGCAAGTTGTTCATCAAGAAAATCACTAAGTGGCATAGTAGTATCATGCATAGAGGTAGTTTCATCATAAGTATCATGCATAGCAGAAGTGGCATCATCAATAACATGCGACATATCAGAACGAATAGCAAAAGCAGGTGTAGGTGTCGCAAGCTTACTCAAAACAAAAGGTGAATCAAGTGCAGAGCTAGATGGCAGTTCCTTACCTCCCCTCGTAGTTGTGGGATAAATCTTAGTTCTTGGATCCTTCAAGTTCTTCATAATGATAAGCAGATATATATCCCAAGTGACTCAAAGAATAAAGCTACGCTCCCCGGCAACGGCTCCAGAAAATAGTCTTGATAACCCGCAAGTATAGGGGATCACGACAGTTTTCGAGGGTAAAGTATTCAACCCAAATTTATTGATTCGACACAAGGGGAGCCAAAGAATACTCTCAAGTATTAGCAGCTGAGTTGTCAATTCAACTACACCTGGAAACTTAATATTTGCAGCAAAGTATTTAGTAGCAAAGTAATATGATAGTAGTGATAACGGTAACAAAAGGTAACTGTAGTAAAAGCAATGTTTTTGGTATTTTGTAGTGATGATAGCAATACCAACGGGAAAGTAAATAAGCGAAGAACAATATGTGGAAAGCTCGTAGGCAATGGATCAGTGATAGAGAATTATGCCGGATGCGGTTCATCATGTAACAGTCATAACCTAGGGTGACACAGAACTAACTCTAGTTCATTGATATAATGTAGGCATGTATTCCGAATATAGTCATACATGCTTATGGAAAAGAACTTGCATGACATCTTTTGTCCTACCCTCCCGTGGCAGCGGGGTCCTTACGGAAACTAAGGGATATTAAGGCCTCCTTTTAATAGAGAACCGGAACAAAGCATTAACACATAGTGAATACATGAACTCCTCAAACTACGGTCATCACCGGTAAGTATCCCGATTATTGTCACTTCGGGGTTAACGGATCATAACACATAATAGGTGACTATAGACTTGCAACATAGGATCAAGAACACTCATATATTGATGAAAACATAATAGGTTCAGATCTGAAATCATGGCACTCGGGCCCTAGTGACAAGCATTAAGCATAGCAAAGTCATAGCAACATCAATCTCAGAACATAGTGGACACTAGGGATCAAACCCTAACAAAACTAACTCGATTACATGATAGATCCCATCCAACCCATCACCGTCCAGCAAGCCTACGATGGAATTACTCACGCACGGCGGTGAGCATCATGAAATTGGTGATGGAGGATGGTTGATGATCACGATGGCGACGGATTCCTCTCTCCGGAGCCCCAAACGGACTCCAGATCAGCCCTCTCGAGAGGTTTTCGGGCTTGGCGGCGGCTCCGTATCGTAAAACGCGATGATTTCTTCTCTCTAATTTTTTCTCCCCGAAACTCAATATATGGAGTTGGAGTTGGAGTCGGAGAGGCAACAGGGGGCCCACGAGGTAGGGGGCACGCCCTAGGGGGCAGGCGCGCCCCCACCCTCGTGGGCAGGTGGTGGGCCCCCTAGCCTTCATCTTTTGCAGGTATTTTTCATATTTTCTGAAAAGTTGCTCCGTGAAGTTTCAGGTCATTCCAAGAACGTTTGCTCCTGCACATAAATAACACCATAGTAATTCTGCTGAAAACAACGTCAGTACGGGTTAGTTCCATTCAAATCATGCAAGTTAGAGTCCAAAACAAGGGCAAAAGTGTTTGGAAAAGTAGATACGTTGGAGACGTATCAGAGGCGGGCGACGCAGGTGAGCAGGTTCGCAAGCAGCGCGCGACCACGGGCGCGGCGGGCGCGGGGTCAGAGGGCGGCAAGCGTGGCCGAGCACGCTGGACGCAACGAGAGCGGGAGGGAGGGTTTCGAGACGGGGGAGGCAGGCGCGGCTCACCGGGAGCCGGACGGGGATGGTAGTGGGCTCGGGGTGAGGAGGACAGTGGCGAACGGCACGACGCCTACGGCGTTCACCGGGGTCGGCGCAGAGGGCGAGGCGTCTGGCGAGGGGAGGCACCGGGTGGGCGCCGGCGTCCGGGCGTGGGGCGGCGTGGTCGCCGGGGTCCGTGCCCCTCGATTTGGATCGGGAGAGGGGCAGAGGGAGCGAGGGGAACGTGGGGGGAGCGAGTGGGGAGTGGGGTGCAGCAGTTAGGTCACGAGGGGAGGGGGTTAGGTGTAGGCATGGGGTGGGCCGGCCTGGCGGCCTGTTGGCCAGTTGGGCTGGTTGGCCATCTGGGTCAAGGCCCAGTAGGGAGGGATGACTTTTCCTTTTCCTTTTAGGAATTTTTCTTGATTGTTTTAACTTTTTCTCATTTGTTTTTGTCTTACAAAATACATACAAGAGCACCTAAATTAGTGTGACTATTTTTACCACTGCCACCAAAAGTTTCACTCCTAATTAAAATACTTTAATACTTTATAAATTATAAAGGGCATTTATTTAATTGTTTAAGTCATTTTTTATTTACTTTGGGGCTTTTAATTACTCTATAAAAATGTGGTTTCTACTCTAATATTTTCTAGAGATTATTTGTCACACATAGAACATTTTAGTTTTAACGTCTGAAAACTTTGACAGTTTGACTTTATTTTAAATTTGAATTTGGAATGGATTTGAATCAATGCGAGATTAACAAAAGTAACTGAGGTGACGTGGCCTCATTAATGTGGGATTACTGTAGCTTAATTATCTGGGCGTCACAATTTTCCTCCACTACAAGAAATCTCGTCCCTAGATTTAAGAGGCAGAGTAATGGGGGAAGGTTCTGGTTACGAAATTCTAACAAGTCTTCTTGGTCTTGGTTGCTCTTCCCGAAGTAGTCAATCCTCTTCATTGATGTCTTTATTTCTTTACCTCAGGTTATCATGATGAAGTAGGCATCCTTTGTTTGGGAACTCCATCGTACTTACGAAAGGATAAGGGGCTATTACGGAAGAACGAGCCACTACAATGTTTGTTTATCTGGTAGATAACATCAGGGAAGGTGGCGGAAAGTAACTCTCGAATTGAAACTTAAGACATTATCGAGAGCAAAGTAAGAATGTGCAAAATAGAAGTTTCAAGCACATAGGCAATCGTTCGTTGCATGAAACAAAGTGTGAAAGGGATTCAGAGCAATGGGAATAAGTATTGCGTCTGATACCAGAATAGGTCACTAGGCAGGTGGCCCATGAATTACACCTGAAGTCAAGCGCGAGGAATAACTTTGTCAACAGGGTGTACAAGAGAGTTAGGTTTCGACCCTATGGAATTGTGGGTTATGGGCCCACCATGTGGGTTAAAAGTAGGAAGGGCGGTGACATCTTGCACGATCATGTAAGCAAGGGATGTCAGAGGATAGTCTATCGGCTATTTCGGCAGCAACATTGTTACCAAGGGCGAGGGACCAAGAGAACCAATTTCTTACTCGTTGAAGGAGGAAGACCATTAGGAAAAGTTCTCGTCCATCAGCGGTTACCGCAATGTCATCAACAGTAGAAACAGGGTCTCACTGACAGAGTTGTACACCGAGGTGTTTACATAAGCAGCGAATTATTACTGCTTAGATTATATAGATCACAAGAAAGGTCAAACAAACCAAAGGAAAGGAAAATGTGATCATCAGGTTAAACAGAACAATGGAAAGGAAAATGTGTTTAAACACATATTTTAGGGGTATATCATTCCCAAGGACAAGCAGAGCATGATATCCATGACAGGATAGAAAGTAGAAAACCCTTTAGGTAAGGGGAGAGAAATTTCATGACATTACCCATAAAAAAGTGTTTGGATAATTGAGCAAGAAACATTTAGCACTGGGCTTCAAATGTTCTCGTTGAAAATCGGAGTACCACAAACATGCTTCGAGATAGCATTGACATGGTCTTTGTGATGCTCCCGATTCAATCGTACACTAATCATACAAGTAAATGTGTACGATCAAGATCAGGGACTCACAGGAAGATATCACAACACAACTCTAGACACAAATCAAAATAATACGAGCTTTATATTACAAGCCAGGGGCCTTGAGGGCTCAAATACAAAAGCTCGAGACACAAGCGTCAGCAAAAGCAACAATATCTGAGTACAGACATAAGGTTAGACAAGACTACCTTAAGAAGGCAAGCACAAACATCAACGACCGAAGAGGCAAGGCCTCATGCCTGGGACCTCCTAACTACTCCTGGTCTTCGGCGGCCTCCATGTAGTAGTATCCATCGGCGGTGGCATCTGGTTGACACAACCGGAAATAAGAAAGAAGGGGGAAAGGGGTAGCAAAGCAACCGTGAGTACTCATCGAAAGTACTCACAAGCATCAGATCTATACTAAGTATGCATTGGTATCAAAGGAAGGGGTGTATCTGTGGACTGAACTGCCGAATGACAGAATAGAGGGGAAGGCCTAGCCCATCGAAGACTAGCATCTTCAAGCAGCTCCAAGCATCTTGCAGCATTCAGAAGAGTATAGAATAGCATTTTAATTAACAAGCATGTTGTAACATTAATGCCCAGAGATCCTTCCTCGACTCCCTACGAGAAAGCAATCTCGGAGCCACATATCCATCTCATGTCTCAAGTAACCAGTTCTAGTTGTAATAGATCAGGATACAAGTCTGAACGTCCATTACCGTGGACACAATATTGGAATAGATAACTTCCCTGCAGGGGTGCACCACGTTACCCAACACGCCCGATCACTCTGGCCGGACACACTTTCGGGTCATGCACAGCCTCGGAAGATCAACACGTCGCAACCCTACCTAGGCTCAACAGAGAGGTCCCCGTCGGTCTACATCCTAAGAACACCAGGGTCTTGGGCCCATCGCCCATTGCACTCCGGGTCGTTGCGAGCAGGGCAGACCAGGCACCACCTCTAGGGTGTCGGCCCAGCCGTGCCGCATTGCTGAACTGGACGTCTCAAAAAGCTTCGGCTGATACTGCGACATCGAGGCCCATAACTATTCTTGCGTGGTGGTTAGTGCATAAAGGCCAAAGGCCAACTCAGAACAAATACCCAAACCTGTTAGTGCATTGGGGACTCACGGAGACGAGCAAAGACTCGCGATAATGTGACCCCATCGCCCCATCTCGTGGACTTACGACAAGGGCCCAGAATGCCCAGCCGTGCCTCGTAGAAAACTCGCGGGTGCTCTACGGGTCCACCCGACTTTCACATCAACTCATGGGTACCCCTCAGGGCCGACCTGACTTCAACAATGGTCTCAAGTAAAGTCCGGGTAACCATGTGTCCAAAACATCAAGGACGAAAACCCGAGGAATCACCCTCAGTGGATTCCACTCGATGTAATCATCAAGGTGAGGTGGGAGGAATCACCCTCGAGGTCCACACATGAGAGGTTGCACAACAAAGCCGTATCGGGAATGGTGAAGGAGGAATCACCCTCGTTGACCACGACCGAACAGCTACAGTACAAAATTATCATCATGAGTGCATTACGAGGTATCACCCTCGACACTCGATAGTAGCTCTACAGAGTCGAGCAACAAAAGGGGTGTGGTGTGATGTGAGGTGTTGGGCTCTGGTTGTCGATCATGTTGATCGAGTCATCGATGATGAGACAGGGGCAACAAGGACAAGGTGGGGGTTACTGATGAATCACTAACCAACCTATTGTTGGGGAACGTAGCATGCAATTTCAAAAAAATTCCTACGATCACGCAAGATCTATCTAGGAGATACATAGCAATGAGAGGGGGAGAGTGTGTCCTCGTACCATCATAGACCGAAAGAGGAAGCATTAGCTTAACGCGGTTGATGTAGTCAAATGTCTTCTCGATTCAACCGATCAAGCACCGAACATATGGCACCTCCGAGTTCTGCACACGTTCAGCTCAATGATGTCCCTCGAACTCTTGATCCAGCAAAGTGTCGAGGGAGAGTTTCATCAGCATGACAACATGGTGACGGTGATGGTGAAGTGATACGTGCAGGGCTTCTCCTAAGCACTATGACAATATGATCGGAGGCGTAAACTGTGGAGGGGGCGCTGCACATGGCTAGGAATCAATCTTATGTGTTCTATCGGTGCCCCCCATATATATATATATATAGGTGGGAGAGGGCGAGCGTATGCAAGGGGTGCCCCAAGTAGGAGTAATCCTACTTGGGTGCCTCCTCCAAGTCGGCCTCCCCCCTTTGATATCCATCTGAGGGGGAAGGAAAGAGAGGGGGGAGGGGAAGGAAAGGGGGAGGCCGAATCCTCCCCTTTCCTTCTCCCTTCCCTTCTCCCTTCCCTTCCTTTCCTTCTACTCCTATTCAGCCTATAGGGGGCGCACCAGCCCCTTTTGCGGCTGTTCTGTCCAACTCTTGGCCCATTAGGCCCATATAGCTTGCCGGGGGTTGCCTGGAACCCCTTCCGATGACTCGATACATACTCGGTACCGCCAAAACACTTCTGGTGTCCGAATACTATTGTCCTATATATGAATCTATACCTCTTGACCATTTCGAGACTCCTCGTCATGTCTGTGATCTCATCCGGGACTCCGAACAACATTCGTTCACCAAATCACATAACTCATATAATACAAAATCGTCATCGAACGTTAAGCATGCGGACCCTATGGGTTCGAGAACTTTGTAGACATGACAGAGACACATCTCCGGTCAATAACCAACAACGGAACCTGGATGCTCATATTCGTTCCTACATATTCTGTGAAGATCTTTATCGGTCAAACTGCAATGACAACATGCGTCATTCCCTTTGTCATCGGTATGTTACTTGCCTGAGATTCGATCATCGGTATCTTCATACCTAGTTCAATCTCGTTACCGACAAGACTCTTTACTTGTTCCGTAATGCATCATCCTGTAACTAACTCATTAGTCACATTGCTTGCAAGGCTTATCATGATGTGCATTACCGAGAGGGCCTAGAGATACCTCTCCGATACTCGGAGTGACAAATCCTAATCTCGATCTATGCCAACCCAACAAACACCTTCGGAGATACCTGTAGAGCATCTTTATAATCACTCAGTTACGTTGTGACATTTGATAACACAAAAGGTATTCCTCTGGTATTCGGGAGTTGCATAATCTCATAGTCAAAGGAATATGTATAATTCATGAGGAAAGCAGTAGCAATAAAACTTAACGATCATTATGGTAAGCTATTGAATGGGTCTTGACCATCACATCATTATCCTAATTATGTGATCTCGTTCATCAAATGACAACACATGTCTATGGTTAGGAAACTTAACCATATTTGATAAACGAGCTAGTCTAGTAGAGGCTTACTAGGGACACGGTGTTTTGTCTATGTATCCACACATGTATCAAGTTTCCGGTTAATACAATTCTAGCATGAATAATAAACATTTATCATGATATAAGGAAATACAAATAACAACTTTATTATTGCCTCTAGGGCATATTTCCTTCAGTCTCCCACTTGCACTAGAGTCAATAATCTAGTTCACATCGCCATGTGATTTAATACCAATAGTTCACATCTTTATGTTATTAACACCCATAGTTCACATCGCCATGTGACCAACATTGAAAGGGTTTACTAGAGTCAATAATCTAGTTCACATCTGTAACACCCTGGATGTAACTTGCCATATTTGTAACTCCGACTCTTGCCATTTTCGGCATTAAGTTATGAGATTCCCTTTCATGGTTGGGGTTTTATCTTTCGTTTTGCTTTTTGTCCATGTCATGGATTTCATATCATCACATCATGTGCATCTCATTTGCATTCGTGTTCGTCTCATGCATCCGAGCATTTTCCCTGTTGTCCATTTCACAATTCGACACTCCCACATGCTCCGATGCACCCCTCTTGTCTCTTTTCGTGAGCGGGTACTAACCATTCTCGGAATAGATCGAGATTTGCCAAGTGGCCTAGGTACACCACCGGTAGACCGCCTGTCAAATTTCATTCCATTTGGAGACCGTTTGATGCTCCAACGGTTAACCAGGTAACCGCAAAAGCCTCTTGTGTGTTGCAGCCCAACACCCCTCCAAAACAGCCCAATAACCCATCTAAACCATCTCCATGTCCTCCGTCGTCGGATCACGATCGTGTGGGCAAAAACTACACATCATTTGGACACTCCAAACTCCCTCTACCTATAAATATGTGTTTCCCTCCGATTTTTCGCGCAGTCCAAACCCTAGCCTAGCCCCTCTCCACCGCCGGACACGTCTGGATAGGACCGGACGCATCTGCCGCGCGTGAGCCAACAGGAAGCCATGACGTGGCGCTCTTCGCAGGCAGCCGCCGCCGGCCCGCCCGAGCCCGCGGGAAGCCCGCCGAGCCCATCCGCCGCGCGCCGCACCCCGCGTCTTCCTCCGCCGCCCGAGCGCACCTTCACCGCCCCGTGTTGCCGCCTTCCACCGCCACCGCTGCAGCGCCCCTCGTCGGTGACTCCTCACCTCGCCACGCCACCGCCCTTCATCGGTCGCCATGACGGTCGCCGCTGCCCCATCGCCTCACGCCACCGCCTCCTCGTCGCCCGCGCCCGGATCCGGCGAGATCCCGGCCAGGGAGGACCTCGCCGACCTGATCCGGCTACCCCCTCCCTCTCTGGTCTCCTTCCTCCTCTCCGGCGAAGCTCCGGTGAACTTCGACCCACGTGCCCCGAAACCCTAGATCCATTTTCGGGAAGTAAATTTCGTCTAAGTCTTTTTCTCTATGACATTTTCAAGCTTACTTCATCATGCCGTATCTCAATGACCGTGGCTCCGATTCATGCATATCATATGTCGAATTGTTGTCTCATTGAGGTCTTCAGGCCAGTAGCATTTCCATGCATGATACTGCCCTTTATAATGCATGTTTCATTGATGCAAGAGTGCTATAAAATGTTAACTGCTGGTACTTATCAGATCATGAGGTTTTGTCATTTTTGTTGCATTTGATGTGTGCATCATATGAGCTTGAGGTCTACATGTGTTTTGAACTACAACATGCCATCTTTATAGAGGTGCTTGTATTGTATTTTTGTGATCATTGTGGTGATTAGAACAAGCATGCAAACTAGGCTCCGTGATGTTGCTGTTTTCAGGGACTTAGGATTTTGCGAAGTCCTTTTCCTACTGTTATTTTTATGCCATATAAACTTGATGCTACAGTGAGATCCAGGCTTATTTTGGGATACTTCAGTAAGGGTGTTTTGGACATGTGGTTATTCTCTATCCATCCATGCCCCTATTTGCAATTATGGAGTTGTCTAGCATGTCATTTTATTTCTCTACTTTGTCTATAAAATGTTCCTGGCAGAATGTTAACATGTTAATCAATATTGCCATGGTTATTGCCAGTGATGCATGCATCCTATGAACTTTCTCTTGCCATGGTTAGCTTCATGAACATGTCATATTGCTATTGGTATGCTTATATTGTCATGCAATGCTTTGTGGTGAGTGGCATGAGCTTGCAAAGTTGCCTTCATAAATCTGTTTATGCCATGCTATGTTTTTCTTCCAAGTCTTAAACTGTTAATAAAACTTGCTATGTTTACATGAGTGCCATCATATCTTCTGTGCCTTTTGAGCTCATGTCCAGTAAGGGACTTTTGATATATGATGTTAGTAGAATCATTCCATGCCTTGGTTTGCTATGATATGTTCCTGTAGCATGTTGTTTGCTTGCTCTAAACATTGCTTCCTGATGTTGTTTTTGACATGTTAGTTTTTTCACTAAGTCTGTGATGTCGATATCTTTTGCACTTTTGCCATGCTTGTTTGAAGCTGTTATAGTGTGATTTAGCCATAACTCAGTATTCATGTTTTGTCAAGCATCTCTTGTACATCACTTCCATATGCTTTGTTGCTACCTTGGAGTGCAGTAGCTTATTTCTTGTTGCATTCTAAGTGCCATCGTGCTGTTAATCGCTG
This sequence comes from Triticum urartu, assembly GCF_056163025.1. Taxonomy (NCBI): domain Eukaryota; kingdom Viridiplantae; phylum Streptophyta; class Magnoliopsida; order Poales; family Poaceae; genus Triticum; species Triticum urartu. The sequence continues at coordinate 368,998,432 of NC_141878.1, forward strand.
TTCTGGGTCATTCTTGTGATGCTTGCCATTTGCAAACCGTGCATCCGTTTCCGGTGATCTTTATATCGATTTCAACCGAAATCATCTCATCTTTCCAGCGGCATACTTGGTTTGCCTAGCTGATGCCTTGATCATTCTTTTCCTTCCGGAGCACGCATATGCATTTCATATCATGTCTTGCATATCATGCCATGTATTGCATCATGTTGCTTGTGCATTGCATCGTGATTGATTGTTGATCCATTTGCTTGTGTTCTTGCCTTGGGTAGAGCCGGGATACGAGTACGTGAACGAGGAACCTATTGAGTACGCTTTCAAGGATCAAGCTTTCGACAACTCTGAGAACTTTGCAGGCAAGACGACCATACCCTTGAAATCACTTCTATCTTTGCATTGCTAGTTGTTCGTTCTATCGCTATGTCGCGCTACCTACCACTTGCTATATCATGCCTCCCATATTGCCATGTCAAGCCTCTAACCCACCTTCCTAGCAAACCGTTGTTTGGCTATGTTACCGCCTTTGCTCAGCCCCGCTTATAGCGTTGCTAGTTGCAGGTGAAGATGAAGTTTGTTCCATGTTGGAACATGGATATTGTTGAGATATCATTATTATCTCTTATTTACTTTAATGCATCTATATACTTGGTAAAGGGTGGAAGGCTCGGCCTTATGCCTGGTGTTTTGTTCCACTCTTGCCGCCCTAGTTTCCGTCTACCGGTGTTATGTTCCTTGATTTTGCGTTCCTTACGCGGTTGGGTGTTATGGGAACCCCTTGACAGTTTTCCTTGAATAAAACTCCTCCAGCAAGGCTCAACCTTGGTTTTACATTTGCCACCTAAGCCTTTTCCCTTGGGTTTTGCAGACTCAAGGGTCATCTTTATTTTAACCCCCCGGGCCAGTGCTCCTCTGAGTGTTGGTCCAAACCGAGTAGACTGCGGGGCCACCTCGGGGAAACTTGAGGGTTGGTTTTACTCGTAGGATGTCTCATCTGGTGTTGCCCTGAGAACAAGATACGTGCGACTCCTATCGGGATTTGTCGGCACATCGGGCGGCTTTGCTGGTCTTGTTTTACCATTGTCGAAATGTCTTGTAACCGGTATTCCGAGACTGATCGGGTCTTCCCGAGAGAAGGAATATCCTTCATTGACTGTGAGAGCTTGTGATGGGCTAAGTTGGGACACCCCTGCAGGGTATAAACTTTTGAGAGCCGTGCCCGCGGTTATGTGGCAGATGGGAATTGTTAATATCCGATTGTAGAGAACTTGACACTTAACTTAATTAAAATGAATCAACCGCGTGTGTAGCCGTGATGGTCTCTTTTCGGCGGAGTCTGGGAAGTGAACACGGCCTTGTGTTATGCTTGAACGTAAGTAGCTTAAGGATCACTTCTTGATCACTTCTAGCTTCTCGGCTATTGCATTGCTTCTCTTCTTGCTCTCTTTTGCGTATGTTAGCCACCATATATGCTTAGTGCTTGCTACAGCTCCACCTCACTACCTTTTCCTACCCATAAGGTTAAATAGTCTTGATCTCGCGGGTGTGAGATTGTTGAGTCCTCATGACTCATGAATACTTCCAAACAGTTGTAGGTGCCAAGGATACCAGTGCAGGTGATGCTACCAAACTCAACTGGGAGTTCGATGAGGATTCGGGCCGTTACTATGTTTCTTTTCTGGATGATCAGTAGTGGAGCCCAGTTGGGACGACCGGGGATCTAGCATTTGGGGTTGCCTTCTTTTATTTTGGTTCCGTAGTCGGACCTTTGATTGTACTTTGGATGATGTATGAATTATTTATGTATTGTGTGAAGTGGTGATTGTAAGCCAACTCTTTATCCCTTTCTTATTCAGTACATGGGATGTGTGAAGATTACCCCTCTTGCGACAAGCCTACCATGCGGCTATGCCTCTAAGTCGTGCCCCAACACGTGGGAGATATAGCCGCATTGTGGGTGTTACAACATCGCTATGTGATTAACACCCAATAGTACTAAGGTGTGATCATGTTTTGCTTGTGAGAGAAGTTTAGTCAACGGGTCTGTCACATTCAGATCCGTATGTATTTTGCAAATTTTCTATGTCTACAATGCTCTACATGGAGCCACTCTAGCTAATTGCTCCCACTTTCAATATGTATCCAGATTGAGACTCAGAGCCATCCGGATCAGTGTAAAATCTTGCATCAACGTAACTCTTTACGACAAACTCTTTATCACCTCCGTAACCGAGAAATATTTCCTTAGTCCTCTTAGGTAACTAAGGATAACTTTGACCGTTGTCCAGTGATCCACTCCTGGATTACTATCGCACCCCTTTGCCAAACTCATGGTAAGGTACACAATAGGTCTGGTACACAACATAGCATAATTTATAGAACCTATGGCTGAGGCATAGGGAATGACTTTCATTCTCTCTCTATATTCTATTATGGTCGGGTTTTATGTCTTACTCAACTTCACACCTTGTAACACAAGTAAGAACCCTTTCTTTGACTGATCCATTTTGAACTCCTTCAAATCTTGTCAAGGTATGTGCTTTGTGAAAGTCCTATCAAGCATCTTGATCTATCTCTATAGATCTTGATGCTCAATATATAAGCAGTTTCACCGAGGTCTTTTATTGAAAAAAACTTATTCAATTATCCTTTTATGCTATCCAAAAATTCTATATCATTTCCAATCAATAATATGTCATCCACATATAATATTAGAAATGCTACAGAGCTCCCACTCACTTTCTTGTAAATACAGGCTTCTCCAAAAGTCTGTATAAAACCATATGCTTTGGTCACACTATCAAAGCGTACATTCCAACTCCAAGATGCTTGCACCAGTCCATAAATGGATCGCTGGAGCTTGCACACTTTGTTAGCACCTTTAGGATCGACAAAACCTTCTGGTTGCATGATATACAACTCTTCTTTAAGATATCCATTAAGGAACATTTGCCAGATTTCATAAAATGCGACAATTTCTAACACGATTCAGACAGACTTAAGCATCGCTATAAGTGAGAAAATCTCATCGTAGTCAACACCTTGAACTTGTCGAAAACATTTTTGAGACAAGTCGAGCTTTGTACATAGTAACACTATCATCAGCGTCCATCTTCCTCTTGAAGATTCATTTATTCTCAATGGCTTGCCGCATCGGGCAAGTCCACCAAAGTCCACACTTTGTTCTCATACATGGATCATATCTCAGATTTCCTGGCCTCAAGCCATTTATTGGAATCTGGGCTCATCATCGCTTCCTCATAGTTCGTAGGTTCGTCATGGTCTAGTAACATGACTTCCAAAACAGGATTACCGTACCACTCTGATGTGGAACGTGCTCTGGTTGACCTACGAGGTTCAGTAGTAACTTGATATGAAGTTTCATTAGCTTCCTCTCTAGTTCGTGTAGGCATCATTGGAACTGATTTCTGTGATAAGATACTTTCCAATTCGAGAGAAGGTACAATTACCTCACCAATTTCTACTTTCCTCCCACTCACTTCTTTCGAGAGAAACTCCTTCTCTAGAAAGGATCCATTCTTAGCAACAAAAATTCTTGCCTTCGGATCTGTGATAGAAGGTGTACCCAACAGTTTCTTTTTGGGTATCCTATGAAGACGCACTTCTCCGATTTGGGTTCGAGCATATCAGTTTGAAACCTTTTCACATAAGCATCGCAACCCCAAATTTTATGAAACGACATCTTTGGTTTCTTGCCAAACCATAGTTCATATGGTGTTGTCTCAACGAATTTATACGGTGCTCTATTTTGATGTGAATGTAGCTTTCTCTAATGCATAACCCCAAAATGATAGTGGTAAATCGGTAAGAGACATCATAGATCGCACCATATCTAATAAAGTGCGGTTACGATGTTCGGACACAGCATTACGCTGTGGTGTTCCAAGTGGTGTGAGTTGTGAAACTATTCCACATTGTTTTAAATGAAGGTCAAACTCGTAACTCAAATATTCGCCTCCGCGATCAGATCGTAGAAACTTTATTTTCTTATTACGATGGTTCTCCACTTCACTCTGAAATTCTTTGAACTTTTCAAATGTTTCAGACTTGTGTTTCATTAAGTAGATATACCCATATCTGCTCAAATCATCTGTGAATGTCAGAAAATAATAATACCCACCACGAGCCTCAACACTCATCGGACCGCATACATCGGTATGTATTATTTCCAATAAGTCATTGGCTTGCTCCATTGTTCTGGAGAACAGATTTTTAGTCATCTTGCCCATGAGGCATGGTTCACAAGTATCAAATCATTCATAATCAAGTGATTCCAAAAGCCCATCCGCATGGAGTTTCTTCATGCGCTTTACACCAATATGACCTAAATGGCAATGCCACAGATATGTTGCACTATCTTTATCAACTTTGCATCTTTTGGTATTAATATTATGAATATGTGTATCACTACAATCCAGATTCAATAAACCATTTACATTGGGTGTATGACCATAGAAGGTTTTATTCATGTAAACAGAACAACTATTATTCTCTAATTTAAATGAATAACTGTATTACAATAAGCATGATCCAATCATATTCATGCTCAACGCAAACACCAAATAACATTTATTTAGGTCCAACACTAATCCCGAAGGTAGAGGGACTGTGCGATGGTGATCTTATCAACCTTGAATCACTTCCAACACACATTGTCACCTCGCCCTTAACCAGTCTCTGTTCATTTTATAACTCCTGTTTAGAGTTACTAATCTTAGCAACTGAACCGGTATCAAATACCCTGGGGTTACTATGAACACTAGTAAAATACACATCAATAACATGTATATCAAATATACCTTTGTTCACTTTTCCATCCTTCTTATCCGTCAAGTATTTGTGGTAGTTCCGCTTCCAGTGACCATTCCCTTTGTAGTAGAAGCACTAAGTTTCGGGCTTAGGTCTAGCTTTGGGCTTCTTCATGGGAGTGGCAACTTGCTTGTCATTCTTCTTGAAGTTCCCTTTCTTTTACTTTGCCCCTTTTCCTGAAACTAGTGGTCTTGTCAACCATCAACACTTGATGCTTTTTCTTGATTTCTACCTTCGCCGATTTCAGCATCGCGAAGAGCTCGGGAATCGTTTTCATCATCCCTTGGATATTATAGTTTATCACGAAGTTCTAGTAGCTTGGTGATAGTGACTAGAGAACATCACTATTTTATCTCGAATATTAACTCCCACTTGATTCAAGCGATTGTACTACCCAGACATTCTGAGTACATGCTCACTGGCTGAGCCATTCTCCTCCATCTTGTAGGCAAAGTACTTCTCAGAGGTCTCATACCTCTCGACATGGGCATGAGTCTGAAATACCAATTTCAACTCTTGGAACATATTATATGCTCCGTGGCATTCAAAACGTCTTTGAAGTCCCGGTTCTCAGCCGTAAAGCATGGTGCACCAAACTATCAAGTAGTCATCATACCGAGCTTGTCAAACGTTCATAACGTCTGCATCTGCTCCTGGAATAGGTCTGTCACCTAGCGGTGCATTAAGGACATAATTCTTCTGTGCAACAACGAGGATAATTCTCAGATCACGGACACAGTCTGCATCATTGCTACTATCATCTTTCAACTTTAGTTTTCTGTAGGAACATATCAAAAACATAGGGGAGCTACAACGCGAGCTATTGATCTACAACATAATGTGCAAAAACTATCAAGACTAAGTTCATGATAAATTAAGTTCAATTAATTATATTACCTAAGAACACCCACTTATATAGACATCCCTCGAGTCATCTAAATGATCACGTGATCCATATCAACTAAACCATGCCCGATCATCACGTGAGATGGAGTAGTCTTCAATGGCGAACATCTCTATGTTGATCATATCTACTATATGATTCACCTTCGACCTTTCGGTCTCCAGTGTTCCGAGGCCATGTCTGTACATGCTAGGCTCGTCAAGTTTAACCCGAGAATTACGCACATGCAAAACTGTCTCGCACCCGTTGTATTTGAACGTAGAGCTTATCACACCCGATCATCACGTGGTGTCTCGGCACGACGAACTATCGCAACGGTGCATACTCAGGGAGAACACTTATACCTTGAAATTTTAGAGAGGGATCATCTTACAATGCTACCGCTGTGCTAAGCAAAATAAGATGCATAAAAGATAAACATCACATGCAATCAAAATATGTGACATGGTATGGCCATCATCATCTTGTGCCTTTGATCTACATCTCCAAAGCACCGTCATGATCTCCATCGTCACTAGCTTGCTACCTTAATCTCCATCGTGGCGTCGTTGTCGTCTCACCAACTATTGCTTCTACAACTATCGCTAACACATAGTGATAAAGTAAAGCAATTACATGGAGATTGCATTTCATACAATAAAGCGCCAACCATAAGGCTCCTGCTAGTTGCCGATACTTTTACAAAACATGATCATCTCATACAACAACGTATATCACATCATGTCTTGACCATATCACATCACAACATGCCCTGCAAAAACAAGTTAGACTTCCTCTACTTTGTTGTTGGAAGTTTTACGTGGATGCTATGGGCTTCTAGTAAGAACCATTCTTACCTACGCATCAAAACCACAACGGTGATTTATCAAGTTTGCTGTTTTAACCTTCAACAAGGACCGGTCGCAGTCAAATTCGATTCAACTAAAGTTGGAGAAACAGACACCCGTCAGCCACCTTTATGCGAAACTAGTTGCATGTCTATCGGTGGAACCGGTCTCATGAACGTGGTCATGTAAGGTTGATCCGGGCCGCTTCATCCAACAATACCGCCGAATCAAAATAAGACATTGGTGGTAAGCAGTATGACGATCACCACCCACAACTCTTTGTGTTCTACTCATGCATATCATCTACGCATACACTTGTCTCAGATGCCACTGTTGGGGAACGTAGCATGCAATTTCAAAAAAATTCCTACGATCACGCAAGATCTATCTAGGAGATGCATAGCAATGAGAGGGGGAGAGTGTGTCCACTTACCCTCGTAGACCGAAAGCGGAAGCGTTAGCTTAACGCGGTTGATGTAGTCGAATGTCTTCTCGATTCAACCGATCAAGCACCGAATGTACGGCACCTCCGAGTTCTACACACGTTCAGCTCAATGACGTCCCTCGAACTCTTGATCCAGCAAAGTGTCGAGGAAGAGTTTCGTCATCACGATGGTGTGATGACGGTGATGGTGAAGTGATCCGCGCAGGGCTTCGCCTAAGCACTACGACAATATGACCGGAGGCGTAAACTGTGGAGGGGGGCGCCGCACACGGCTAGGAATCAATCTTATGTGTTCTAGCGGTGCCCCCCACATATATATAGGTGGGAGAGGGAGAGGGGCTGCAAGGGGTGCCCCAAGTAGGACTAATCGTACTTGGGCGCCTCCTCCAAGTTGGCCTCCCCCTTCCTTCTCCCTTCCCTTCCTTTCCTTCTCCTCCTATTCAGCCTATAGGGGGCGCACCAGCCCCTTTTTGGGCTGGTCTGTCCAACTCTTGGCCCATTAGGCCCATATAGCTTGCCGGAGTTTGCCCGAAGCCCCTTCTGGTGACCCGATATGTACCCGGTACCCCTAGAACACTTCCGGTGTCCGAATACTATCGTCCTATATATATGAATATTTACCTCTCGACCATTTTGAGACTCCTCGTCATGTCCGTGATCTCATCCGGGACTCCGAACAACACTCGGTCACCAAATCACATAACTCATGTGATTCAAAATCGTCTCGAACGTTAAGCGTGCGGACCCTACGGGTTCGAGAACTATGTAGACATGACCAAGACACATCTCCGGTCAATAACCAACAGTGGAACCTGGATGCTCATATTGGTTCCTACATATTCTACGAAGATCTTTATCAGTCAAACCACAATGACAACATACGTCATTCCCTTTCTCATCGGTATGTTACTTGCCCGAGATTCGATCGTCGGTATCTTCATACCTAGTTCAATCTTGTTACCGGAAACTCTTTATACATTATGTAATGCATCATCCCGTAACTAACTCATTAGTCACATTGTTTGCAAGGCTTATCATGATGTGCATTATCGAGAGGGCCCAGAGATACCTCTTCGATACTCGGAGTAACAAATAGTAATCTCAATCTATACCAACCCAACAAACACTTTCGAAGATACCTGTAGAGCATCTTTATAATCACCCGGTTACGTTGTGACGTTTGATAGCACACAAGGTATTCCTTCGGTATTTGGGAGTTGCATAATCTCATAGTCAAAGGAATATGTCTAATTCATGAAGAAAGCAATAGCAATAAGACTTAACGATCATTATGCTAAGCTAACGAATGGGTCTTGTCCATCACATCATTCTCCTAATGATGTGATCCCGTTCATTAAATGACAACTCATGTCTATGGTTAGGAAACTTAACCATCTTTGATAAACGAGCTAGTCTAGTAGAGGCTTACTAGGGACACGGTGTTTTGTCTATGTATCCACACATGTATCAAGTTTCCAGTTAATGTAATTATAGCATGAATAATAAACATTTATCATGATATAAGGAAATATAAATAACAACTTTATTATTGCGTCTAGGGCATATTTCCTTCACCTATACTAAGCAGTTTAGGATAAGAAGGTAAGCTACAACAACAGGTACAAAAGTAGCCTATGCATTAGAATAGGAGCAATCAATTATAGTAGCCAAATCTAATGCAAGCATGAGAGAATGGAATGGGCGATATCGGGATGATCAAAGGGGGGGCTTGCCTAGAAGCTCCGCTGAAAGGGAAGAAGGGTTGTCGATGACGTAGTCGATCACAGGGACATCAGCAGCAATCTCAGGGTCTACCGAAGAGAAGAGGGGGAAGAAACAATAAATATAGATCAATCAAGTGCAATATTATGCATGACAAGACAATAAGAAGCATTAGGCGTGTTCTAACGCGATGCTACATAATACCGGTGAAGAGGGAAACATCCGGGAATGTTTTCCCGAAGTTTGGTATGTTCGGACAGATGAAATGGAGGGGGCGGTTGCATGTTCGCTATGCTAGGGATGTGTGGCAGATGAATGGACTGCGTGTTCGGATTCGTCTCGAAATTCTGAGCAACTTTCATGTATAAAGTATTTTCATCCGAGTTACGGATTAATTTATATGAATTTTCAAAGTTTTAAAAATATTTTAGAATTAATATTAATTCGAAAATAATGATTAAAACACTAGGGCCACCCAGAACATGGTACACAAAAGTGCACCTAGTGGCTGACAGGTGGGCCGGGGGGCTCCAGGTTGACCAGTCAATGTTGACTGGTCAACAGGGTGTGGGCCCCCTGTCATACACACATTTATTTAACTACTGGTTTAAATTAACTAATCAAGTTCATTGGTTTAGTTAAACCTAATTAATTAAGTTAATTAATACTATTTCTTAAAATATTTTATTAGGGGCTGTTCCCTTGATCCTTTTAGGGTATAAGAGTATATATAGGCAAAAGAAGTACGTCGGTGGAGCTCCGCGAAGCTTCCACAAGATAGGAGGGCGCGCCTACCCCCCTAGACGCGCCCTCCTATCTCATGGAAGCTTCGCAGAGTTCCAGACTTCTACTCCAAGTCTCCTGGTTTGCGTTTGTTCCAAGAAAGATCCTCACAAAGATTTCGTTTCGTTTGGATTCCGTTTGATATTCCTTTTCTACGGAACACTGAAATAGGCAAAAAAATCGGCACTGGGCCTCCGGTTAATAGGTTAGTCCCAAAAATAATATAAAAGAGAATATTAAAGTCCATTAAAGATCCAAAACAGATAATATAATAGCATGGAACAATAAAAAATTATAGATACGTTGGAGACGTATCAAGCATCCCTAAGGTTAATTCCTGCTCGTCCTCGAGTAGGTAAATGATAAAAACAGAGGTTTTTGATGTGGAATGCTTCCTAACATAATTTTCAATGTAATTTTCTTTATTGTGGCATGAATGTTCAGATCCAAAAGATTCAAGACAAAAGTTAAATATTGACATAAAAATAATAATACTTCAAGCATACTAACCAAGCAATTATGTCTTCTCAAAATAACATAGCCAAAAAAGCTCATCCCTACAAAATCATATAGTATGGCCATGCTTCATTTTTGTCACACAAAATGCTCCCATCATGCACAACCCCGATGACAAGCCAAGCAATTGTTTCATACTTAGCCTTTTCAAACTTTTTCAACTATCACGCAACATATGAGCACGAGCCGTGGACATAGCACTATAGGTAGAATAGAATGGTGGTTGTGGAGAAGACAAAAAGGAGGAAGATAGTCTCACATCAACTAGGCGTATCAATGGGCTATGGAGATGACCATCAATAGATATCAATGTGAGTGAGTAGGGATTCCCATGCAACGGATGCACTAGAGCTCTAAGTATATGAAAGTTCAACAAAATAACTAAGTGGGTGTGCATCCAACTTGCTTGCTCACAAAGACCTAGGGTAATTTGAGGAAGCCCATCATTGGAATATACAAGCCAAGTTCTATAATGAAAAAGTCCCACTAGTATATGAAAGTGACAACATAAGAGACTCTCTATCATGAAGATCATGGTGCTAATTTGAAGCACAAGTGTGGAAAAAGGATAGTAACATTGCCCCTTCTCTCTTTTTCTCTCATTTATATTTTTTTGTTTGGGCCTTATCTATTTTTTATGGCCTCTTTTTTTCGTCCGGAGTCTCATCCCGACTTGTGGGGGAATCATAGTCTCCATCATCCTTTCCTCACATGGGACAATGCTCTAATAATGAAGATCATCACACTTCTATTTACTTACAACTCAAGAATTACAACTCGATACTTAGAACAAAATATGAATCTATGTGAATGCCCCCGACGGTGTACCGGGATGTGCAATGAATCAAGAGTGACATGTATAAAAAATTATGAAAGGTGGCCATGCCACAAATATGATGTCAACTACATGATCATGCAAAGCAATATGACTATGATGAAGCGTGTCATAATAAACGGAACGGTGGAAAGTTGCATGGCAATATATCTCGGAATGGCTATGGAAATGCAATAATAGGTAGGTATGGTGGCTGTTTTGAGGAAGGTAAATGATGGGTTTATGGTACCGGCAAAAGTTGCGTAGCACGAGAGAGGCTAGCAATGGTGGAAGGGCGAGAGTGCGTATAATCCATGAACTCAACATTAGTCATAAAGAACTCACATACTTATTGCAAAAATCTACAAGTCATGAAAACCAAGCACTATGTGCATGCTCCTAGGGGGATAAATTGGTAGGAAAAGACCATCGCTCGTCCCCGACCTTCACTCATAAGGAAGGCACTCAAAGAATACCTCATGCTTCAAATTTGTCACACAACGGTTACCATACGTGCATGCTACGGAACTTGCAAACCCCAACACAAGTATTTCTCAATTTCACAATTACTCAACTAGCACGACTCTAATATTACCATCTTTATATCTCAAAACAATTATCAAGTATCAAACTATTCAATGCACTCTATATGCAAGTTTTTATTATACCCATCTTGAATGCCCATCATATTAGGACTAATTTTATAACCAAAGCAAATTACCATGCTGTTCTAAAAGACTCTCAAAATAATATAAGTGAAGCATGAGAGATCAATAATTTCTATAAAATAAAACCACCATCGTTCTCTAAAAAGATATAAGTGAAGCATTAGAGTAAAATTATCTAGCTCAAAGATATAAGTGAAGCACATAGAGTATTCTAATAAATTCCGATTCATGTGTGTCTTTCCCAAAAGGTGTGTACAGCAAGGATGATTGTGGTAAACTAAAAAGCAAAGACTCAAATCATACAAGACGCTCCAAGAAAAACACAAATCATGTGGTTAATAAAAATATAGCCTCAAGTAAAGTTACCGATACGAAGATGAAAGAGGGGATGCCTTCCGAGGCATCCCCAAACTTAGTCTCTTGCCACTGCTTGTTCCAAGATCCATCAAATCTTTACCCAAAAACTTGAAAACTTCACAACACAAAACTCAACAGAAAATCTCATGAGCTCCGTTAGTATAAGAAAACAAACCACCACATTAATGTACTGTAATTAACTCATTCTTTATTTATATTGGTGTTAAACCTACTGTATTCCAACTTCTGTATGGTTCGTACCCCCCGATACTAGCCATAGATTCACCAAAATAAGCAAACAACACATGAAAAACAGAACAGTCTGTAGAAATCTGGAGGTTTCGAATACTTTTGTAACTCCAAAAATTCTAAAATACTAGGACGAGCTAAATAATTTGTATATTGATCTCTAGTAAAAAATGAAAATTATTTTCGTGAGCGCATACTTTGTGTTTTTGTCAAAAAGATCAAACAACAATCACCCAAGAAGATCCTAAAGGCTTTACTTGGCACAAACACTAATTAAAACATAAAAAACACAATCATAAAACAGGCTAGATAAATTATTTATTACTAAACAGGAATAAAAATTAAAGAACAAAAATAAAATTGGGTTGCCTCCCAACAAGCGCTATCGTTTAACGCCCCTAGCAAGGTATAAAAGCAAGAATAGATCTAGGTATTGTCATCTTTGGTATGCAATCCATAATTGCATCTAATAATTGATTCATAAGTAAATTTAATTTTCTTTCTAGGTAAGTGTTCCATGCCTTTCCTCAACGGAAATTGGAATCTAATATTTCCTTCTTTCATGTTAATAATTGCACCAATCATTCTAAGGAAAGGTCTACCAGGAATAATAGGACATGTAGGATTGCAATCTATATCAAGGACGATGAAATCTACGGGCACATAATTCGTATTTGCAACAATAAGAACATCATTAATCCTTCCCATAGGTTTCTTAATGGTGGAATCCGCAAGGTGCAAATTTATAGAACAATCATCAAATTCACGGAAACCTAACACATCACACAAAGTTTTTGGAATCGTGGAAACACTAGCACCCAAATCACACAAAGCATAGCATTCATAATCTTTAATCTTAATGTTGATAGTAGGTTCCCACTCATCATAAAGTTTTCTAGGAATAGAAACTTCTACTTCAAGCTTTTCTTCTTGAGATTACATTAAAGCATCAACGCTATGATTAGTAAAAGCTTTATTTTGATCATAAGCATGAGGAGAATTAAACACGGATTGCAACAAGGAAATACAATCTATCAAAGAGCAATTATCATAATTAAATTCCTTGAAATCCAAAATAGTGGGTTCATTGCCATGTAAAGTTTTGACCTCTTCAATCCCACTTTTATTAATTTTAGCATCAAGATCTAAAAACTCCGAATCATTGGGATGCCATTTAAGTAAAGTCGAATCATCTCCAGTCCCATCTTTATAAAAATTCATATTGGAAAAAAAGATTTAATAGGAGACACATCAATCACTTTTATATCTTCATAATTATTATCATGAAAACTAGAAGAACATGCTTTCACAAAGCAATCTTTTTTAGCACGCATCCTAGCGGTTCTTTCCTTTCACTCATCAATGGAAATTATCATGGCTTTGAGAGACTCATTGATCTCATGCTTAGGTGGAATAGATCTAAGTTTCAAAGAATCAACATCAAGAGAAATTCTATCCACGTTCCTAGCCAACTCATCAATCTTAAGCAATTTTTCTTCAACCAAAGCATTGAAATTCTTTTACGAACTCATAAATTCTTTAACACTAGTCTCAAAATCAAAGGGCATCTTATTAAAATTTCCATAAGAGTTGTTGTAGGAATTACCATAATTATTAGAGGAATTATTAGGAAACGGCCTAGAATTAAAATTTCCTCTATACGCGTTGTTACCAAAATTGTTCCTACCAACAAAATTCACATCCATAGATTCATTATTATTATCAATAAAAGTGGACAAAGGCATATCATTAGGATCAGAAGAAACACTTTTATTAGCAAACAATTTCATAAGTTCATCCACCTTTCCACTCAAAACATTAATCTCTTCAATCACATGAACCTTTTTACTAGTGAATCTTTCGGTGTGTCATTGAGAATAATTAACCATAATATTATCTAGGAGTTTAGTAGCTTCTCCTAAGGTGATTTCCATAAAAGTGCCTCCCGCGGCTGAATCTAAAATATTTCTAGAAGCAAAATTCAATCCGGCATAAATTTTTTGTATAATCATCCATAAATTCAAACCATGAGTAGGGCAATAACGTTTCATTAATTTCATCCTCTTCCAAGCTTGTGCAACAAGCTCATGATCAAGTTGCTTAAAATTCATAATATCTTTTCTAAGAGAGATGATCTTAGTGGGAGGAAAATACTTAGAGATAAAAGCATCTTTGCACTTATTCCATGAATCAATACTATTTTTAGGCAAAGAAGAGAACCAAGTTTTAGCATGATCTCTAAGAGAAAACGAAAATAGCTTCAATTTAACAATATCATTATCCACATCTTTCTTCTTTTGCATATCACACAAATCAACAAAGTTGTTTAGAGGGTAGCGGCATCTTCACTAGGAAGGCCAGAAAATTGATCTTTTGTGACAAGATTCAAGAAAGCAGCATTAATTTCACAAGATTCAGCATCGGTAATAGGAGCAATCGGAGTGCTAATAAAATCATTGTTGTTGGTATTGGGAAAGTCACATAATTTAGTATTATCTTGAGCCATCGTGACAAACAATCAATCCAACACACAATCACACAAGAAGCAAGCGAAAAAAGCGAACGGAAAAGGGGCGAATAAAACGGCAAAGGTGAAGTGGGGGAGAGGAAAACGAGAGGTAAATGGCAAATAATGTAATGTGAGGGAGAAGCATTTATGATGGGTACTTGGTATGTCTTGACTTGAGCATAGATCTCCCCGGAAATGGCGCCAGAAATCCTTCTTGCTACCTCTTGAGCATGCGTTGGTTATCCCTTGAAGAGGAAAGGGTGATGCAGCAAAGTAGCATAAGTATTTCCCTTAGTTTTTGAGAACCAAGGTATCAATCCAGTAGGAGATAACACGCAAGTCACCTAGTACCTGCACAAACAATCAAGAACCTCGCAACCAATGCGATAAAGGGGTTGTCAATCCCTTCACGATTACTTCCGAAAGTGAGATCTAATAAAGATAGTAAGATAAATATTTTTGGTATTTTTGTTGTATAGATTGGAAAGTAAAGACTGCAAAATAGTACACGAGATGCGATAATAAAAAGAGATGCAATATAATAAGGAAGAGACCCGGGGCCATAGGTTTCACTAGTGGCTTCTCTCATGATAGCATGTATTACGGTGGGTGAACAAATTACTGCCGAGTAATTGATAGAAGAGCGTATAATTATGAGAATATCTAGGCAATGATTATGAACATAGGCATCACGTCCGTGTTAAGTTGACCGAAATGATTCTGCATCTACTACTATTACTCCACACATCAACCGCTATCCAGCATGCATCTAGAGTATTAAGTTCATAAGAACAGAGTAATGCTTTAGGCAAGATGACATGATGTAGATGGATAAACTCAAGCAATATGATATAAAACCCATCTTTTTATCCTCGACAGCAACAATACAATACGTGCCTTGCTACCCCTACTGTCATTGGGAAAGGACACCGCAAAATTGAACCCAAAGCTAAGCACTTCTCCCATTGCAAGAAAGATCAATCTAGTAGGCCAAACTAAACCGATAATTCGAAGAGACTTGCAAAGATATCAAATCATGCATATAAGAATTCAGAGAAGAACCAAATATTATTCATAGATAAACTTGATCATAAATCTACAATTCATCGGATCTCGGCAAACACACTGCAAAAAGTATTACATCTAATAGATCTCCAAGAACATCGAGGAGAACTTTGTATTGAGAACCAAAGAGAGAGAAGAAGCCATCTAGCTAATAACTATGGACCCGAAGGTCTGTGGCAAACTACTCACACATCATCGAAGAGGCTATGGTGTTGATGTAGAAGCCCTCCGTGATCGAATCCCACTCCGGCAAATCGTCGGAAAAGGCCCCAGATGGGATCTCACGGGTACAGAAGGTTGTGGCTGTGGAAAAGTGGTTTCGTGGCTCCCCCTGATGTTTTTAGGGTATAAGAGTACATATAGGCCAAAGAAGTATGTTAGTGGAGCTCCATGGGGCCCATGAGGGTGGGGGCGCGCCTACCCCCTGGGCGCGCCCTCCAATCTCGTGGAAGCTTCACGGAGTTCCAGACTTGTACTCCAAGTCTCCTGGTTTGCGTTTGTTCCAAGAAAGATCCTCACGAAGGTTTCGTTCCGTTTTGATTCCGTTTGATATTCCTTTTCTACGAAACACTGAAATAGGCAAAAAAACAGAAACTTGCACTAGGCCTCCGGTTAATAGGTTAGTCCCAAAAATAATATAAAAGAGCATATTAAAGCCCATTAAACATCCAAAACAGACAATATAATGGCATGGAACAATAAAAAATTATAGATACGTTGGAGACGTATCAGTGCGGGGCAGCCGTCGGCGCAGGCGGGCAGCGACGCATGGGGGAGCAGGGGCGCGTCGGAGGCGGGCGGCATTCGGCAACGGGGCGGCGCGAGGGCCGGCGGCTGGAGCCGCGACAACGAGCGTGCGGGCTTGGCGCGGAGGGCGACACACAGTGGCGACAACAGCAGCTGGAGCCCCAGCACGGCCACAGAGGAGCAGCGGGGCGTGGCCGGGGAGCCGGGCATGGCTGCAAATGGGACTGGAGGGCGGGAACACGGCCTCCGACGCGGGCGCGTGTGTAAGCGGTGTGGCCGGGTGGGGTCCTGTAGTGCGGGGTGGAACAGGGGCACAATGGTTGCGGTTGATGGTGAAGCAGCAGCAGGCGAGGAGGTGCAAGGCGAGCGATGGGCTGCGGCTGTCGCGGGGCAGCAGCGGCAACAACTGTAGGCAGAGCAGTGCAAGACGCAAGCGGGGCAAAGCAGCTGCAGCGGGGTCGAGCGGGGCGAGGCAGGCCAACGCACACGCAAGGGCGCTGGGCGCGGCAACGTGAGCGGGGACGCAGCGGTCGGCCAATGCGCGGGCGATGAGGGCAAGCTACAGGGACGGGAGAGAGGGGAGACGACATGGATCTCACCGTGTGGGCACACGGGGGCCCGGTGATGGATTAGTAGCAGCAGAGGCGATGGCCGGAAAATCGTCGGAGCCGAAGGTGAAGAAGAGATCGCAGTGCTCGCTACAGGGGGGTCCCTCCATGATCCAGCGGGCGAGGAGGATGGAGCAGTCGACGACGGTGCCCTCAGACTCGGTCTTACGGCGCGGGGACAATGGTGGCCGCGGGATCGACGATGAAGGCGTCAGGTAGATGTGAGGAGGAGGCCAGAGGCGCGGGGAGGAAGAGAAGTTGGGCTAGGGTTTGTAGGGAGGCTGCGGGCGACGACTTGTAGGCGTTGGGGGGGGGGTGTGGATGGGCGCCACGGCGATGCACTCGGCCGTGGCGGCCATCGCCAGTGCCCACGTCTCCCCCCATGAACAGAGGAGGGAGGGGTGTGGCGCTGGTGGGCTGGCCTGGCTCGACCAGTGAGGCCAGCTGGGCCATTTGGCCTGGGGGGGTTTCTTTTTTACTTTGTTTTTTGTTTGTGTTTGTTTTCTTTTTATTTATTTCTGTTTTCAATTTAGTTTCCTTTATCTTTAGTTTTATAAATTATAATTTTAGCATCTAAAATAGTAGTAATAACTAGCCCACTACCACAAAAAGTTTAACACTTTAATAAAATAGGTTTATATTTGTTTATTAATTAAAAGCATTTAACAATTGTTTTTAGCCACTGTTATATTCACAAAAGGGCATTTAAATACTTTACAAAAGTGTTGGGTCACCACCATAATTAGTTATGGAATATTCACTGGTGCGCGTCGGTCCTAAAAAAAGGGTTTTTTACCCCTTTCCGCGACGACAATTGGAACCGTCGCCAAGTGAGTGTGTGCGATAGGGTGTCCTTCCCACACAGCCCAGAAATCATCGGGGATAGGCCCTCCTGGGACCCAGGTTGGGGACATGTGCGATCGGGCGAGGCATCGAAACCCAATCATTTCCGTAGGTATGTACATCCCACATGGTGAATCCCAGAAATCATTTCCGTAGGTATGTACATCCCACATGGTGAATCCCAGAAATCATTTCCATAGGTATGTACATCCCACACGGTAATCCGAGAAAATCATTTCTGTAGGTATGTACATCCCACATGGTGAATCCCAGAAAAACATTCCCGTTCATATGTATATCACACACAGTCAATCCAAGGAATATGTTTCCGTTCTTATGTACATCCCACACAGTCAATCCAGGGAAAATGTTTCCGTTCGGACGTAAATCCCACAGAGTTTTATGTGTAGGCTCGTGTGTGAAAGGTGTAACTATCACACACTGTCTTCCTTGGTTAACTGTTTGCTTTTATCAACTATATCACACACGATTTGATGAACAAAACTGTGTGGCATTGGGCTATCCATCGCAACCGCTTTTATTGCTAGAACCATTTGCAAAGGTCCATGACACATTTAGCAGGTTTATTAGTTTACAATTAATAATCCAGTATTACGCAAATTCACATTTCATATCGAACAACTGTTTGCCAATTTCATATCAGGCACATAAATATATTATAACATCACAGTACGGTAGCTACATGAAAACATCACAGTACAACATATAGCTAGTTCAACTTCATAAGAACAATATATTCATTTCCCTAATCGAGATCATCCAGGCTCGTCTTATCCACCTCGGCTTCCAGTTCAGTAAGAACCTTTGCACGAGCCAACTAGGAAAGTGCCTCCTCCTTAGCCAACACCATCTTAGCAAAGTCTTTAAAAAAATCTGAGCTCATTCTCCACCTTCAACTTTTTATTCCGCATCTTGAAATATGCTTCAGTGTTGACAAGACTTTCTCTAAGCCTAGATGTGTTCACTTCCTCATACATGCACCAGAGCTTTGTTAGGCACATCTTCAAAGACTGTGGCCAATCTTGATCAACCCACTCCAAGTAAGAACACTTCCGTTCATCCTATAATATTTAAAACTAGACCAGTAATAATAGTAGGGGAAATGGGTTTATAGCAACATAGAAAATCACCAATGCTTATTTTGAAAAACTGAAGAAACATGTTAATTATGACATATCTTCTCAAAAAGATCAATGTGCAAATGAAATAATTGGTACTAAGACAACAACCAAATTCTGGAACATCAGAAGCTATAATTAACTACAACGACGCTACAAGTTCTTACTCATGTACAATAAATAACAAATTGAACATTTTATGAGGAAGGTAAATATAAATGCAACAACATAGAGACAGTGTTTGGATGACATCAGATTGATACTAACAGGTGTGTACATGCACAAATTTAGTAACATAGAACTAATAGCACTAAGTCTGTCCACTATGTATGCCCAGACTGGTGTAAAGACAACTGTTGCTACATCTTGCACCAGTGCCCTGAACTTGCGAGCCGATGCAGCGGAAAAAAAATCAAGGACCCGGACTTCGGAGCACGTAGTTGCTCCGATGCCCAGTTCCTTCGTGCCATAAAGATTTAGTATTTTACTGCTTGGCTGCTCGGATGTGTGGACCAAAGTTGGCTGCACAAACTGCTAAAGCGGTGCCAAATAATTTTCTAATGGCACTGCTGATGAGATGGCAACAATTTAAGATATTAGGTACAAACTGTGACACTGTCTTAAGATGCGTTTGGTTTAAGGTGTGGTATGAATGGGTTGGGACCGTGACAGTGTCTGAATCACATCTAACAAATGATTTGTAACAACGGAAGAGGGTATAACCTTCTCTGCACATGCTAGAAACTTCCTCCTAGTGTCCATAGAATCAAACGCAAGTAGCTTCACGCATGGAGATTGATGGTGACAACAAGCAGATAGATCTTCAGCCACCCCGCTCCATTCGTTGCCACTGATGGTCTTAGGGAGCTACAAGAGGAAGAAACGACTCAAATCGACCTCCGGGTAAAAATCCTTCATTCCAAGTCATAGACCGAGAGAGAGAGAACAGAGGCATACCCGGGTGTTGAAGGAGTAGTCACCGGAGGAAGAACCGCTGGAGATGTCTTTGAAGAAGACCATGGCCATCCCGGCGGTAGGATGCGAGACAGCGAGAGCGAGGAAGCGGCTATAGCTTAGCAAGGAAGGAAGGAAGGAGGAAACAGGGGAAATGTGACTTGTCGTCAGGGAGAAAAGGGGGTGGGGAAGGGGGGAAGGGGGCGGGGGTAGATATTTTGGCGGTAGGCCAAAATTTCGGAAATGTGGAGGGAAACTTTGCACGCGGTGCCGCTGGACCATTCACTTTGAACGATTGTGTGCATCGCAAACGATTCTTCTGCTTTACGCGCATGCGATGAGTTTGATAATTCAAATTTTGGTCTCAAGGCATGGGCACATTCACTTTGAACGCACGCAGTGCCGCCGGACCATTCACTTTGAACGATTGTGTGCATCGCAAATGATTCTTCTACTTTACACACATGGGATGAGTTTGATAATTCAAATTTTGGTGGAAATTTCCCCGGGTACATCATTGCATAATTTAACATCGCTTGCTAATTTGGGCACACAAAAGAGCGTACAGCAGACAGACCACACTTACTGAATCGAGAAATTTTAGTAATTACACAGAGCCAGCTGACCTAAACATTGCTCTAACAAAAGATCAGCATTAAAAACAAAGACTAAGTACGCATAATAAAAAATCCGCCGCCGCGTGGGCCTATGCATCGCCGGTGTGAGACGAGATGTCGATGACTTGTCCTAGCGACATACTCCACGCCCCCCCTACTGAAGTCGACCGCGTCCTCGTCCTCGTCCTCGTCGCCGCCCTCAAGGTTGTAGTACTCTTAGTAGTGGCTGCGCCAGAGCTCGTGTTGGTACTCCACCACCAATTCCTCGACGGACAGACTCTTCTCTACCTCGACCTCGGCCACGCGCAACTCCTCCTCCCAGCGCTCCTCGATCTCCGCTGCCTCCTGCATCTCCAGCTCCTGCTCGGCGACCTCATGAGGAAGCAGGTGCTCCATGGCCATCGCCGCTTTTTCAGACGTGGGTTGCATGCTAGAGTCCGAGGTGGCCTGGAATATCTTGGCGTGGATGGCCTCGACCCGGGCCAAGGCGACATCAGCGCCACAGAAGGTAGCTCGAGCGCTCTCGGTGTTTGCAGCCGCCATCGCAATAGCAGCAGCCGCCGTCGCAGCAGCAGCAGCTGCAGCCGTCTCGGCTGCTGCAGCTGCCCTGTCGGCTGCCGCAGACGCCCTCTCGGCAGAAGCGGCTGCGCTCAATGCGGATGCGGTGGCACACTCGGCGTAGGCGGTCGCGCTCTCGGCGTAGGCAGCGGTGCTCGGGGGGGGCATCGTACGGGCCTTCACGAAGCGTTTCCATGGCGTCATGTTTGCAAGAAGGGGGTGCGGGAGTGGGGATCAGTATTCGTGAATTCGGGGGTTGCCGACACTAGAGCAGACGAGCCGGCGAAGCTTAAGGAGGGAGACTTAAATAGACCCAAATATTTTCATCGCAAACGGCTCCTAGAAAACAACTGTGTGTGATCTTGTAGGTATTGTTTATTAGCTGGTGAAAGACGAATTTGGAATATAAAGTGCCAACGGATGGTGTTTTAAATTAATGAGAAATTTTGTAGTACTAATACAACTTTCATGTCAAATTTTGGAAAATTTCAGGGCTCATTTGACCTTCTAAGACATTTAGGTGATTTTCTAGGCATTTAATGACTGTAATTGAAATTTGAACTACATGTACATGCAACAGCTAACCATAACGGTTTGAAAACTCATATTTTGTGTACTTGTGTGCGATTTAATTCCATGTGCAGTAAATTGGAAGGAATTTTCAAACATATTGGTCTAACGGCTATGACACAATTAAGCATGGTGTGACATGGCATTTTAATTCCATAAAATTAAAAAAAATCAGAAACACATGAAACCTTGGTTGATGTAATGTCATGCCACCAAGATGATGTGGTAAAAAAATTGGCATGTTTGACCAAAGTTTGGACACACACCCCTAACAAACCAGAGCAACTCACTAGAAGGCTCGTGGTTCCGAGAGGGAACAATGCATGATTGATAACAAACGGGAGATAGCTTCCTCTTACGGCCTTCAATTTTTTTCTACGTCTAACATGCACTACGACAACTATAATGTGATTTTTTGAAAATTCTAGGTGTCATTTGACCTTTTAAAGACATTTAAGTGATTTTCTAGCCATTTAATGACCGTAATTCAAATTTGAACTACATCTACATGCAACGCGTAACCGAAACGGTTTGAAAAATCATATTTGTTTACTTGTGTGCGAGTTAATTCCATGTGCAGTCAACTAGAAGGAATTTTCAAACATATTTGTATCACGACATGGACACATATGCATGAATACGTATGCATGGAGTGCCATGTCATTTTAATTCCAAAAACAATCAGAAATACATGAAACCTTGGTTGATGTAATGTCATGGCACGAAAATGATATGGTAAAGAAATTGGCATGTTTGATGAAAGTTTGGACACACACCCCTCACAAACCGGAGCAACTCACTAGAAGATTCGTGGTTCCGAGAGGGAACAATGCATGTTTGATGACGAACGGGAGATAGCTTCCTCTTACAGCCCACAAATTTTTTCTACGTCTAACGTGCACTACTACAACTGTAATGTGAAATTTTGGAAAATTCTAGGGGTCATTTGACCTTTTAAAGATATTTAAGTGATTTTCTAACCATTTAATGATTGTAATTCAAATTTGAACTACATCTACATGCAACGCCTAACCAAAACGTTTTGAAAAATCATATATGTGCACTTGTGTGCAAGTTAATTCCATGTGTAGTAAATTAGAAGGAATTTTCAAACATATTGGTCTCACGACATGGACACATGCATACGTATGCATGGAGTGACATGGCATTTTAATTCAAAAAATAGAAAAATGATGAGAAACACAGGAAATTGGTTGATGTAATGTCATACCACCAAGATGACATGGTAAAGAAATTGGCATGTTTGACAAACGTTTGGACACGCACCCCTCACAAATTGGAGCAACTCGCTAGAAGGTTCGTGGTTTTGAAAGGGAACAATGCATGTTTGATGACGAACGGGAGAAAGCTTCCTCTTACAGCCTTCAATTTTTTTCCTACATTTAATGTGCACTAATACAACTATCATGTGAAAATTTGGTAAATTTCAGGGGTCATTTGACCTTTTAAAGACATTTAAGTGATTTTCTAACCATTTAATGACATTAATTCAATTGAACTACATCTACATGCAACGCCTAACCATAACGGTTTGAAAAATCATATTCTTGTGTACTTGTGTGCGAGTTAATTCCATGTGCAGTAAATTTGAAGAAATTTTCAAACATATTGGTGTCAAGGCATGGGCACATGCATGGAGTGCATGCCATGGCATTTTAATTACAAAAAATTAAAAAATGATCAGAAAAACATGAAACCTTGCTTGATTTAATGTCGTGCCACCAAGATGATGTGGTAAATAAATTGGCATGTTTGATGAAAGTTTGGGCACACACCCGTCACAAACCGAAGCAACTCGCTAGAAGGTTCGTGGTTCCGAGAGGGAAGAATGCATGTTTTATGACGAACGGGAGATAGCTTCCTCTTATGGCCTTGAAATTTTTTCAGCGTCTAACATGCACTACTACAACTGTAATGTGAAATTTTGCAAAATTCTATGGGTAATTTGACCTTTTAAAGACATTTAAGTAATTTTCAAACCATTTTATGACCGTAATTCAAATTTGAACTACATCTACATGCAACGCCTGACCAAAACGGTTTGAAAAATCATATTTGTGTACTTGTGTGCGAGTTAATTCCATGTGCAGTAAATTAGAAGGAATTTTCAAACATATTGGTCTCATGACATGGACACATGCATACGTATGCATGGAGTGACATGGCATTTTAATTCAAAAAAATAGAAAAATGGTCAGAAACACATGAAACCTTGGTTGATGTAATGTCATGCCACCAAGATGATGTGGTAAAGAAATGGGCATGTTTGACGAATGTTTGGACACACGCCCCTCACAAACCGGAGCAACTCGCTAGAAGGTTCATGGTTCCGAGAGGGAACAATGCATGTTTGATGACGAACGGGGGATAGCTTCCTCTTACAGCCTTCAAATTTTTTCCTACGTTTAACGTGCACTAATACAACTGTCATGTGAAAATTTGGTAAATTTCAGGGGTCATTTGACCTTCTAACAACATTTAAGTGATTTTCTAAATATTTAATGACCGTAATTCAAATTTGAACTACATCTACATGCAACGCCTAACCAAAATGGTTTGAAAATCATATTTTTGTGTACTTGTGTGCGAGTTAATTCCATGTGCAGTAAATTCAAATGAATTATCAAACATATTGGTGTCAAGGCATGGGCACATGCATGGAGTGCATGCCATGGCATTTTAATTCCAAAAAATTAAAAAAATGATCAGAAAAACATGAAACCTTGCTTGATTTAATGTCATGCCACCAAGATGGTGTGGTAAAAAAATTAGCTTGTTTGATGAAAGTTTGGACACACACCCCTCACAAACCAGAGCAACTCACTAGAAGGTTCGTGGTTCCGAGAGGGAACAATGCATGTTTGCTGGCGGACGGGAGACAACTTCCTCTTACAGCCTTCAATTGTTTTCCTACGTTTAACATGCACTAATACAACTGTCATGTGAAAATTTGGAATTTTTCAGGGGTCATTTGACCTTTTAAAGACATTTAAGTGATTTTCTAACCATTTAATGACCGTAATTCAAATTTGAACTACATCTACATGCAACGCCTAACCTAAACGGTTTGAAAAATCATATTTTTATGTACTTGTGTGCAAGTTAAAAAAATCATCAGACGATGTAGATATCTAGTGTTTAAAAAAGAAAATGTAAAGATCTCGCAAGACAACCGGCCCCCACACGATTGGCACTCTATCTCGCGCCTCGAGGTTTGGTAGGTGATTGTCGGGGATCATTAATCAGACATGGTTCTGTATTGGAAACCGTCAGCTATTATATTCACACACAGATTTGCTGCGGGAATTGTGTGTAATTCAAACTATAGTACTCGTAAATTCCGGCGATTGGCGTGTGTACTTTCCCCGTCGATCTAGATTCCGGCCGCCAATAAATACTACCTTGCTCACGTTGTCCCTCCTGCATTCTCATCTACATCCTCCCCTAGCTCGCCCTCTTTCTCTCTCTCAAATCTCTGCCATGGCGCCGCCGGTCTGCCCACGCGCCGGCAAGGGGTCGCTGCCCCCCGAGGACGCTCACTCGATTAGCAGCGACGAGGACCCGAACGCGCCGCCTGATGAGGTTACGCTGGACCCCCCAACTTTGGATTGGTTTTGGGGCCAGTACAATCTTTGTCTGTGGAAGTCGCTACCGCCGGCTGAGAAAGCCAGGCAAGTGGCGTTCAAGAAGGAGATGGCGGAGGAGGAAGCCAGGTACCAGGCGGCCTGTGAAGCCCGTGATGCCACCTGGAAAAAGGAGGCGGCGGAGCTTTGGGGGCGGGCGCGTCGTCGTGCCGAGGAGGTGTACGAAGACGGGTACTTCGCGAGGAAGGTCATAGGCCGATAAGCTCCAGCATGCCACCGACGAGGAGCTCAAGTGGGCGCCCAACGAAATGGCAAGATCGGCCACGCGCGTCCGCCAGCAAGAGGCAGATCGGTACGTCAAGCGCTGCGAGGCGGAGGAGTCAAAGTACTGCCTCCGCACTGGGAAGACGCCGCGCACCAGGGAGCTGCTGGCGAGGGGCTGCCAGAATACTGGCCCCAGGAGGGATTATTAGTTTTAGTTTGTTCGTTTTCAATTTTATGCATTGTACCTAGTCTTTAAGTATCATCACGTATAAGAATGGAAAATAGAGTACACACATTGAAACAGAGCAATACTATGATTGCTGTGAATACAAAGCTATCCATGTCGAAACAACTTTTCAAAATAAAACACGTCCATGAGACCATGACCAGCAGCCCTTGCCTAGGGTAGCTCTTGGCTCTGCCCGAACTCGTGCAGGTGTTCGTCCAAGCGATCGACATGCTCGTGGTACATCTGGAGCGCGATCTCGAGCTCCAAGTTGGCTATTTCATCAGAGATCACTAGCTCGAGGATGCGATGGCCATGTTCCTCTACTGCGCCCAGGTGGACACCTGGGCCAAGGAGGCGGTCGAGCCTACAGACCAGCGTGTTGGCATCCAGCGGGCTGCGGATAAGGCGAACGGTGGCACCCATGCGAACAGCGCGCGGGCGTCCGGTGCAAGTATGGCGTGGCCGACATCTGGTGCAAGTACAGCACTGAGGGCCTCTACCCACTCCTGGCGAGGAATGGGGGTACTGACGGGATGTGTACCCAGCTGCGACGCCTTGTCGACAGCAGGCAAGCGCCGATGGATCCTCTCTTGCTGTGCGGCGCGCCGCTCCTCTCTTTCTGCGGTGCTCCAACGGTCTCGCCATGCGGCGAGCCGCAGCCTATCGGTGCGGACGCGCCTAGCTTGCTCTGCGGCGTGCCATCGATCATGTTGTGCGGCGAGCTGCAGCCCGTCGGCGCTGACATGCCTATCTTGATCGGCGTCGCTCAAGCGCCATGCGCCAAAGGTCTGCTCAACCCTGGCGATGACGTGCATCACAGCGTCGTCCATCGCGCTGCCGGGGAGCGTCTCGGCCTCGACGGGCCGTGGCGCCTGCTCGTTTTCCTCGTCGACGAGGTTGATGGCAGATGCGGCGCTTTGGTGGGTTGGCATGCTTGGAAAAGGTGGATGTGCTACAGGCTGCGCTTGTCGCCTCCGTGCGTCACATGCCCCCTATGCGCAATATAGCAGGGTGGCGGGAAACAGGTGAGGAAATGGCGGGAAACGGTGGCATGTTCATAAAACCGCCATCAATTAATGGAAACTTAGCATCGAGCTAGCACAAGAAGTAGATGATGATCAGATGAACACAAACCACACTAGGGATCCCGTCGGTGATGAATTCATCAATCCCAAATGGTTGAATACTAGCAAGCGTTTGCCCACAACACACACACAACCTATTCCATCACAAATAGGTTGGATGGATCAACTGTATGCCACATATCGCACATTGTCAAAAAGTAATGTGGTAGACCTTCTTCAACATGTGTTAAAAAATAAAAAAAATAAAAAACAAGGACCTCGAGGTTAAATTAGCTGAGGGAATTTAACATCGACACAACTTCCTATCCAGTCACCCATCCGATGGCTGCTCCAGCCTGAGCACACTTAACTTGATAGTTTTCTTACATGAGCTGCTGGTGGAACAACTAGTCCTTGCTGATAGGAATGCCTCTTCGCATCCTTATGGCGTATCCGGATGACCGCCTGTCCCACAATGGCCAATAGATGTTGTGTAGACAGAGCATATCACATACGTCTTATTAGAAGCAATCGTCTACGTTATTTTCGGTCTTCGCACACATTTATGATTACAGACCTGTTTGCCGCATATCACACACATCTTATTGAACCGTTTCTGTTCTCTTGCCTAATCACAAATAGTTCATCCGAGTGAACCGTATGATGTACATCGCACACACCTTGATCAGGCTGTCCGTTTCTTTTGTGTTGCCTAATCACAAACAGTTCATCCAAGTGAACCGTATGCTATACATCGCACACACCTTCATCTGGCTGCCTGTTTCTTTTGTTCCTCCTCATCGTAAACACTTAATTGAACTGAACCGTATGCCTTTCATCGCACACGCAACTAAAACCTGAACCGTGTTTGATGCATCCGTCATCGCAAACGTTTTATACATTTTGACGGTTTTCCTACACCACCGTTTGCGATCATTGCATCGCACACAGTGTCTCGAAGGGTCTCTGATTGTAGTGTCGTGTTAGCAGCATCCTGCAGTAGTGATTTACCACACTTTCAACATTTTATTTTGCATGTTTGAGAAAATTGAATTTTGGACTTTAATTTGAATTTGAATTTGAATCAATTTGGATCAAGTTATGATTAGCAACAGTAATGTGATGACATGGCACCATTAGCGGGGGATTACTGTAGCTTAATTATCCGGGTGTTAAAAATCTCCTCCACTACAAGAAATCTCGTCCCGAGATTTTAGGAGGTAGAAGGAAACAGAACGGGGTATTCATCTTGAAGACGATCCTCGCGTTCCTAAGTGGCTCCATCTTTATAATGATTTTACCACTGGATTTTAAGAACTTGATAGCCCTGAGACGGTTGTGACGTTCAGGTTGAACGAGAACGCAGATCGGATGCTCTCTGTAAGTGAGATCATCTTGCAGGGGTTGAGCTTTATAAGCCATGGGGTTGTCGCAATAAGACTTGTGACTCAAGGGACCAACCATGACATTAGCCTTTCCAGGGGTATAATAAATACCAGTCATAGTCTATAGTTGTTTCCATACATCGGTGCAGACGAAGAGCCAGATCTAGCTGAGTAACAGATACTTCAGACTTCGATGTAGCATTTTCAATTCTCACAAAAGGAGAAGCATTTCACACATTCAAGGAATAAATCCATGCTCCGGCATTTCTAACAAGATGAGCATGGTAGCTTACTATCTCACTTGAAGGGTGTAGTAGATGGATGGTTTTAGTGGCGCAAATGATAGGCGCGGAATGTGTTTTGAACCATTCCTTTCCCAGAATGAGGTCTACATTGGAAGACTTCAAAATAATGGGGGAAACATGGAATTCCAACCCTTCAAGCTCAACGGGGACGTTGTGACTAACCATGGTGGTTCGACATTGGCCCGCGGAATGCAACTTGGAATTCATGCCAAGTGATGGTGGTTCGAATAGGTAAGGAACACCTGTGGCTATCCCACCATTGAGCAGAGGGACCTTTCAGATAATATGCCACGAAGGTGACATAGTTGGCAGGGGCTACAATAGCAGACTCTAGCTCGAAATGATGTCACGGAGCCAGTCGTCTGGCATCAAGGGACTGAGTTGAGTTGTAATAGATGACAGGGTTGAGACGCGCAAAGTATAGTAGCGTTACTGGGGCTGGTTGTTGATTCATATTGGGATGCGGGAACTGAGCTATGACTCGTACCATGAACTGGTGATTCAGCTCAACTGTTGTATCATTCCGGCCATGTATTCGGGCGGTGGAGGAATGGCTAACCTTTCGAAAAAGGAAAGTATAACAATAGATCCTCCCGCCAGGTGTGCTAGGTATGACATCACCTTACTGGGTCGTATAAAGACCAACGTTATAACTCTGGGACATATGTTCCAACCATCATATCTGACCGAGATTTAGATCAGATTGGCGTCAGGATACCTCAGACTCAGGATGCCCGAGAAGAAAAAGGTGCAACTCAATTTGATGAGATGACATTGCAAGATTCTCGGGAAATGAACTATGGAAGTAAGTTCTGATATAAGGGACCAAGGAGAAGACGAGGGTGTGGCTGATGGACTCAATGACAATTTATCAAGAATTCCAACAAGATTGATTTCCATAATTATGTGAACATGGATATAATATTTGTGAGATCAAATGATATAATGAGGTATGCTCAAGGAAAACATACAAAATTAAACATTGGTTGAAAGGTGCACCCGAAATATGGGCTGGGTTGCACGATCAATGTTAGAATGTTGACTTAATGAACAAAAGAATTAGAATGAAACTATTGATACGTCTCCAACGTATCTATAATTTTTTATTGTTCCATGCTATTATATTATCAATCTTGGTTATTTTATAATCATTTTATATCATTCTTTGGTACTAACCTATTGACATAGTGCCAAGCGCTAGTGGCTATTTTTTGCATGTTTTTTACATCACAGGTAATCAATATCAAGTATAGTCCAAACGCAGCGACACTTTTTGTGGATTTTTTTGGACCAGAAGACAACCAATGGGCTGAAGAAGCACCTGGGGGCTGCTCCGAGGGGAGCACAACCCACAAGGGCGCGCCTGGAGGCCCAGGCGCGCTTTGGTGGGTTGTTCCCACCTCGGGTGCCCCCGGACCGCCTCTTTACTCTATAAATACCCCAATATTCCAGAAACCCTAGGGAGTCGACGAAAATCAATTCCAGCCGCCGCATAGTCCAGAACCACCAGATCCAATCTAGACACTCTCACGGAGGGGTTCACCACTTCCATTGGTGCCTCTCTGATGATGCATGAGTAATTTTTTGTAGACCTTCGGTTCTGTAGTTAGTAGCTAGATGGCTTCCTCTCTCTCGTTTGATTATCAATACAATGGTCTCTTGAAGATCCATATGATGTAACTCTTTTGCGGTGTGTTTGTTGGGATCCGATGAACTTTGAGTTTATGATCAGATCTATCTCTTTTTATCCATGAAAATTATTTGAGTTACTTTAATATCTTATATGCATGATTCCTTATAGCCTCCTATTTCTTCTCAAATATTTGGGTTTTGTTTGGACAACTTGATATATTTATCTTGCAATGGGAAGAGGTGCTTTGTAGTGGGTTTGATCTTACGGTGCTTGATCCCCGTGATAGAAGGGGAACCGACACATATGTATCGTTGCTACTAACGATAAAACGATGGGGTCTATTTATACATAAATAGATCTTGTCTACATCATGTGATCGTTCTTATTGCATTACTCCGTTTCTCCATGAACTTAATACACTAGATGCATGTTGGATAGCGGTCGATGTGTGGAGTAATAGTAGTAGATGCAGGCAGGAGTCGGTCTACTAATCTTGGACATGATGCCTATATAATGATCATTGCATGGATATCGTCATGATTATTTGAAGTTCTATCAATTTCCCAACAGTAATTTGTTTACCCATCGTTTGATATTTTTCTCTAGAGAAGCCAGTAGTGAAATCTACGGGCCTCGGGTCTCTTTCTCATATTATTTGCCTTTCTGATCTATTTTCCGTTGCATTTATTTTCGGATCCAAAATTACCAAAAATACCTTGCTACAATTTATTTTATTTGGCGTTCGATCTGTCAATCTACAACAATTTATTCATGTCCGCTTGCCAATTTATTGCCGGGGAGGATCTTCAACATATACCAAGTTCCTAATCACAAATCTCATCTCCTCACAATTTACATTATTTGCCATTTTCCTCTCATTTTCCTCTCCCCCACTTCACAAAAAATTGCCGTTTTATACGCCCTTTTTTTCGTTCACTGTTTCTTGCCGGATCTGTTTTTGAGTGCAATCTTGTTGTGTAGTCATCATGGCTCAAGAGAACACCAAGTTGTGTGATTTCTCGAATACCAAAAACAATGATTTTATTGGCACTCCGCTTGCTCCTCCCGCCACTAGTGCGGAGTCCTGTGATATTAATACTGCTTTGCTGAATCTTGTTATGGACGATTAATTTTCCGGTACTCCTAATGAGGATGTCGCATCCCATCTCAACACATTCATGGAATTATGCAATATGCAATAGAAAAAAGATGTGGACAATGATATCACTTGTTATGGAAGATTAATTTTCCGGTACTCCTAATGAGGATGTCGCGTCCCATCTTAACACATTCATGGAATTATGCAATATGCAAAAGAAAAAAGATGTGGACAATGATATCATGAAGATGAAATTATTTCTGTTTTCTTTGCGTGATTTTGCAAAAATTGGGTTTTCTTCTTTGCCTTGCAATAGTATTGATTCTTGGAATAAGTGCAAAGATGCTTTTATCACTAAGTATTTTCCGCCTGCAAAAATTATTTCCCTTAGAACCCAGATCCTTAATTTCAAGCAACTTGAACATGAGCATGTCGCACAGTCTTGGGAAATGATGCAATTGATGCTAAGGAATTGCCCAACACATGGGTTAAATCTTTGGATGATCATACACAAATTTTATGCAGGATTGAATTTTGTTTCTCGTAATCCTTTAGGTTCCACCGTGGGTGGTACTTTTATGGAAATTACTTTGGGTGAACCACCAAATTTCTTAATAATATTATGGCAAATATTCACAATGGCATACCGAAGGATCTCCTACTAGTAAAAAAGTTAATTCGGTTGAAGAAATTTCTTCTTTGAGTGAAAAAGTTGATGCTCTTATGAAATTGGTTGCTAGTAAAAGTGATCCTATTAATTTCAATGATATGCCTTTGTCTACTTTGATTGAGCAAAATAGTGATGCCATATATGTGAATTTTATCTCGCGAAATAATTTCAATAACAATGCTTATAGAGGTAATTTTAATCCTAGGCCTTTTCCTAGTAATTCCTCTAATAATTATGGTAATTCCTATGGAAATCCTTCTTATAATAATAATAGTAACACCTCTGATCTTGAGAATAATATTAAAGAATTTATCAACACACAAAAAGTTTTCAACACTACCATAGAAGAAAAGTTGAATAAGATTAATGATTTGTCTAGAAGTGTTGATATAATTTCTCATGATGTAGAAAATCTCAAGATGAAAATTTTTGTGCCTAAAGTTGAGGAATCAATTAAAGCTCTCTCTGTTTCTACAAATGAAAGTAAGAAAAGAACCGCTATCCTTAGAGCTAAAAGAGAATTTTTAGAAAAAGCGTTTTCTAGTGATTACTTTCGTGAAAGTGACGAAGATCTTAAAATGATTGGTGTTTCTTATATTGATTACTTGTTTAGTAAAGTAAAGATTGACAAAAAAGCGACTGGCGAAGAGTCAACTTTAGTTAGAAGGCGTCCCGATAATTCGGAGGGTGTAAATCTTTTTGAGAAAATTGATAAAAGTGGGTTTGAAGAGGTCAAAACTTTAACTAGTGATGTGCCCACTCTTTCGGATTACAAAGACTTTCATTATGATAGTTTCTCTTTGATTGATTGTATTTATTTGTTGCAATCCATGATAAATTCACCCCATGCTTATGAACAAAATAAAGCTTTTACTAAACATATTGTTGATGCTATGATGAAAGCTTTAGAAGAAAAGTTGGAATTAGAAGTTTGAATTCCTAGAAAATTACATGATGAATGGGAACCTACTATCAAAGTCAAGATTAAAAATTATGAGTGTTTTGCTTTGTGTGACTTGGGTGCTAGTGTTTCTACAATTCCGAAATCTCTATGTGATGTGCTTGGTCTTACCAATATTGAAGAATGTTCTTTAAATTTGCACTTGGTAGACTCTAGTATTAAAAATCCTATGGGAAGAATTAATGATGTCCTTATTCTTGCAAATAGGAATTATGTGCCCATTGATTTTATTGTTCTTGATATTGATTGCAATCCGTTTTGTCCAATCATTCTTGATAGACCGTTTTTACGCACTATTGGTGCCGTGATTGATATGAAAGAAGGCAATATTAAGTTCCAATTTCCTTTGAGGAAGGGTATGGGACACTTCCCTATAACAAGAATTATGCCACCATATGAATCAATCACGAGGGCATCTTATGGATCTCGAACCAAAGATGACAAAACTTAGATCCTTGCTTTATGCCTAGCTAAGGGCGTAAAATGATAGCGCTTGTTGGGAGGCAACCCAATGAATAAAATTTATTTTTGCTTTTTTCTTTCTGTTCTTGAGTGTTAGCACAAATATGTTACTGTTATGGTTGTTTTGTGTGTGTTTTAATTAGTATTTGTGCCAAATAAAGCCTTTAGGATCTTCTTGGGTGATAGTTGTTTGATCTTCCTAATCACAAGTCTCATTTCTACCCAGAGAGCAATAAAATACCAATTTTTTTTGAAGAATATTAATATACAAATTGCCTAGGTCGTCCTAAATTTTCACAGTTTTTGGAGTTACAGAAGTAATCGAAATATCCAGATTGCTACAGATTGTTCTATTTTTGACAGATTCTGTTTTATTTGCGTTGTGTGCTTGTTTTGATGATTCCATGGTTTTCTTTGATGATTTTTTGCCATAGAAAAGTTGGAATACAGTAGATATAATGCAAGAACAAAATATGAATAGGTTTTCTTCAGCACTTATAGTAGTGCTTTGTTTTCTTATACTAACGGATCTCATGAAGGTTTTGTTGAGTTTTGTGTGATTGAAGTTTTCAAGTTTTGGGTTATCTTATGATGGATGAAGGAATAAGGATTAAGAAGAGCCTAAGCTTGGGGATGCCCCGACATCCCAAGCTATTATCCAAAGAGAGCAAGCAACTAAGCTTGGGGATGCCCCGAGTGGCATCCCCTCTTTCTTCTAACGACCATCGGTATTTTACTCGAAGCTATATTTTTATTCGTCACATACTATGTGTTTTGCTTGGAGAGTCTTGTATGATATGAGTCTTTGCTTGTTTTTTTGTGTTTTAAGTCTTGATCCCTTGGTGGACACACCTATTTGAGAGAGCCAAAATAATGCCATGACTTGTTAGAATTGCTCTCTATGCTTCACTTAAATTTTTATGAGCTATGGATTTTCTCTAGTGCTTCACTTATATCTTTTTGAGCACGGTGCGCTTTAGTATTTTTGAAGAAATGCTATCTTGCTTCACTTAGATTTATTTTAGAGTTAGTAAAATTTTCAAATAAATTCTCTCTTGCTTCACTTAAATTAATTTAAGAGAAAGAAATTTTAGGCTCATGATCTTCATTTATATTTGTTTGAGCTTATCAAAAGCAACACATGAAAATTAGTCCCAAAGTGATAGATATCCAAGAAGGATATAATAAAAACTTTCATGAAGATTATTGGACAAAATAAACTTGGTTCTTAGTAATAGTTTTGAGATATAATGATGTGATATGTGAGTCATCTTGATGAGTAATTATGCTTTAGTAAGAATATTGGTGTTAAGATTTGTGATTCCCTATGCAAGCACCAAAGTCAATAGTCATGCAATGAAATTATATCCTACTTGTGGTGCATTATTCAGTGTTGATTATGCTTAATGCTCTCTTATGAGATTATTCGTTTCTTAGTTGGTTGCTTCTCAATCTTTTGCTAGCCTTCATTTTGCACTAAGTATGATCACTACTTGTGCATCCAAAATCCTTTAAATCAGTTTTGCCACATGAGTCCACTATACCTACCTATATGCGGTATTCTTTTGCCATTCTAAGAAAATTTGTATGTTCCATCTCTAATTTTCAAAATAAACTTCTCTTTTGTGTGCTCGTACCGCTCATGAAATTGTAGGGGGTGGCTGATACATTTCCATGCTAGATGTGTTATTCCCAAGATGAGTGTTTATTCACTTGTCAT
This sequence comes from Triticum urartu, assembly GCF_056163025.1. Taxonomy (NCBI): domain Eukaryota; kingdom Viridiplantae; phylum Streptophyta; class Magnoliopsida; order Poales; family Poaceae; genus Triticum; species Triticum urartu. Next base: position 369,033,548 of record NC_141878.1, read on the forward strand.
TGCACGAGAGTACGACAAATGTATTGGGGATGCCCAGTCCCAAAATGAAAAATGAATTTACTTCATGTTGTCAAATAATAAATTCCTTGAAAAGTGTTGGTATGGAAGGCCCCCGTGGATACGGTTAGCCATGAAATGTGAAAGTATGGTGGAAAAAGGAATAAAGTTTAATTTCTGTTTGGGAACCGCCTATGATATATCTAGCATGGAAAGTGTTGGGAACTCTAAGTCATTTTCGTTGGTGGGAAAAGTATGCCTCTCAAAATGTTCTTTATCTCTCAATTTTCGCTTTGAGCTCTGGCACCTCTACAAATCCCTACTTCCCTCTGCGAAGGGCCTTTCTTTTTTACTTTTTGCAATTTTTATTTTTTGAATTTGATTCTCCATCTTCTCTTATAAAAGCACCAACTAGGAGGCACTATGATCGTACTTGAGCATTGGGTGTAATTAATATGCGAGTGTGTTTCATGAATGGATCAATGATTGAGCATGATGGCCTAGGGATAACTTATTTTAGCGTTGATATTTTGAAAGACATGGTTGCTTGCTGATATGCATGAGTATTTAAGTTATCATGTCAAAACTAGACTATTGCCTTGAACAATATAAAAGTCCAAATGTCCATGCTATAAGGAAAAGAATATGATAAGACATGTTAGGCAGCATTCCACATCAAAAATTCGGTTTTTATCATTTACCTACTCGAGGACGAGCATGAATTAAGCTTGGGGATGATGATATGTCTCCAACGTATCTATAATTTTTGATTGTTCCATGTTGTTATATTATCAATCTTGGATGTTTTATAATCATTTTATATCAATTTTTGGTACTAACCTATTGACATAGTGCCAAGTGCCACTTGCTGTTTTTGCATGTTTTTTACATCGCATGTCATCATATCATACGGAGTCCAACTGCAGCAAAACTTTTTGTGGTTTTTTTGGACCAGAAGACAACAAATGGGCCAAAGAAGAACCTGGGGGCTACTCCGAGGGGAGCACAACCCACCAGAGCGCGTCTGGTGGGTTGTGCCCACCTCGGGTACCCCCCGGACTGCCTCTTTACTCTATAAATACGCCAATATTCCAGATACCCTAGGGGAGTCGACGAAAATCAATTCCAGCCACTGCAAAGTCCCGAACCACCAGATCCAATCTAGACACCATCACAGAGGGGTTCACCACTTCCATTGGTGCATCTCCGATGATGCGTGAGTAATTTTTTGTAGACCTTCGGTTCCGTAGTTAGTAGCTAGATGGCTTCCTCTCTCTCGTTTGATTATCAATACAATGGTCTCTTGAAGATCCATATGATGTAACTCTTTTGCGGTGTGTTTGTTGGGATCCGATGAACTTTGAGTTTATGATCAGATCTATCTCTTTTTATCCATGAAAATTATTTGAGTTACTTTAATATCTTATATGCATGATTCCTTATAGCCTCATATTTCTTCTCAAATATTTGGGTTTTGTTTGGCCAACTTGATCTATTTATCTTGCAATGGGAAGAGGTGCTTTGTAGTGGGTTCAATCTTACGGTGCTTGAACTCAGTGACAGAAGGGGAACCGACACGTATGTATCGTTGCTACTAAGGATAAGACGATGGGGTCTATTTCAATATAAATAGATCTTGTCTACATCATGTCATCATTCTTATTGCATTACTCCGTTTCTCCATGAATTTAATACACTAGATGAATGCTGGATAGCGGTTGATGTGTGGAGTACTAGTAGTAGATGCAGGCAGGAGTCAGTCTACTAATCATGGACGTGATTCCTATATAATGATCATTGCCTGGATATCGTCATGATTATTTGAAGTTCTATCAATTGCCCAACAGTAATTTGTTTACCCACCGTTTGCTATTTTTCTCGAGAGAAGCCACTAGTCAAATCTATGGCCCTCGGGTCTCTTTCTCGTATTATTTGCCTTTGCGATCTATTTTCCTTTGATTTTATTTTTAGATATATTAAACCAAAATTATCAAAAATACGTTGCTGCAATTTATTTTATTTGGAGTTCGATCTATCAATCTACTACAATTTATTCACGTCTGTTTGCCAATTTCTGGCGCCGTTACCCGAAAGGGATTGACAAACCCTTTAATACGTCGGGTTGCGAGTATTTGTTATTTGTGTGTAGGTGATTTTTACGTGTTGTTTCTTGGTTCTCCTACTGGTTCTATAACCTTGGTTTCTTCATTGGGGGAAATACCTACCATCGTTGTGCTACAACATCCCTTCCTCTTTGGGGAAATACCGACATAGCTTCAAGCCGCATCAACTATCGACCATTCACTTTGAAGCAATAGGCTTGCTAGAAGTTTTGGATTCACACATCAAGGTTCAATTGCCGGTATTCCGATTAGAAACAGCATGGTGACCAAGGAATGGACGGAGATGGCGAGAAGTATCACTTGTATCAAGAATTATTATTTGGTGATGAAATTCTCACAACATTCTTGACATAAAATATGGTAATACTCCAAGGTAAAGAACAACAAATGTTGGATAGCAAGGAACTCAAGGTATAACACAAAAAACGAATAAGTTTGTGTTGGAAAGATGGCAAGAAAGTAGTCGATGACAACACAAATTACCGGGGAACAAGGATATCCCCATCAGAAATTTGATTGATATCCTGGAAGAGCTCATATTGTTGATGATGATCACGACAAAATTGTCGAGAGATTTCATGAAAATGTAATCGGTTGGCGATGACATCAAGTCAAAGGAATGATGAAGCGAAAGGTTATTGGAACCACGGGTATGACACAAATTCAAAATCAAGTTTGCTGCTCAAGGTGAAATGGTATTATGGGGAAGATCGACATAATCTTAGCTCACCATCGAAAGTTGTGCTCCGGGAAGAAGGACCAGGTGGCACAGTTTAAAATTTAGCACGATAATGATATAACCGATCAGGCAAGGAATGACTTGAAGGATTATTTAAACTCGTAAGCAACAGAAATTACTTAGGGTTATCAAACCAGAATGCGGAATCAGTTCACATATCGGTGTTCTCGGTTGACGAAAACCCAGAACCCAGGAAAATTGGAATCGGTAGAAATAACTGTTGATGAAGAGCCCATAAGAAGTTATGCATTTCCATGATATTCTTGAGATACTAGAGTGTAATACTCGATGGTAGATCAAAGTAAAGGCTGGACAGGTGCAATGATCTGCAGAAGACAAGTACTTCAACTTGTCTGAGAAATGGTATTTAAAAGGAGAACATGGTCGGAACCAATATTGCAAAAGGCCAGATCCCAGATATAAGCTAAACTTATACCAAGGGAATATTTGATTGAAGAGAATCTTTAATGATATGATCTACATCATGTCCATGGGCATGAACACAAAGTTCAAGGTCGACTCCGACTTCTCCAATGCATAACCTTTCATTCACTTCTCATTTTCGAAGAAGTAGTAGTGCTGAAATTTTATCTGGCAAAATGCCAGAAGAGTATGACTCGTGAAAACTTTTGAGTTCACACATATTAAGGAAGGCATAGGTTCAACCCATCGGGGTATCGTGGAACATATACCACAAGCTTCAATAGTAAATATCACCAGCTCGGAAGCAGAGCATGGTTGGCCAAATCAGAGAATAGGATTTACTAATGGTATTATGTATGGGGGAAAAGAACTTCTCGAGGCTTTCGTATACGAAGGACACTGTTGGATGATAATCCAACAAAGGATCTGACGGTCCATAACGGAGCTGATGTGAGCATCGACACACAATCAGAGGAAGAAACAATCCAAGGGCATTGGATTATAGAAACAACTGACTAATTCAAAGTTCAAATGGAAAGGAATTATGATTTTAAATTCAAGGGATCGGAAGCAAACGCTCTGATTAAGGATGGATAAGTTGAATAGACTTAGGGGTATAATCGACGACAATTTAATTGGTTAAGAACCAGCTCATGTTCAAACTAACACTGTACCAGAAGGATGAATTCTAGGATTCGACTGAGGAATGCGAGCATCATCAACATATTGAATCAACAGACTTAAAATGATAAAGACAAGGGATGCCAATTGATTCAAGCAAGAAAAATGGGATTCCTAAGTCCGTTGGATTCAAGCAAGAAAGGGATGCTAATGATTCAAGGATTTCCCATTTTCAAAGTTTGGAAATTGTAGTGGCATTTCACGGAATCACCAGATTTGGAGTGGCATTTATCAAATTAACCCAAAACAAAAATTACTGGGTGAGCTGCTGGGTCCCTTGTGTCAGCCGCTCGTTGTGCAATTCTCTCGTTTATTGGCTATGTTGACAATGGCATGGGACCCAGATGTCAGAAATCCATTAGGAGGAGCCATTTTTTATTGGCTTGAAATAAGGAGGCACTTGCTTGTGTACTGCCATGACCTTGGTGGGTCCCTGCTGTAATCCTCTCCACGTACAATCATCTCCTGATTATGTACGCGTCAACCTGGTAGGCCCACAAGTCAGCCTCTAAACCTGGGGCGGAAAAATACAACCCATTTAAAAAAATAACATCCAATTCCATACGTTCAAAAGAAAAGTTCAACATTCAGAGCAAAGTAACAGGTCTGATCCAAATATAGAGTACTGAACTTCCACGTTGACAACAATCATAGCCAAGTTAACTATCTACTCCCACTAATACTCTAGTAGTGTACAAGTACTAACTTACTCTTAGCTGACTAGACGATGCCAGCCGCCATATACAGTACACTCTAAACACCGGCACCGACGTCCTCCGCCTCGCTTCGGACTTGCCAGAGGTGCGATATGGAGCGTTGCTCACGTGCATTGGCCCTTTCCATGTCGGCGTGGTCCACCGAAGCTTCGGCTTCTAAGCGGGAAACCCACTTGACGAGCTGGTAGTAAAATTCAGTGTCGCGAACACGTGCGTGCCCGACAGCCTCCAGGGCTATTTGCCGGGCACCGGCCTCCACGTAGTCGTCCCAGTTGCAGGCGCTCTGCTCGCAACTCACAGCGTCACTGTGCTACCGCTCCATTCCCCGCTGGCGGCGCAAATCGGCGATACGTTGCTCCTTCGCCAGGCGGTCACGCTCCAACAACTCCTCATACTCCGCATTGCCATCTAAAGACCGATAGAATGCCTCCTCCCTCCATCTGCCTTCTGGTGAAAAACCGAACACTAGTTCCGGCGGTGACCGCCTCCGGCGTCGCCTATTGCGGATGGGTGGGGGCATGGCGGACGTGGCGAGAACGAGGATAAGTGGCGAGCAACGTCGGGCCGGTGGGGGATTATGAGGATTGGGCGAGTTGGGTGATGGTGCCACCGGAGAAGGCCGGGAAACAGTAATTATAGGCGGAAGGTAGGCGAACCAGCGTGTCGCAGGAAATGCGACGGTCATCGGAATTCAATGCATAAGTAGGCATGGCTTAGCGCGCCAGCTTGCTATGGAAAACTAGAAAAACTGAAATTATGACTGTGTTGTCCCGTCCCGTCCCATCCATGCTGGGTCGCACATCGGCATGACGATCAAATGAGTGCACTCGAATGATCCAGATGTCCCGTCCCGTCCCGTCCCATCCATCCTTGTCAAAAATGATTCCACCACTCATCATCTACCTTGGTTGGTTAGATTTTTGAATTGAGCCCTGCAAACCACAAAGGAGGTAGTACGTGCGTGATCCGCTATTTATTCGTGTAGGATCGAGTAGGTCGGATAGTGTATGTGTAGGATCGAGTAGGTCGGATGGTGTACGTGTAGGATCGCTTTAGCTGATGAACATTCGCTGGGAGATAAGGCATTTGCGGACGTTTTTGTTGGCAGTTTCTTGAGATTCGCATGGCATTTTCTTCAGAGCAGCTTGTCTGTTTCTTCAGAGGTAGGAATTTTTATTCAAAAAACTGCCACTTCGGATCTTGCGGCGCAACTAAAACTTCCAGGAGCACATTAGTAGGCTAGCTAGTGATCGATTTGTAACTTGTAAACACTGAGTGAACAGAAATAAGGAACTGTTAGTAACTTGTAAACACTGAGAACACAGAAATAAGGATCATGATGTGCACAACAGTAAGAGCTGATCCGTTCAAAATGTTCACACAAGACTCACAGGCCTGACATTGTAATATGTTCACATTAGTAGCCCAAATTCAAAACCAACTAGTACGATTCACATACATAAGATGAACATGTTAATGCATCTCAATGATTCACAGATCATATACAAATATGTAGCTCCAAAAGCAAAGATCTAGAAAAAACATTTGTTCTTCCTACTAACATGGATGCTTCTCTTGGCCAACATTTAGTACAGAGAGAAAGAGAAATTTGTTTGTGAAGTCTACAATTCCTCTTGCAAATGTAAGTGGTTTCACCAACAGCTGGAACCATGAGAATGAACTACACATGTTGGAGGAACATCCACTGCAATATGATTTGGTCTTCTCTCGATCACACGACGAGACTATTTTCAGAATACAAACTTTAACTTAGGCAAAATGATGCCCATTGTATAATCAGACAAAAGCAATGAAGCACCTAGTGTTGGCCAATAAATAGTACATTACTACTTTTGTGCAGTCCATGAAGTGACTATCCAATCTTTGTGTGTCTATTTTCAAATGGCACTGCATGCAGTGACTATACTATTCTCTTGTGCAGTTCAACCAAAATTGCGGTCACTTTGTTTGTTTGCCAAATAGCAACGGGCAGACATCTCTGTCTGCACAAATGTCAAGCAGCTAGTAGACATATACCCCACCTTGTATTTTTGGTTTAAACACGTCTCTTCCACTTAGCATCTGTCATGTTTTGCACTCGACAATTTGATACTGTCATGTTTTGCCCTGGAAAATTTCATACTGAATTGATTTGCTGGTTCAGAGCAGAAATATACCGCCTATTCTTCACCAGACCAAGGATATAAATGTTCGCAGTGATGGAAGAGGTGAAATCAATAAAACTGAAATTGAGCATCCAATCATTGAATCATGTCCTGCACCTCCAATGTAGGTCCACCCTGCCAATAAATTCACATGCAAACCACTAATATTACTATCTAATGACAATACAAAAAGAGTAGCAAGATAGTAGCAAGCCATGTACCTCTGGATGAACAGGACCCCGTGGTGTGGAGGGCAGGATGAATAGTAGACGGTGGAGGGGTGCCCATGGAGGGGTGGTTGAACAGGACCCCGTGGTGTGGAGGGCTGGATGAACAGTAGACGGTGGAGGGGTGGTTGAACAGTAGCCGGTGGAGTAGCGCGCGATGGAGGCTGGATGAACAGGAGCCTGTGGAGGCTGGAGGAGGTTGACGGTGGATGAACAGTAGCTCGTGGAGGCTGGAGGGGGTCGATGGTGGAGATGAACAGTATCCCGTGGAGTCCTGTTTTGCGGTACGCCACACCCCTCCCGATGAACAGGACCCCCGTTTCGACCGTAGCGCTCCAACACAAATCCGTTTCCTCCGTTTTGCGGTACGCCACACCCCTCTCGATCAACAGGACCACCGTTTCGACCGTAGGAGGTCCGTTTCCTCCGTTTTGCGGTACGCCACACCCCTCCCAATCAACAGGACCCCCGTTTCGACCGTAGGAGGTCCGTTTCCTCTGTTTTGTGGTACGCCACACCCCTCCCGATCAACAGGACCCCTGTTTTGACCATAGGAGGTCTGTTTCCTCCGTTGTGCGGTACGCTAGGCCTCGTTTCCATCGCCTCTTCCATCCAAGCCCTCCCGATGAACACGACCACGCATTCCATTCCGACCCAGCCGCGTTGCCTCCCGATGAACATGACGCATTTCGTTGCCTCCCCATGAACACGACGACGACGCTGTTTCTCCGTTCCGACCCAGCCATGTACACGAGCCCTCGCCGTACGTATGTGCGAGTAGGCATTCGAGACCCCGCCCGTATGTACACATACGTGGCTGTATTTTCTTTCTTGCACCCTGGCCGCCTCTACTATGACACGTGCGCGCCTCTACATCCACCAGTATATATGTACGTACACGTTCGCGACCAGAATGACAATGCCACGTACGCTTCGACCAGGTGGGTCCCGACTGTCAGGCACTTCCTTGCCTGCGAAGATGTAGCTGGTGGGTCCCAGCAGTCAGGGGGCGAATCGTTTTTTTGCCCAGACGCACTTCCTTGCGTGCGAAGATGTAGCTGGTGGGTCCCAGTAGTCGGGGGGCTGGTGGGTCCCAGCAGTCAAGGGGGCGAATCATTTTGGTTTTTTTTGCCCAGACGCACTTCCTTGCATGCGAAGATGTAGCTGGTGGGTCCCAGCAGTCAGGGGGGCGAATCGTTTTTTTGCCCGGACGCACTTCCTTGCGTGCGAAGGTGTAGCTGGTGGGTCCCAGCAGTCAGGGGGGAAACATTTTTTTCATGAAATACGGTGGCCCGTCCGGTGGTTCCCTGTTGTCAGGTGGAGGAATCATTATTTTCCACGTAAGAAGGAGGCACTTCCTTGCTGCCACCATGGACCCAGCTGTCAGCCTCTCCACATACAGTCCACGTCCGATGGAAGTCATTCCTTGACCACGTTGACCACGCCACGCCGAGAGCACCAGGGCAGTGGACGACGGCGAGGCCTAGGAAGGGGACGACATGGAGGCAGGGAAGGCTCGACAGTTGTTTCCCATGCGGAGGGGAGTACGACTGTACGAGGGTTTACTAGTTCGTCTGTCGTTGCCGGAGAATAACAGCAGGTGTGGGTGAGTAGAGGGATGGCTAGGCCAGTGATGGGAGTACGGTCGGGCGGTGAGGCCTGCGCGGCAGCACAGCCGGCCACGAGGAGGAGGGAGCAGGCATCCCGCCGGTGCTTGTTTGAGCAGCTGGAGCAGGAAGAGCAGAGATTGAAGAAGCACGACGGCCGTTGGATGGACATCCAACAGTCAGTGCTTGTGCGTCAACCTTTTTTTAGGAAAGCCTCAAATCTGTGGAAAACAACATACAGCCCATCTGCCATTATTTCTAATAATTTATAGCCCATTTGCTAATTCTTAAGGTTTTTTTTGGAGCCCATATTCTTTTTGTTAGCATTGCAACCCATATTGTGGCAATGGTTAAAAAATTATACGAAATTTTGCATATTTCGGTGCGGTCCGAACTGTTTTTAATCCCAAAATTTCGACTCACATTCAAACTGATGTTTAAAATAAATGTATATCAATATAAAATCCAACAAATTCTCCACGCATAAAAATTAATGTAATTTAAAATCTTGAAATGAAAAAAAGATATTTGAAACTAATTGCCGGTTTGATGTGTTTTAAAAATGTACAACCCATTTCTCATTACCGATGGGCCATTTTCTCGGCCAGCCGAATGAAAGCTCTCCTCGTCTTGAAAGATTTGCAGCCCAACAGGCCTGACAAAGCGACTTACTTGGCAAATCACAAAAAAACTAGGCCGTGGACCCAGCTGTCAGCCTCTCCATGTACAGTACTCTTCTGATGGAAGTCATTCCTTGACCACGTTGACCACACCGCGCGGAGAGCACCACGGCGGTGGACGACGGCGAGGCCTAGGAAGGGGATGACGCGGCAGTGGAAGCCCGCGCGGAGAGGACTACGAGGGTTCACTGGTTCGGCTGCGGTGTGAGGCTACCGTCGCCGCAGGGCCTGGCCAGCGGTGGGAATAGTAGGGGGTGGTGAGGCCTCTGTGGCAGCACAGCCGGCCAGGGGAGGCAGGAGCATGCGGCATGACCAGCGCTGCTTTGGGCGGCTGCAGCAAGAAGACCAGAGGTTGAAGAAGCACTACGGCCGTTGGATGGACATCGTACGGTCATTGGAGCTAGAATCGTTCATATTGACTAAGTTAACAAAGCCCTTCGTCCCCGTCAACTTAGTAGGCCCACAAGTCACCGTCCCAACAAGGTGGGTCCCAGCTAGCCGGGGGAGTATTCATTTTTTGTGCGTAATAAGGAGGCACTTCCGGTGGGTCCGAGCTGACAGGGGAGGGGAACATTTTTTCGTGAAATACGATGGCCCGTCTGGTGGGTCCCAGTAGTCAGGGGGAAACGATTTTTTCCGCAAAATACTGGTGGCCCGTTCGGTGGGTCCCTGCTGTCAGGTGGAGGAATAATTATTTTCCACGTAATAAGGAGGCACTTCCTTGCGGCTGCCATGGACCCAGCTGTCAGCCTCTGCACGTACAGTACTCTTCCGATGGAAGTCGGTCGTTGACCATGTTGACCACGCCGCGTTGAGAGCACCAGGGCAGTGGACGACGGCGAGGACTAGGAAGGGGACGACTCGGAGCCAGGAAAGACGCAGCAGTGGATGCCCACGCGAAGAGGAGTATGAGGGTTCACTGGTTCGGCTGCGGTGTGAGGCTGCTGTCGCCGCAGATTAACAGGGTGTGTGTGTGAGTAGAGGGATGGCCTGGCCAGCGGTGGGAGTAGTAGGGGGCGGTGAGGCCTCCGCGACATCACAACCGGCCACGAGAGGCAGGAGCACGCGGCACGACTGGCACTGGTTTGGGTGGCTGGAGCAAGAAGACCATAGGATGAAGAAGCACTACGGCCGTTGGATGAACATCGTACGGTAATAGGAGCTAGAATCATTCATATTGACTAAGTTGACAAAGCCCTCCATCCCCGTCTACTTGGTAGGCCCACAAGTCAGCCTCCCACTATGCTGGGTTCTAGCTGGTAGGGGGAATATTCATTTTTTGTGCGTAATAAGGAGGCACTTCCTTGCGTGCGAAGATAGCTGGTGGGTCCGACATGTCAGCGGGGGGGCACTTTATTTCGCGAAATACAGAGGCCCTTCCGGTGGGTCTGAGATGTCAGGTGGAGGAATCATTATTTTGCGCGTAATAAGGAGGCATTTCCTTGTGTGCGGCCGTGGACCCAGCTATCAGCCTCTCCACGCACAGTCTACTTCTGATGGTGTCGTTCGTTGCCACACCGCGCCGAGCGCATCCAAGGTGGTGGACGACGGCGAGGCCCCGGACAACAACGAGCCGGAGATGGGAAGACGCGGGAGTAGAGTCGCAGACGGAGAGGTGTATGAGGGTTAACTGGTTCTAGTGCGGTGTGGTTCGGCAGTCGGTGGAGAAGAACAGGAGGTGTGGAGGGGTGGAGGGATGGCCTGGCCAACGGTGGAGTATCGCTTCATAGCGAAGCGTGCTAAGCAGAGCTGCTAGCAGCAGGAGGCGGGAGGTGGTCTCGGTGGCGCTGGAGGAAGAAGACGAGAGATTAAAGATGGATGCCTGTCATTGGATTTAAATCCAACGGCTAACATGTCAGAATCATCTCTTGACTAAATTGACAACGACTTGCATTGGCTTCGACCTATTGGCCCACATTTCAGCCTCCCAAAATGTGGCACGTATTCAACCCATTTTTTCAGAATTACAGTCTTTTTTTTGCGCGGTAGAATTTACAGTAAATTTGATCTTTTTTTTGAATTACAGCCATTAGCTGGGCTGGGTGAACAAATAATGTAGCGTCCATGCGGCCCGTTTATTTTATGTCCTAAAAAATTACAGGCCATTTGCACTTTCTCGAAATACACGATTTTGCTGGGCTGATTCTAATTATAATGTTGGGTTGGGCCAGCAATGTTATCAAAAAAATAAAAAGGGGCTGAGCATTTTGTTATAATATATTTAAATAATAAGTGATATTATTACATTCGTCCTTAAATCTTACCAAGCTTTTGTACACAATCATTAGGATTTTCGTGCCAAAACAATCCAGGATTTTATTTGTTAAGAAATTATTTTTGTAAGTTAATAAGATGTGGGATATTGTTTTCTTACATATGTAAGTATCTGTTAAATATAGGATGACAATAAAAATAATATATAATAACATATGAAATATTTTTTTTTAGAAAAACAGGGAGCATCTCCCCGGTTCCATTGCTGAGAACGAAAGCACAACTTATTCTGATACAGCAGCTCAAAGAGCAGTTCGAAAGCAAAGGTAGAAAAGCTACAAACTAGGGGGGTGGATGAACAAGTTGTCTGAATAACACAAATCACCCGAGTGGTGCCAAAGGCAGAGCGGATAGAGCACTCAAATGACACAAGGAGGGTCCAGCGAAGCCTTCATGGTCTCCAGCCGAGGGGCTGTGTCAGCCTGCGGCGACCAGTAAGCAAGCGGAGAGACCGGGCTGGAAGGCGTAGCATGGTGGATGTCCCTCTTTTTCGGCACCAGGTGCCCATCATCTTCATCAGAGATCTTGAGACGAGCCCATGGGTCCAGCCCCAGAGCAGGTCGAGCCTTGTTCAGCCACAAGTGATCGCCAACGGTTTCTGGAGGGATCTTGTTAGGGTTTCCACGAAGCTCATCAACTTGTCCTCGTCCGATCCGGAGGAGAGAATCGCCCAGTTCCTCACCATGTTCCTGATCAACCTCAAGACCTGCGGAATGGAAATCCAGGAGGTGTTACTGAAAATCATAGCATTTCTATATTTCCAGAGGCACCAAAGGACAACTGAGCTAACAGTGTTTAAAACTGAGCACTTTTTGGTAGCAATCCAGAATCTGGCGACAGATTCGAAGGATGAGCCAATCTGACTAGAGAAATATTCCTCAATGTGGGCCCAGAGATGTTTAGCAACTATACATTCAAAAAATAGGTGAGAACAAGACTCTTGTTCCAAGCAGTAAACACAATCAAGGGGTTTGATGATGTGTCTCTTCCTAAGGTTATCCCTGGTCATCAATTTGTTTTTGGAGAGAAGCCAGAGAAATACATGAATTTTAGGGGGAACTCTCAGTTTCCAGACAGCAGGGATAAACACGGGTTGAACCCCTCTAAAGTTGATAACATGATAGAGGGAGCTGGAGGAATACTTCCCCTTATTGTCCAGCTGCCAAATCAGGGCATCCGGCTCGGCAATAAAGGTAATGCTTTTGTTAAAGAGAGTTTTAGGCATTGACGGTCCCAAACTTCATTGACACTTTTGTTAAGCTCATTGCGGACAGACTAAATAGGCCAAAATTGGACTGCTAGGGGGGATGTGCCAAACCAACTATCTTCCCAGAACTTGGTTCTGCTCCCATCCCCTATGTTCCATCTGTAGCCAAATTTCACAGCATGCATAATAGATTTTAATCCTTTCCAGAATCTCGAGGTCTTAGGGTTGGAGGAAGAGACAAAAATATTAGGTTTATTTCCTAGGTATTTATGGGCAATAAGAAGCTTCCAGGGTTTCAGGTCTTCCTCATAGAATCTTTTAATCCAAGACCCTAGAAGACATATGTTAATTTCTTGGAGGTTAGGTATGCCTAGGCGTCCAAAATCTTTTTTCATAGAGACTAGGGCCCAATTAGCAAGGTGTATCTTCCTATTTCCCTCAATATCATTCCACAAGCAATGAGACATCTGAGAATTGATGAGGTTCACTGCCCATTTAGGGAACTTGAAGAAGGAGAGGAGATACACTGGAATGCTAGCCAAACAAGCTTGTATGAGGATCAATCTACCTCTGTAAGAGAGAAGTTTGCCCCTCCACCCAGCAATCCTTTTAATGATTTTATCCAGAAGGGGTTGGATATCCTCTCTCCTCAGTTTATCATAGTGGAGAGGGATACCTAGGTACTTAATGGGGAAGTTACGTTTATTACAGACTCGAATAGAGAGGAAGTCAACTAACTCCTGATCATCCATGTTGATAGGGATGAGTTCACTTTTAGAGTAGTTGATTCTCATGACTGAGACTTGTTCAAACCAGGTTAGAACAGTTTTCAGATTGCTAGCATGTGTGGAGTCATTGTCTAAGAAAAGGATGGTATCATCTGCATATTGAAGGAAGATGATGCCACCAGGGCAGACCTCAGGACAGAGCCCTGCAATCAGACTATGATCAGTAGCTTTGCTCAACATTTTAGTAAGAACGTCCACTACTAAATTAAACAAAAGCGGGGAGATGGGGTCACCTTGCCTAAGGCCTTTACCAGCAAGGAAAAAATCACTTTCATAGTTATTTAACTTAACCCCAACAGACCACCCACGAGTAAGTTGCTGGATCCAACTCTCCTCTATGAAAGGCTTCGAAAAGATCTAAGAGATCATTTTTCACCAAGTCCCAAAATGCTGGTAAAACAAGAAGGGAATCACATCAGGACCAGGAGCCCCATGAGGATAAGAGCTAAAAATGGCTTCCTTCACCTCTGTCTCTGAAAAAGGGGCTTCTGGCAGCTCATTTTCAGCAGGAGAGACTTTTTCAGAAGTAGAGAAAAAATTGTTTTGTAGAGAGAACCCAGAAGGGTTTTCTTTCTTAAACAGGTCTTTGTAGAAGTCACTAGCCACTTTCAGCATCTCATCTACCTCAGTAACAGGGCCATTAGGGCCATCAAGGGAGTGAATGAGGGTTTTCCTCCTCCTCTGGTTAGCTACTGCATGGAAGTAAGCGGTATTTCTATCACTTCCAACATATCTAGCAGAATTGTGGGTTTTCCTTCTGACAGGGCAATTCTCAACTTTATGGGTAATCATTTTGCAGATAAAACAACTCTTGGGCTCGACACATTTATCCAAATGATGCCCTGGTTCCCCCCAGTTGTAGCAGATCACCTCAGAGTATGCCATAAGGCCCGAAGCAGGGGCAGGAGCAGTTTTCTAGAACCACCAGCAAATTGATCTTGGGCAATTACAGGAGCCTGCCCAGATTGTGCCCCCATTTGGGGCGGAGGTGGGCCGTACCACTGCCCAACCGGCGCTCCCTCCCATTGTGATAGGGGAAATTCATCTGAGTTCTTGGTTCCTGCTCATCCTCCAGCCACATGTTGTCTCTCAGGAAGCAGAAATAACCACCAGACAGCTCAATTGAAGCAGATTGCAAGACTAATTTCAATCTTCTGCAGGTTTTGGGGAGAGGTAAGGTAGGGGATCCACCTGCTCCGGCTCCGGTGGCGTGCTGGTGGGCAGGAGTCCAGTCAAGCATTCCCATCTCGCAGCACGGCGTGGATCTCCTGAATTCACTTCTCCTTTCGCCCATCGAACGAACGCAATCGGCGGCTCACTGGGGTGGGGCATCCTGTGCTTCTCCGAGAAATCTCCTTCGAAGTAGATCCGCAGGGCTAGATTCAGCAGCTCCCAATCCACATGATCCTTGCACATCCGAGCATACCTGCGCGAGTGAGAGAACGGATTCGGTCCCTCCTCGGCTTCCTCCCTCGCAGCTTCCTCCTCTGCTTCCCTCCATTCGCGCGTGCACTGGGTCCAGGAGAGAGCGTTGTCGCGGATCCGTATCGCCCGCTCCCTCCATCTCCTCCCTCGAGTCTCCCGCAGCACCGCCGGCGCGACGGAGTCGAGCGGCTGGAGCATCTACGGGAAGGCTTTGTAGACATGTGGGAGATGCATCTTGTACATCTTCCTGTCTTCCAGCCATTCCCCTGTGGATATGGCCGGCGACTCCATGGGGCGCGCGAGCGGACTTGCTGAGGGGGCAGGCGCACCTGGAGTCAGGAGGCAGGGGGTGGCGGCGAGATCTATTTGCCAATTACTCCCTCATTTTCGGTTTATACGGCTCAATTCAAAAATCTCACCAACCAAGGTAGATGATGAATGGTTGAATACTTTTTGTAGTTTGCAAAAGCACCTAATTAATGCACTTGCTTTCCTCAAAAAATTATGTTTATCAATGCATAAATTGCAATGCATGCATGCATGCATAAAGTACATGCATTGTTAAATTTTCTCTTAATACTTGCATGCAATGATTTAATGCACCTTGGAATCTGAACATGTGATGGAAAACAACCAAATTGAGCCTTATAAAATTGAAAAACTAAAATTTTGAGATAAGCCCTATAAACCGAAAAGGAGGGAGTATGTGAACTAAACAGTCAACATATAAAATAATTTAAATATATATAATATAGTTAGAAGGGAAACATAAGTTGGACCTGGTGTTCCTATTCTTATATAGAAAAATAGAACATACCTCTGCGTTTTCTTCAAAAAAAATACATAAATTGGGCTGCCAAAAATAAAACCTCGGATGGGAGGTCCATAGGCCGGTCGATACATGACGGCCCTAAGAAAATACAAACATGCCTATGGACCTCCCATCGAGGTCGTGGGCTGCGCATGTTAAAAATGAAAGCCTAGATGGGGCAGCCCAAAACCACGTCCAACACTTGCCAAAACTTCGTCCCTCATTTTCTCTGTGTTTCGCACACTCGACATTGTGTGGGCATTTTGACTGTGCATCATATGAAGATGTGCTATGCATGAATGTTGATCAGCACGATGTTAACTGGCTGGTAGTTCCATTTTCGACCATGAATAAAACTTCCAACATGATGTTAACCCTTTTTGAAAAGGCCGTGTTAATATAAATGCTCTGCCTCTGAAAGTTGCAGTTTCTTATCTGAAACTGAACTTGCAGTTTCTAATCTGAAACTGAAACTTGCAGTTTCTTCTCTGAGAATCACATTGTCTGCACTTTTATACTCCTATGAAACTACATTTTTAAGTGCTAAAAATAGATCTCTAGAATTCATAAAATACTTCATATGCTCAATACTGCAAATCTGAAATTCAAAAGACATTCATATCTGAAAGTACTCTCAAAATACACAATTCACAACCTGCAAATACTGACAACCCTAAGATCCTCCTGACAATTCACAACCTGCCCGACTATTGGGCTGGGGGGGCAGCCCCCTCCTATTCCTCGGTGGCAGACAGCCGCCCCGTGAGACGATGTGAACGGCGAGGGAGATGATGGCGGGGAAGCGTCGTCGGGCCAACTGCTTTTCTCCTCTTGCAGTTGGGTTCGGTCGACGAAGACTCCACCGGCTCGCTCTGGTAGGACACCCTCACAAACGGCACCCTGTAGATGCTCGATCCTTCAATCTCTGGTGGATGCTCCATCTAGGATCGATACTCCCACCACCGCTCCCTCACGATCGGATTCGGTGAATCTGTTTGCTCCATGGCCCAGCGGAGCAGCTCTATGTACTCCGGCGTGACTCCCTCCGGGAGTATCGCCGTTTCGCTCTATTGCAGATATTTGGCCATGGATGTCGCCATCGCCGCTAGTTGGTCCTTGTTGTCAAACCAAGACTGTATCTCCAACATCCTAGCTAGCTTCACAGGGTCGCCGTCTGCGATCCTCACGTATCGGTTGTACTCCTCCATCGATCTACTTCTCCACAGCACCTTCACTCGCCGGCGGTGGTTTTTGAATGGAAGAGGAGAGGAGCAGCGCTGGTTTTGGATTAGAATGAGAGAGGAGCGACGCTGGTTTTGGACTGGAACAGGAGAGGAGGGGCGGTGGTTTTGAAATGGAAGAGGAGAGGAGCGGGGCTGCATTTAGATTGGAACAGGAGAGGAGCGGCGGTGGTTTAAGAGGAGAAGAGCGGAAGAGCGGCGCTGGCCTTGGAAGTATTTTTTTGTTGTTTCGCGTATTTTGGGTCAAAGTCTGACCACGTACTGTATTTGACAAGCAAAATGTGAATGCATGTCACCAAAAATTGTACCGTTTGGTTTGTATCTGAATGTACTTTCAAATTATACTCCCTCCATTTTTTATACAAGGCCACAAACTCATATTACAGGCACCAAGGTAAAAATCAATGTTATGTTTAAGTCAATGTTGCTAGCTAGCTTGTCACCTTGATTGTCGTGTTAATTAATATGGTTTTTCTCTCCCAAGCACAACAAGCCAACCCTCTTACTCCTCATTGGTTGATTAATGTTCGGAATGCAAGCTAACCTTCTCACTCCCGCATGCACACAAGGGATATTAATGTCCTCGGGTGCTAGTACGAGGCAAACACCATCAATTTTGCCTCGATTAATGTAAGTGGCCTTGTATAGTTGCAAATTGTAATTTTGATAGTGGCCTTGTATACAACGTATAACATATATTTTATGTGCGAAAATCATGGTCAATTATGACCCATAATAAAAGGGAGACTAGTTAATGTGGGGTCGCTTTCTTAATTGAAGGGTAAATTGATTTTTATTTTGATCCAGTCAGAGCGTGCCGGCCCTCTCGTCCAATCCTAAATCGCTGCCGCACGCTCCTCTCCCTCTTCTCCATTGCAAAACCACCTCCTCTCCTCTCCATCATCTCCATTCCAAAAAAACCATCTTGCCTCCCCCTCTTCTCTATTGCAAGACCACCGTGTCTCCTCCGTTTTCTAGACGCTTTGCTCCATGGCGCGGGCGCAATCCATGGATACAAAATTAGTATACTGTATACTATTTAAAAGTCGAGGGTGGGGCTTTTCCTGCACGGTAGGCGGCGGGGCAGTTCCGCCTAGTCGGTTCGACAGAGACGCGAGAAGACGAGGGAGTAGGCTGCTGCAAACGTAGGGCTGTGTGATTTGACAGCGAGTTACTGCTGGACAGGTGGGGCCCCGTGATTTGACTTGCCATTATCATTTTAACTGCGGTGCTATGACCGGCATGAGTCTCCCAGATTCCTGACCACCTCCATACAGGTGCCTCTCCCAATGCTCCACCATGTAGTAGAGGCTGGCTCTTGCATGAGAGCCCACTTCTCCACTTTTTCCTTGCCTCTCTTTCCTCCACATATGCAAAAATGCCATGTAAAGCGCACTATTGTACTTACTTTTACTTGCTCCTACAGGTTCTTAAGCTTGCCACATAGGCATAAAGTCTGATGTGGCAAGTTAATCAAGAAGAGAGAGACTAGTTTGGTGACCCAAGGAAGAAACGGTGCTAAGCGTGTGTACCTAGGTGAAAAGACAATTTTGAGTCTATAGCTAATTAAATGAAGCAAACTTAGCAACACCATTTCATTGGAAGAGGTCATTCCTTGGCAAATGCAATAAATACACGCGCTTACTAGCACCGTTTCTTCCTTGAGTACGAAGAAAGAGATAGAGAGGAGTAACAAAAAATACACTTATAGCCAACCTTGTTGTAGTATGAGTGACTAAGTGATGACTATGTATGACATGCCAACATCAGATAGCCTAACGCACCGTGTTAAATCTCCAAGGGCTCGACCACGCGAGCGATGCGACGGTCGTGGTAGGCGCGACCATGATACGGGCTGCTGGCAGCCCTTGGATCTGAGATCAAACGGTCGCATGCTAAGTTGCTGAAAATTTGCAGAATAACCCTCCAGGATAGGATATTCACCCATAGGTCTAGAATCACGCCATGCAACCGTTCGATCTCAGATCCAAGGGCTCTCAGAAGCTTGTATCATCGGAGAATGGAAAGCCACTACCCTGCCGTTTGCACGCTAGCAGTTCACTCCTACTCGTCCCCACACGTCCTTCAATACTACGGCGGTTCGCTCCTAGTCGTCCTGTCCATTCACATTACGGCAGTTCCACTAATCCTAACCCTCCTCCCAAATCCATGGTGTCCCAAATCTCCATGATCGGCGGTGAGTACAAGGTTAGAACCATCACCGGCGATGAGTTCGACGTCATCTACACCCATTCTTCCGCGCCGGTGAAAGGATGCCTTTCTCGCTTCAGACGCATGTTCGAAAACTCAGATGATGAGTGGGTCACTGGGCTAGATGTTGAGTACACCATAGTCCTGGGACGAGAGAAGGATCTAAAGGATGAAGAGAGGAAGAAGCCCGCCGTGATCCAGGTTTGCGTGCATGACTTATGCTTGGTCTACCACATATGCCATGCCGACATTGAGTGACAGGATTTTAAGGACTTCCTCAGGAGCAACCTAGTCAAATTCGTTACTGTAGACTTTGGTAACGACAAAGAAATCCTGGGTCGGATAGGCCTTGTTAGGCAACCCCTTCGACCTCTAGAAGAATCGGCTGGTGCCCTCTCGTTAGCCTTTAATGCTGACCCTGGCAGGAGCCATGGTTCATCCTTCGTACGGTAAACTGGTGAAACCTCCATACACGTTTCATCGTTATGCATGGCAGCGGAATGTACTAGATATAGACCACATCCAGTACGCTGCAATGGATGGCTACCTTTGCTTCAATATCTACAAGGGTTGGATGAGGAGCAACAGCCAAGTGTGCGGTTCAAGCAAAGAAGTATCGGCCAAGAGGAAGAGGGACAAGGACGAAGTCGAGGACGTGGACGAGGACTCCGAGTAAGGTGGCAGTGTCGTTCCTGATGGTGGTTCTAATGCAGTGTCTACCGGAACAATTGCAAAGTTTAATTTCAGGTGTGCTTAATTTAATTTGAGGGGTGTGTTGTGCTGAGCCCCCAGCAGAACTATGTTATGTTTCTTCTTGTTACTTTAACTCTTCAGTACGTACATACTAGTATTTCTTACATTTCATCTTTTAGTTGGTATAGTACTACCACTCGTTTCTTCACATTATATACTTACAATATATATGGCCAACATCATATAGCCAGCAGTTTAGTTGTCAAAGAATTTCAGGGTGCTTAGTTTTGTCAAAGAATTCCAGGATGCTTAGAGGGTGCTTGGATCCAAGGGACTTATTTTAGTCTGACTAAAAATAGTCTCTTTAAGAGGCTAAAGTTCCAAGCACCCCTGACTAAAGAGGGGCTAAAACTAGTCTTGAGACTAAATTTTTTTAGTGAGGGGTACCCCTACTAAAATGTGGATTAGTCCTCTCTCTACTCATTTAACTCCTCTCCTTTAACATAGGTGAGTTCTGGATTGGAGGGTTTGGAGGATAATAAATGCTCATTAACTTGATTTTAGCCTTTTTAGTATTTGGATCCAAGCATGGGTGAGGCTAGCATGTTTTAGCCCCACTACTTTTAGTCATGGGACTAAAACGTATCCAAGCACCCTCTTAGTTTTATTTGAGGGGTGGGTTGTGCTGGACACCATTATTGTGACTAGCCTTTTTAATAGTACTATATGCATAATTTGGCGACGAGCGCTCTCTATATGTACCACCTTTTTTTTAGTTTCAAGTTTTGCTCCATGGCACAATCCATCGATACTACTATTGTACAAAAGTATACATTTTTTAAAAGGCTAGAGGGCGGGGCAGTCTAGCTTGGTCAGTTTCACGAGAGGCGAGGGCCTTTGTGATTTGATGGCTCATTACTGCTGGAAGGCAGGGCCTTGTGATTTGACTGCTCGTATAAATGCGCCAACGACCTGATCGAGGAGGAGCAAAGAACCATGCAGTATACTCAAGTTTTCCACTGAAGTAGTACTGCGACGGAGGAGCACGAAACACGGCAGCCCAGTGCCATATGGCAATAAAAATGATCTAATTTGCTAGTCATCTCATTGTTAGCATTGTTCTATTCATTCCCTCAAAAAAAACATTGTTCTATTCATGCCTCGCAGAGAACGTGACACGTGCGGCGAAACACCCGAAGCAAAAGATGAAACACACGAGCAAAAGAAGAAGGAAGATTATCACCCAAAATGATCTAATTCGCCGCGGAGTCGTAACTGCATCTTCATCGCCTGCACGACCTCCATCTCCTTGCGCGTCTCCTCCGCCATCTTCATCATTGTGTCCATGACACGGCATTTCTCGACGCGAGCCTTCATCATCTGTTCCACGGCCATATTACGTACCTTGACAGCAGCCGGGTGCTTGATGCGGAGCTTCTCCAACTCTTCCTTCTGTTCCATGGCGAGGGCCTGCAGCATCTTCATCGAGGAACTACTATTCTCATGCAGCTTCTTCCAGCCGGCATTCTACTCCTTCAACAAGTCGATCTCGTGGCAGAGCTTCCCATTATCCTCCCAAAGTTGCAGGATTTCACCGGTCGCCTTCTTCTCCGAGGCAATGCTCTTCTTCAGCAGCATCACCAAGCCGGCGGTCAACTCCCCCTGCTGATTGAGCTCAGCGGGCATGTCGTCGAGGCTCTCCTTCAGCAACTCCATCAAGCCTTGGATGAACTCCTTCTGCTTATTGAGCTGATCGGGCATGCCGTCAAGGGATAACGACTCCAGCTCCGCCAGCTCGGCATGTTCGCCTCCGCGGCTAGGGCGCTCCTAGGAGCCATCGCCTGCCCGTGAGTGATCTTTCGAGGTCTCTGCGTGGCGGCGAGCCCTCTTTTTTTTCCGCAGCCTTGGTTGCCGCTCCCTTGTTACGAGTAGTTCTCGACCTAGAGCTCCGCTCACCGGCCATGGCAACGACGGACGAAGAAGAAGCACTTGTGAGGAGGAAAGGTAGAGTGATTTTCGGTTAGGAAGTTCCCCTTTTATAACCTAAGTACTAGCACTAGTACTAATACCTGCATAGTGGGAACACGTTCAGGTTTGGTACGTACTACTAGTAGGTGTGAGCAGGCTTTCGAATGTGATGGGAACAAGGTAAAGATTAATTGATGGTTTTGGTTTCGAGGCCCGAAACGGCTCCCGATGAGTTTAGCGGAACATAAATTTCAAGTACTACACTGCTCAAATGCGTAAATATTGAGTAGTATGTTACTGTCAAAAATTGGCACAAAATACGAAGGAGACCAATGGAAGTACTACTAGCAACCCATGATTTAACTACTGGCATGCGCGCAGTGGAGTAATAATGTCTTTCTTCCGCCCTCACGTCCACTCAATTTGCATGCGCTGTATTAATCGACCATCAATGAAGTGAACGACTTTACACGCGTCAAATTATCACATGGGGTGGATCTTGGTACAAAATTGCGTCCGCCCGTGTACCCGCATGTGCGTGCGAGGAATGAGTGCGTGAATGGCGTGCGTGCACATCTTCGCTTCGTGCATGTACCGCCAGTATGGCTCAGGGAGGACGAGTACATTCTTCTGGAACCAGCAGCACGTCACTGCGATCAATCCACACAAGGAGGTCGCGACAACGCCTACACATGTGCCACGTGGCTTCATGAACTATAAGAGAGACACTGTGTAGCGTGCCATTGGTATTCTAGTTTACGTGTTTTGCACAAACTCGAAATACTAGTAAGGTACACGTGCATTGCACGCATCATATTTTGCAACCAAATTATGAATAAATACCACACTATAGGATGTAAGCTCTGAGTCATATATGCCCGATGTAGCCCTTCGTTTAATTCTTATAGTTCATCTCATTCAAAATCAATTAATTTTTATAAAAAAGCTAAGAACGCGGGAATAGGAAAAACATGGTATTATAGTGGAATGTCGTCTTGAATGCTATGGGATTGTACGAGTGTTTGATTGTGCATAGAAAAAATGCAGAATTCTTTCAAAGAGGTTTGAGTGGATGGGATGTTTCCTATGAAATCTAGTGCAAATGAATCATATGGAAAAATTCCTATGGTTTACAATCCTACGAATCAAACAACCAAGATAGGAAAAATTCCTAATGATTAGAATCCTCCAAAATTCCTTTGAGAATCCTTTGAATCAAAGAAGCCCTTAATATATTTTATGATTCATGGAATTGTGCGTTGTAAAGCATAAAGTAAAAACAAATAATGGCAATTCAACTAGAAAAAAAGTTTGGGCAGTTATGATATGGAAGAATCTAGAACAAAAGAGAACCACTGTTGTTTTGAGGTTTGTGCATTATGCTTAAGTTCAACCATGGAGTCTGCTAGATTGTACATGTGGCAAAATCCGGTGGGTGGGCTAGAAGATGGTGCGAGGGGCCGAGTGGAGGGAGACTATGAAGGAATGCACAGTGGAGATCGATATTTAGAGAGAGGGGGCGAACACGTGCACTGATGCGCGCAGTGGCGGAGCCATGAAAAATAAATGAGCTAGGGGGCCAAGCATTGCTAATCCTTTACGAGGAGGGTCAATTCATGAACTTAAACCATTTTTAGCAGCAATTGTCTAACGATCACATTCATATTAGCCTTGATATATAGTGATGTTAGGGGGGGAGGGGGGCAGGGCCCTTACTGCCCCCTGTCTTCGCCATTGTGCACACGTCTGAGATGAAGAGGAAGGCATGGATGATGAGAGGGGGACGTTGGATACATAATTAATGTGGGTGTATTAGCTATATATGTTAATCCTATATAGAGAGATATAGATTGATTGATGTGGACGTGGGAAAGAGGGTGAGACCTCACTGGATATATCGATTGATCGATTTGTGTGGAAAACTATGAAAGACCTAGCTATATACACACATACATAGAGGAACATCGATCGTTGCGCATGCACGCGTGAGAGATAAAGAATGCCCGATATGATGGAGAGGGGGATGTGTGTTGGTGTGTGCCTTCATGGGAGACCGACCTGAAGAAAAAGATTGCATGCGTGCGATGGATAATGCCGACTGGTAGTGTGTGTGCATGCATGCATGAGAGAAAGTTAGTGGTACAATTATAAAGAGAAGACTACTGTGTGGGTGTAAAAGAATAGCTGAATAGGTGAGGTCACAATCAATGTAAAGTTGAATTAAAATATTTGAATAAGAGATCCTGATGTTTGAAACCCATGCATGCATGGATATAACGGAGATCTGCGCGGTATGGTTTGGAAACGAGCATGTTGTAATGTATACACATTGAACAAGGTCAGACTGATTTGAATTTGAGAAACCGATGGCACACATCATTTGGCCACGTCGCATCCGTGCATGGACACACTATTCTAATTGGAGATGATGGGCGGCTTTTGCAGCACATATCTATATCTATACCCCTATATATATTATATATTTTTTATATTGTGTGCGGGTAACTTTAACTTTGAAAGATGGTCGTTGGATGAGGCGAATCCGATGGTCCAAAGATGGCAAATTTGAGCACTACTGGCCGTTGGATATCATCTAGATTCCACCAGATTTCGCCACATGTATAATCTAGAAGACTCCATGGTTGAACTTAAGCATAATGCACAAACATCAAAACACAAGCACTTCTTATTTGTTCTAGAATCTTCCATATCAGAATTGCCCAAATGTTTTTCTACATGATTTTCCATTATTTGTTTTTACTTTATGTCCTACGACGCACAATTCCATGAATCTTAAAATAGATTAGCTTTCTTATAAAAACTAGATGATTTTGAATGAAATGAACTATAAGAATTAAACGAACATCTAAATCATGCATATATGACTCAAAGCTTGCATGCTATAATGTGGTATTTATTCATAATTTGGTTGCCAAATCTAATGCGTGCAATGCACGTGTACCTTACTCTAGTCTAAATGGTGTTTGTGTGTGTGTTGTGCGTGTTGAGGTGCAAATTATCTTTTTTTGGGTACACGTTAAGCTTGTTCTTCCGAAATTTCAAGCTGCGCCTTGTTATGCCGAAAATTCAAGCTAGCGTCTCTGTCTATCGTGCTGCGAAACTCCCGCCTCTTCAACCCGCGCCTTGTTAGCCCGAAATATATAAGATATATCTTTGTCTCGTTGTGCTCCGACAACTCCCTCCATGTCAACCCGCGCCTTGCTATTCCGAAATTACAACGCGCGCAAAAACTCCCACCTCCTGTGAAATCCAGACACGCGAAATGCCCGTGGTACCCCTGAACCAAAAGAACCGCCTCAAATCAGTGGGGGTACTTTTGTAACTTACCCCACATTTCAGACAAGCGCGTCTCTAAGCCATGGTTCCCCACTGCCATCCCATCCGCCCACCCATTCGTACACCAAGGCCGTGAAAACACGTGACGAAACCCCACACTCTGCTTCGTCCGCCACCCAGCCGGAGCCTCTTCCCCGACGACGTCGTCCATAGCAACACCTCGACGTCCCTCATCCACCGTACTGGATGAGGATCCATCGTCGATCTCATTGTCCTGCCGGTTCAGCCACCCCGTCCTCCACCTCCAAGGAGCTGCCCCGATGTTCCCCTCGTCTTTCGCGCCACCTCCATTCCCACACCGCCGTCTTCACCTGCACCATCGGAAGAGCATCATCATCACCGTTTCCTCGGATGAAGCTGCAGCCTAATCGGCGCCACCAAAGAGGTTGTACACTAACCGCCACATTTTCTTCTTGATTCGATCTCACGGTGCTACCGGCGCTCGGTCCCGAGCCGACACGGCACGGCTCCATCCACGGTGGCGTCGCCGGCCACTTCCTCCATGATGTCGCTCCCTCGGCGGCGACGTCCACATCAGTAGGATCTGCTGCTGCTTTAGCTCTCGCTCGTGCTGCTGCTCTGCTCTTGCTCTCGGTCCCCTGCCTGGTCTCGCTCTTGCTCTTGCTTGTGATGCTGCTCCCATTTAGCTACACTTCAGTCGACTGAATCGACTTTTGGGTCGGTCAATTTTCAGGTGGTGGGGGGGCTCGCCGGGGTGAAGGAAGAACCAGCCGCAGTCGGGAGGGGGGCTCGCCAGAGAGATACCCCACTATCTATCTTAGGGTTCAGGATGGAGGCGGTGGTCGCCGGTGGTGGCAGGGCATTGGCGTGGGGATCGCCGGAGAAAAAGCTCGGCATGGGGTGGCCTAGAGGGATGGCCGGGGCGGCGGCGGACTGGTGGTGGGGAGTGTTTTTGGGCCAGGCGGGGCGGCGTACCACCGGCCGCTGGCGGTGGGGGGCTGCTGTTTGGCCGGCTCAGGGGGGTGGAGATTGAAGATGAACCACAGGCCCTTGATTTCATATCCAACGGCTGCAAAATCAACTAACCAGAGATGAAAAAGTCAGTCAACCGACGTGTAGCCTCACCTTGCTAGTGCGTTCAGTTTCGACACCAAAATTCAGTTTCGATAGTTAAGTTCAGTTTCGACAGTTAAGTTCAGTTTTGACAGTTAAGTTCAGAGATGAGAGGCTGATGTATTTTACATCTAGCACTTTGTGGTTATGTATTTTACGTCATGTATTGGAGATGCTATTAGAATTCCACTTAGGTTAACGTTGTTCGTTGTCTCTCTTGTCCTGCTTCAGCCTCGGCGTCATACAACTCACCGGAGCTGCTCCAACGATGAAACCCTCCATCACAGTGGAGCAGTACCTCGGGCTCCATCTCCAGACGCCTAAGATCTTCTTCCCCTCCTCCGACAGCCAAGTCAGCCGGAGCATCCTCACCGGCCAACCCAATCACGCTGAGATTGACATGGCTTCGCCAAAGAGGTTCTACACTTGTTGCATCTCTTTTTTACTCTACATGTTATATATACTGTCCACTGAGCACTCGTAGTAACGGGAAATACGATTATTTTATCCTACTATATGACAAGCAGTGAGGTACCAGGCAACTTAGCTATTCGTGATGGACTCTCCTGAACGCCATCATTATTTATCTCTGCGCGTTTCAGCTGTGCATTTGTCGATGGACCTGGGAGTTGACCTAGTATTGCAGTGGCCTGGGTCCAAAGTAATAGAAGTAGCATAAAAACATTTTTTAGTGTAGGATTTTCCTTGCTCAAGCCTGCCTACTAGAATCGCCAATGCTTGAAAGGAAAAGTGAATGAAAAACATCGGAATTGGAAAGTTTCCTATGGTACTACTTTTCATGAATTTGGTGCAAAGGAATGGACCAAAGGAAAACTGTAGGATTTGTTCCTTTAGTGTCTCCTTGAAATAAAAACCATAGGAATTCTAATTTCCACTTCTCCTCCTTTTCATATTCCTATTCATCAAGCACAAGACTAAGAGATAGTAGCATAATAGCATTATAACCGTACATTTTCTTGTGGTTTGACTTAATCTCACCATGCTTTTTTGGATCTTCCAATTGTTGTGAATCAAACACCCAGATTGGCAGAAATCCTGTGTTTTTAAATTCTCTGTTTTGCATGTGCATTCCTATCCTATTCCTTTCTATTTCCTATCCCTGCATTGTTAGAATCCTCAAATTCAAACAAGCCCTTACTCAATTACTTCTGTTACAGATATGTGTCAAAGAAAACCTTGTGTGGTTTGTCCTGCTCCTGCGGCGCTGTGTTCCACCCCAGCTTAGCTCCTCCAATGATGGAAGGGTTCACCACAGCAGGGATCTGCTCTTCAGACTGTCTTTCGCCGCCTCAGATCTTCTTCCCCGCTGCTGGCAGCCACGTCAACTGCATTACCATCATCAACTGAGCAGATGACCTTGAGGACTACACGGATCCGCAAGAGAGGTCGCACTCTTCCGTGTCTGCTTACGTTATGCGTTGCTTAATATGATGACATGCTACATTATCGTCGTGTTCACCCATTAGACTCCGAGTCAGTTCCAAACTAATGCTGAAACTTGAGTTTTTAAATGGTTGTGGGGTACATATTGGGGCAGCAATCAGTATTATCTGTCTACTATCTGGTTAATCTCTAGTGTCTACTATGAGTTTCATGTTGGGTGCAAACAAACATTAAAGGATCCATTATCTGTATTTTTTAACTAAAGCTATTATCTGCCTGCTATCATTGGCTTTGGGTCTATCCATAGTTTGCTACCATCACTCTAGATTTGTGCATGCACTCCTTACATAATCTCACTATGTTTTATTCCTATGCATGCCAGTTATTGTACACAATGGAACTGATCATGTAGAGCAAAAGAGACGAGCTTGCGTGGCAATAAAATTTCATGCAGACGTCGTTCCATGGTGGGCGCAAAGTCAGTCCCCGCCACCCATTTCGGATCGTAATCAAGAGGAAGATAACTATTATGAGGGGGATTCAGAAGGAGAAGACCACTCCTACTTACCCCATGAGGTCTTCGATCTAACTTGGCATGCTGATGTTGGTAATATCATGCATATGGTGCCTTGCATTGCTTACTGTATACATTAAAGATGTCATCTTCTTAGTTTAGACATGCTTTGTGTCAATGCCATCTGTTTAGTTTCTTTATCGTATATGTGAATCATGCAATGCCATCTTGTCTAGCCAGGCATCATATATGTGAATTTTGCAATGCCACCCTGGTTAGCCAGTCATCTTATATGTGAATTATATCATGCCATCATTTTTTATTACGTGTTAAATTTGTCAAAAATTTTAGTGCATTCAATTACTCTTCCTGTGCATCAGCCATTTGGCACGGTCATGGAAAAATCTGGAGTGGAAACAAGGTCTTCAGAGCAGACAATGCTATCTGACAAAGCGCATGTCTTGCTGGTTACCGATAGCTCCTCAGAGGAGGATTCAGAGACAAATGACCAGTCATATTCCCCCCTCCCGAGGTGCATGCCCTAACTTGGCAGGGTTATGTTGCTCATATCGTGCGTATGGTATCTTGCATTGCTATGTCATTTGCTTAGTTTAGACATGCTTTGTGTGAATGCCACCTGTTTAGTGTCTAATTACCATATATGTGAATTATGCAATGCCATCTTATTGCAAGACATTATATATGTGAATTATGCAATGTTATCTTGTTGCAAGGCATTATGTATGTGAATTATGCAATGCCATGCTGTTTAGGCAAGCGTCATATATGTGAATTATATCATGCCATCCTTTTTTTGTATTTCTCATTGCTTTTGTCGACAATGTTTGTATATTCAACTGCTCTTCCTGTGCATCAGCCATTTGAATGGGTGATGGAGAAATTTGGAGTGAAAACAAGGTCTTCAGAGCAGACAATGCTACCTGCTAAAGCAGGTATCTTGCTAGTT
Source organism: Triticum urartu (assembly GCF_056163025.1). Taxonomy (NCBI): domain Eukaryota; kingdom Viridiplantae; phylum Streptophyta; class Magnoliopsida; order Poales; family Poaceae; genus Triticum; species Triticum urartu. The sequence continues at coordinate 369,062,840 of NC_141878.1, forward strand.
ACAGATAGCTCTTCAGAGGAGGTTTCAGAGGCAGATGACCAGTCCTATTATCCCCCTGAGGTGTATGCTCAAACTTGGCAGGGTTATATTACTCATATAATGCATATGTTGTATTGCAATTCTTAGTTTTTACATCATATACACAATATTGAATGCCATCTCCTTAGTTGACACATCATATATGTGATTGCCCTCTGCTCACTTCCTTAGTATATAAATCATATATTTGAATTATGTCATGCTATGATGTTTACATAGACAGCATGTATCTAAATTATGGCATGCCAACCCATTTTCTAAAGACATAATATAGTTATATCATCTCATCTTGTTTACATAGTCATCATATTTAAATTATGTCATTCTATTCGTGAATTATATCATGCCATCATGTTTCCATCGACGGCATGTTTGTGATTTATGGCATGCCAACCACTTTAATAGACACATCGTATAGTTATATCATGTCATCCTATTTACATAGTCATCATATTTTGAAGTATGTCATTCTATCCTGTTTAGTTAGCCATCATACATGTGAAATTGTGTCATGCTATCCTGTTTAATTAGCCATCATATATGTGAAATTATGTCCTGCTATTCTGTTTGCTTAGACAACATAAATGCGAATTATTTCATGCCCTGTTTTCTTCCCTACTATCCATTGCACCTGTCTATCTTACAATGTCTGTACATTCAATTACTTTTCTTGTTTATCAGCCATTTCAATTGGAGGGAGTGATGGCAGTATCTGTGGGAGTAAAAACACGGTCTTCAGAAAAGATCGTGCTACCTGTCGATGTAGGTAGAACCATGGTTGTACTTTTCCAAGAACCAGCCCCACCACACATAACCCACACTCATGCAGATTGTACCCCTACCCAGTTGGACAGAGAACCAGCTACACCCCTTCTAACCCCAACCCCAGTAGATAGACACCCAGTTCCCGTTGACACATCACCGTCTCCACCACAGAGCACCCAAACACGAGCAGATAGTAAGGCAACTATAGTGCCCAAATCACGAGGACCACCACTCCGAACCCGAAGTCAATGCTTAAAGCAGAAGAAGAATTGTTCTCAGGTCAGGTTTCGTAGCTATGGTTCATACTACTTTGCTCTTGCATCACTGTATTTACTGATACCAACTAATTTCAAATTTGAAGGATGCAACTGAAACTCCAATGGCGCAACAGGTATGTTTTAAACCTATTTCTTCAGCGTGTTTGGCTGTTTGCTGTTGTAACTTGCTCTATGTTGATTTCAGTTTCAATTGAATAAAAAGTTATGTTCTCATGCCATGCACATCACAAGTGTTGTTATTGCTATGTAGTTTCCCACACTTATATTCTGTCTATGCTGCTTTGTCTTAAATAGATATGATTCGAACTATATCTATCTTGATTTGGCAACATAAACTAGAATGATATAGACCATACAGTGACCATACTACATAGATATATGTTTGTTTCATGCTGTTATCCTGTCCACCTTACTACTGAACTGGTAAACCTGAGATGTGTTTGTTTGTTTCTCTTTTAGAACGCGGATAAAATATTGGAGAAGAGTACCATGTTATGCAATGGTAAAGGAAGTAATGCAGATAAGGTTCAAGATAGTGAGACATCCCTGTTGGTCTCCAAGAAAGCTGATAAAAACTATATTGAAGACACTGAGACAACCCCAAAGTCCTGTCTTGATGTAGTGTTTGAGTTACTGGCTACCACTGCTGGCACCAGCTCTTCGAACTCGTTACCTGAATCAGTTCGGCTTCTTGAGTCTCAACTTCAAGTTGAAAGACATCGATCAGATGTTATGCGACAGGAAGCCGAAGGACTGAGGAAGTCCCTGCATAATTCAGATGCATACTTTCTGGTGCAATAGCAAGCGCTGGAGGACTTAAGCGGCAAACAAGAGAAAGTTAATAAGCTTGCTAAGCATCTTGCCATCATTATGGGTACCCAGGATATTGTTTCTTGAGCTCTTCTGAAGTGGTTTCAGTTCTAGACTTGTTTTGCTGCGGTGTTTATATGCTGATGTGTTCCCTATATTTGCACTGGTGGCGAACTTTGATGCCCAGTGGATGTAATATGTGTAATAGTCGTGATAGCCTAGTGTAAGTTGCTTGCTTATTTATTTCCTTGTTGTCTTGTTTATTTCTTTGCTTGTAGTCAGTGCAGTTCTTTTTCTGCGGTTTGCTAGTGGCTGCAATAACCTATTTTTTAAAACTAGGCCACAATAACCATGGGCTAATATTTACTGTAGTGACACTGGGCCTCCTACGGGCCGTAGAAACTGTGGGCCTCCTACGGGCCGTATAAACAGTGGGCCTTCTACGGGCCGTAGAAGTAGTGGGATTTCTACGGGCTGTAGAAACAATGGGCCTTCTACGGGCCGTATCATCAATGGGCCTTCTACGGGCCGTATCATCAATGGGCCTTATACAGGCCGTATGATCGATTGGACAAACATGGGCCGAACAGACTGCATTCTGGCCGTAAACAGGCTAGAGTTGGAATCGTCCGTTCATGGGCCGACCATAACGGGCCATCGTTAATAGGCCTTATTTGATGACGCTATGAAAACGCCCAGTGTATTAACGGACCAGAAACGGGCCGACTGTAACCACGGGCTGAATTTGGCCCACAAGCAGAAAATGACAGTAATGGGCCGTAAGTAAACGAATGCTGGAAATGAGCCCAAGAATAAATGGGCTCTGAAGAAGGCCGGAAGATAACATGGGCTGGAAACGGCCCAACGGTATAACGGGCCGTTAATGGGTATAAAGTGATACACTATTCATCACGTGCCAGTTTCACCACGGGCCGTTAACGGGTGTAAAGTGATACACTGTTCATTACGGGCCAGTTTCACCACGGGCCGTTAATAGGCCAAGAGTTACATAGGGCCTCATATGGGCCGAAAGACGTCATGGGCCATACATGGGCCAGAAGTGAAAACGGGCTGGAATCATATTGGATGGCCACAATGACGCTACTGGGCCTAATTCGGATAGGGCTGTAAATGGGCTATATTCGAATAGGCCGTTAACAGGCTTTCCATGGGCCGGCCCGCCAGCTTTTGACAAAGTCAAACGGGCCGGCCTTTACACAGGAATGGGCCTCTGTTGGGTCGTGCCATGTGTCGACGTATCATAGGCGCCTATCTGACCCACTGACGAGCTGACACGTGTTTCGTCCGGCCAATAAGAATTTTACACGTGGAAATTTCCCATTGGTCGGGGCTGTTAACGGGTTATCGGATCCAAAACCTGACCCGATAGCTTAACGGCGTTCCGTTACGGTGGATGCCACGTGTCGGTCAGCATTGACGAAAGCACTTCTGTGACGCGTGATTTATCGTCTTGGAAGTGGACACTTCCGTGATGATAATTTTGGTAATGTCATGGAACACTTCTACGACAGCACAGGTATGACTATCTTGATTCTGTCATAAATTTGTCATGGATGTACATGCATGACAAAAAAGCGACCTACTGTGACAAACACGTATCATCATGGAAGTGTATTTTTTTGTAGTGAGAGTAGTTTTTTATTACAGGGTATAGTACAATGGTTTTACTGAACAATTTCCATAAGCTCTAGCACTAGAAGATTTCTATAAGCATTAACAATACAAAATGTAAAGGTAACAAGTTTCGGCATTGGTATACTAGCTATGCAAGAGCATTAAACCAAATACAAAAGTCTGAAGGTAACTAGCATTATTAACTAATGACAGTATAAAAAATTGCAAACCATGTACCTTCAAGGTAAATATCATTTCGAGCTCGAGGGGACCTAAAAATTGCTATCCCAATCTTGATAATCGACCAAACATAAAAACTTGATCGAACGAATCAAGAGAACACCCAGAGGAGGAGGTGCCACTCTTGATCTTTCCTCTTGCCTTCATAATTTTTTGTGCAGTTTAACCAAAATAAAATGACATCGGTGCCTTGGCATTTTGGTGACACTGTACAAAAAATCGACTTATCTCATGAAAGTGAGGTATGTAATTTATAAGAATTAACAATGCAAAAATCTGAAGGTAGTAACAAGTTTCATCATTGGTATACTGGTTGTGCAACAACATTAGAATTCCTTAGCTGAAAAATCTTTAATACATCCACAATCAACAACAAACCCTGAAATAATATAGTGACATTAAATGGCATTGCTTAAATTTATCGGTGGCATTAGACTGAGTGCGACATTAGTTAAATGTGGCATCACTTTAGCAGTAGCATTGCTTGACTTGACCGTTGGCGTTATACTAACAACAAAAAAGTGGCAATAAGAGCATGGGAGGCCCATTCGGACAGTGGGCGCACCAGTATGACGTACCTCCACGGACGCATAGAGTGGTGAGGGAGGTATGGATGCCAAGAGCAACAAATATCCAGGCAGGATATGTGGATTACGTCCCATTTTTGTTCTCTTTAGCCTCCTTTTTCCTATGTGAGGACAACAAACCGATCGAACTGGTCATTCTCTATTGCGTTGTCATGTCTTTCTACCCTTTTTCAACAAAGAGACACGAGACTCGTTCCTCAGCTACTGATTTTCCCCTTTTCAACCTAGATGCGGGTTCAATGCCTATTCTCTTGGACAGTAAATTCTCCCTTCATTTCCTTATTCAACCCAGACATGGATTAGTCTGCATGAAGTAGGGTTTCCTTTAATAGTGCAAATTAAGGTTTTCGTCTGCATGACCAGCAGAGCATAGTATAGTAAATTGGGAAGATGGTGGAGTGGTAAAAGATCCACATGCTGCGACGTGGTAGATGGGGCAATAGAACAAGGGTATGGTTCGAAAAGAGGTAGCATACTTAAGGGTCGGTGGGAAGTGGCTTCGCTCGTGGTCATCATCCTCTGCACACACTACGGTAGCGAGCTTGGGGGCGGAGGCCATCCCAGGCAGGCGCTAGGTCTGTGAGGACGGCCTTGTCGTTAGTGCGTGATCTCGCTCGCCGATGATGAGTGCATCAACGCTGCACGTCCTTTTCTTCCCTGGAGGATCTGTGACCACCGGTGAGGAGGGAGAGAGAGGCCATCCTTTTTAGATCTGGAGCGAGGGTGATAGTGTGAGAAGCAAGTGGGCAGCCCTTAGCAAGAAAGCGCTGAAGCTCCAACCTATATATCTTTTTTGATACTACTAGTACTAGAGGTGGAGTAGTGGTAGAGTAGTTTATATTTTCTCTGCATATAGTACTAGTTAGTCGTGCCTGAAAACTGAATGGCACGCCACTAAAATAATAAAGGTCGATAACTAATGCGGCACCTCGGGCCAACGCGGCCAGATCACACTTTGCACGAGAAATTACACACCATGTTTCAACATGTCAGTGAGACGGTGGTGAGTCCTTTTGTACAATTTCCGAACGGACATCTATGTAGGCCGGGGTGCCTCTTCGTGTACCGTGGAAACCGTCCACCGCCTCTTTGCCTTTCCCTCTCGATTTGGAACCGCTGTTGCACTATCGGATTCCGGTCTCCGCAGACCCTTGAGAGGTTCGAACACTTGGGTGCGTGCAAAGAACTCCTTCTACCCAACCTGCCGGCCCAATGATTCCACAACCTAGCTCGACGAACCCAAGGGCCAAGAGAGACATCAGTTTATCCTGGTTCGGGCCACCTTGCGGTGTAATACCCTACTCCAGCTTTGCGGTGGATTTCCTCGAGGGGCTGAGGATGAACCAGTACAGTGCTTGAACAGCCTCAGGAGGTGAGGTGTTCTTGAGCTCGATGAGCTATAGCGGTGGTCAGGGTGCAATCGATCTGACCCCTCTCTATGGTGGTGGCTAAGTCCTATTTATAGTGGCCTTGGTCCTCTTTCCAAATGTAGGCGGGAAGGGATCCCACAACGGCCAATTTTGAAGGGAGACAACTAGTACAAGTTATCCTGACTCGCGTGCAAAGGCTCTGGCGGTGACGTTGTAGTGGGCTCCGTGATGACCTCCATCCTGTTGTCCTGGCGGTGTTGGTCTTGTTGCACCAATATGGAAACCTTTTCCTGATTCCTCGGGACTCCGCGCCTGCGCTTGCCCCCTTGGCACCAAAGGGGAAACTAGTACACTGCGCCCGTTGGCGCCCGCCTGGCCTTGGTCGTCATGGCTCACGTCATGTGAACCCCATGAGGTGCACCCTGCATTGATATCTCCGCTCCTCGGGAGCCAGCCTAGTGATGCCGCCCCCAAGGAGGTCTTGGCGTCGTCCGCCTCGCGAGGCTTGGCCTCTCGCGAGGGTCTTGAGTCGTTGCTGCCGAAACTGGGCCATATAGGGCCGCTGATGGAGCCACGTCATGGGCTGCAGGCAGGCAAGTCTGGGTACCCTCGTTCCCAGGATGCCGACAGTAGCCCCTGGGAACAAATCATGCTCGAGCTTGGCCTCAAGGCGAAGCTAAGGGGCAAGTGCAGAGCGTCGCGGGCCCCAACCACCTGCGGCCTTGATCGACGTGTGGCGATTGATGGGACGTGGGCGCCTCTGCTTCCCCATGCTGCATCGGCAACCGTCCCTGGCTGTCAAAAAGGCTGGTGCCTGGTGCATAGCTTTCATTGCCTTTCCTTTTCATCTTGCTCCAGATCCCCTTCTCCTCCTTGCCCAGAGAGCCACAGATCTGCCGAAACTCTTCCTCAAGCCCGCAGTTGATGGCCACCGACAAGGCCAAGGACACACGCTTGCCTTCCTGGTTCGAGCCTGCCCTGAGCGTACCCATCGTTACGGAGAAGAACCTCGCCAGCACGCTCCAAGTGACGGTGGATGGCAACAACGAGGGGGGAGAGATAGTGCTCCGGGCCGGCTTCGCCAGGCCGAAAACCTTGGGCGGTACCTTCTATCCCTTCTTCCTGAACAACATCTTCGCGGGGCTGGTCCCCCCTTTCTCTGGCTTATTGTATGCCGTACTTTGCCATTACAATCTCCACGCCCTTCACCTTCATCCCAACTTTGTCCTTCTTCTGTCGATCTTTGCCTTTTCCTGCGAGGCATTCATGGGGGTGATGCCGTTTGTGGCGCTGCTCCGCCATTTCTTCTACCTGTGTCTCAAAGAGGGCCAGTGCTCGGGGTGTGCCAACTTCGTTGCGGCCAACAGAACCAACGTGATCTCGCGAGCCAGGAAGAAGGTGGAGGACTTCAGGAACAAGTGGATCCTTATGGACTCCAAGTGCTCCCACCCTTGGCTCGCGGTACTGACTGGGATGCCTGCGCCCCACGAGGGATGGAACAACATGAAGCTCACCAACCCCCGGGCTGAGCAGATGGTGGAGAGGATTGTCGGTGTCAAAATCGGCAGATCTCGGGCAGGGGGTCCCGAACTATGCGTCTAAGGATCGAAGGTAACACGAGATAGGGATAGGGTGTTTACCTAGGTTCGGGCCCTCTTGATGGAGTTAATACCCTACGTCCTGCTTGATTGACTTTGATGAGTATAGGGGTTACAAGAGTTGATCTACCATGAGATCGTAATGGCTAAACCCTGGATGTCTAGCCTGTATGATTATGATTTCCTCTACGGACTAAACCCTTTGGTTTATATAGACACCGGAGGGGGCTAGGGTTGTACAAAGTCGGTTTACAGAGAAAGGAATCTTCATATTTGCATGCCAAGCTTGCCATCCCCGCAAAGTAGAGTCCCATCCGGACACGGGGAAAAGTCTTTCAGCTTGTATCTTCAAGGCCCATTAGTCCGGCCCACGTCACATAGCCCGGACCCCGAGGACCCCTGAAAGCACAAGTGCTCCCTAGGTGGTTTTGATAATTGATGACAACATATCTCTTGTTGGACTAACACTTCTATCTAGCATGTTTTAGATAAGTTCAACAATGAAGTGGCATGGACTAAAGGTTGTGGGAACTCCTTCAAGATGCTAAGGACAAGGGATTGGCTAAAGCTTCAAGCTCAAGACTCTTCACTTTTACATTTTAGTGATCCAAGATCACATTGAGTCCATAGGAAAAGCCAATACTATCAAGGAGGGATGAGGTGTTGCTTAATGAGCCTCTTGCTTCATGTGCTTAATGATATGCTCCAAAATCCTTAACTACTTTCCCATATCCACATATGACCTAAACTCTAAGACAAACTCGGTCCTACCGATTCTTCCTATCCAGCGCCACCGAGTTTCACTTGTCATTAGCCACTGCCAAACCCTAGCAATTCGGTTCTACCGATAAGGATCTCGGTCCCACCGAGATGGGGTTGCAAACTCTCTGTTTCCCTTTCGTAACTTTTCGGTCCCACCGAAAGAGCGAATCGGTCCCACCGAGATTGCAATGTAAACTCAGTGTTTCCCCTTTGTAACTTTTCGGTCTCACCGAGTTCCACTCGGTCTCACCGAAAGAGCAAATCGGTCCCACCGAGTTTGCCTGACCAACTCTCTGGTTAGCTAATTACCAAATTTGGTCTCACCGAGTTTGTGTAATCGGTCTCACCGAGATTACGTTATGCCCAAACCCTAACCGAATCGGTCCTACCGAGTTGCATGTCAGTCCCACCGAAATTCCTAACGGTCACTAGGTTTACTATTTCGGTCAGACCGAGTTTTCTGATTCGGTCCCACCGAGATTGGTAAATTGTGTGTAACGGTTGGATTTTGTGTGAAGGCTATATATACCCCTCCACCTCCTTCTCATTCGAAGAGAGAGCCATCAGAACACACACATCATTCCAACTCATTTGTTCTAAGAGAGAACCACCTACTCATGTGTTGAGACCAAGACATTCCATTCTTACCATATGAATCTTGATCTCTAGCCTTCCCAAGTTGCTTTCCACTCAAATCTTCTTTCCACCAAATCCAAATCCTATGAGAGAGAGTTGAGTGTTGGGGAGACTATCATTTGAAGCACAAGAGCAAGGAGTTCATTACCTACACACCATTTGTTACTTCTTGGAGAGTGGTGTCTCCTAGATTGGCTAGGTGTCACTTGGGAGCCTCCGACAAGATTGTGGAGTTGAACCAAGGAGTTTGTAAGGGCAAGGAGATTGCCTACTTCGTGAAGATCTACCGCTAGTGAGGCAAGTCCTTCGTGGGCGATGGCCATGGTGGGATAGACAAGGTTGCTTCTTCGTGGACCCTTTGTGGGTGGTTGCTTCTTCGTGGACCCTTCGTGGGTGGAGCCCTTCGTGGACTCATGCAACCGTTGCCCTTGGGTGGAGCCCTGTGTGGACTCGCGCAACCGTTACCCTTCGTGGGTTGAAGTCTCCATCAACTTGGATGTAGGATAGCACCACCTATCCGAACCACGGGAAAAACATCCATGTCTCCAATTGCGTTTGATCTCTCCAAATCCTTCCCTTTACATTCTTGCAAGTTGCATGCTTTATATTCCGCTGCTCATATACTCTTTGCATGCTTGCTTGATATGTATTGTGTGTATTGAAATTGTGCCTAAACTCCACTTGAACCGAAAAAGATTAAAAAATTGCAACTTTAGCACGAAGTGTCTAACCCCCCCCCTTTAGACACATCTACTTCTAGATCCTACAAGTGGTATCAGAGCATTGGTCTCCATTGCCTTGGTTTAATCACCATTGGAGGAAGATGGATGTGTCTACTCTAGGGAGTCTTAGACATAGAGTGCCTATTCTTGATGGAAAGTATTTTCATGAGTGGAAAAATGAGATGCTTGTAATCTTCAATCAATATCATTTGAACAAGTATATTCCTAGTCCTTGTGCACCCCATATTGATCCCTTGCATCCTACCCTAGATGAAGATATTAACATGATTCACAATCTTAGAACTATTGAGCTCATCATTAGAGGATTGCCCAAAGATTTGATTGCTAGTTTGCCTACTCAAAATTGCGCCTATACTATATGGAAATTTCTTGAGGAACGGTTTCCCAATCACTCCTTGAAAACTTTGGATGAAATTCTCCATAAATCTATTGCCTTGAGTAAGATGAACTCTAGTGATCCTAGTTTTGGTAAATGTCTTCTTGAACTTGCCAATCTTAAGCATGCTAAAGGAGATGTTGGAATCATTAATGATATCATACTCAAAGCTATAAGAATTCATAAAAGTAACCACTTTGATCATTTATCTAATGAATTACCCTCTCTAGGAAATGATGAGTCACAAGATCATGATGAACATGAATATTATGATGATGATGATAGTGACTCCGATCTTGATAATGCAATGAGACATTTTGGTCTTATGGCAAATCTTCGGGGATATGAATCAGGAGGAAAGGAATGGGTTCTTGATAGTGGATGCACTGATCATATGACTAGAGATGAAGAGATGTTCCGTGAACTTGCTGAAAACAACGGCCCTCGAAAATATGTCACCTTTGGTGATAATTCAAAGGGTAAAGTGGTTGGCCTTGGTAAGGTGGCCATCTCACATGATAGTTCCATTCAAAATATCATGCTCGTTGAATCTCTTGGTTATAACTTACTTTCAGTATCTAGACTTGCTGATTTCGGTTTGAACGTCCTATTTACTGAAGTAGATTGCCAAGTATTTTGTCGAGACAATCATAAAATGGTCTTTACGGGTATGCGTAGAGGTGATCTTTACATTGTCGATTTCTCTAAAAAGGCACAACCTAAAACTTGCTTTGTTGCTAAATCCTCAAAAGGCTAGTTGTGGCATAGACGACTAGGTCACGTTGGCATGAGAAACCTTGACAAGCTTATTAAAGGAAATCATATCCTTGGAGTTAACGATGTCATATTTGATAAGGATAGACTTTGCAGTGCTTGTCAAGCAGGTAAACAGGTTGGAGGAAGACATCCCGTGAAGAACATCATGACCACAAGGAGGCCACTCGAGCTGCTTCACATGGATCTTTTTGGTCCCAATGCCTACAAGAGTCTCGGTGGAAATTCTTTTGGTCTAGTTATAGTTGATGATTTTTCAAGATTTACGTGGGTGTTCTTTCTTAATGACAAGTCGCAGGTCCAGAAGATCTTCAGAAACTTCGCTAGGAAAGCCCAAAATCAGTTTGATGTGAAGATCAAGAAGGTTCGGAGTGACAACGGAACGGAGTTCAAGAACGCAAATGTGGACACCTTTCTTGACGAAGAAGGGATTTCACACGAGTTCTCGGCTACATACACACCTCAACAAAATGGAGTTGTTGAGAGGAAGAACCGGACGCTCATCGAAATGGCAAGAACAATGCTTGATGAATACAAGATGCCAAAGCACTTTTGGGCAGAAGCGGTTGAGACAGCTTGTGACGGAACAAATCGCTCATATCTTCACAAGCTACTCGGCAAGATGGCATACGAGCTCCTCACCGGTAACAAGCCTCAAGTTGGATACTTTCAAGTATTCGGCTCAAAGTGCTACATTCTTGATAAGCATCGTCGTTCAAAGTTTGCTCCTAAATCTCATGAAGGTTTTCTACTTGGTTATGGATCAAACTCTCACACTTACCGTGTCTACAACAATTTCACCCGAAAGGTTGAAGAGACGGTAGATGTGAAGTTTGATGAATCTAATGGCTCGCAAGTAGAGCAATTGCCAATTGATGTAGGAGACAAAGACCCCTCAGAAGCAATTCAAGACTTGTCTACTGGCAAAATTCGTCCAACAGAGGTGAAGGAGAGTACTTCGTCCGTCCAAGTGGAAGCTTCTACTTCACGACAAGGTGAACCAAGAATCGACATGGAAGCATCCACAAGTGGGCCACACCAAGATGAAGAAAACGAGGAAGTACGTCAAGATGAACATCAACAACCTCCTTCTCCACCACGACAAGAGAATGACGACGTCAACAATGAAGAAGGCCAAGAAGAAGAACAAGATGAAGAAGATGCTCAACAAAGACCCAAGCAAAAGCTCTCACGAGTTCGAGCAAGAATTGCCAAAGATCATCCCGTCGAGCAAATCCTCAATGATATACAAACCGGGAGAATCACTCGCTCAAAAACTCGTTTAGCTAACTTTTGTGAAAACTATTCATTCATCTCGAGCATTGAAACAATGAAGGTTGAAGAAGCTTTGGAAGATCCGGATTGGATAAACGCTATGCATGAAGAGCTACATAATTTTGAGAGAAACCAAGTTTGGACATTGGTTGAGAAGCCCGACAACAACCACAACATCATTGGTACCAAATGGGTGTTTCGCAATAAGCAAGATGAAGATGGACAAGTGGTTCGCAACAAAGCACGTCTCGTCACCCAAGGATACACACAAGTCGAAGGTATGGACTATGGTGAGACGTATGCTCCCGTTGCTAGACTTGAGTCCATTCGCATCTTACTTGCCTATGTTAATCACCATAATATCACCTTGTACCAAATGGACATTAAAAGTGCTTTTCTAAATGGAGAAATAGAGGAGGAAGTTTATGTCAAACAACCTCCCGGCTTTGTCAATCCTAAGAAACCAAATCATGTTTACAAACTTCACAAAGCTCTTTATGGTCTTAAACAAGCTCCTAGAGCATGGTATAAATGCTTGACCAAGTTCCTTACTACAAGTGGTTTTGAAATTGGTAAAATTGATTCTACTCTTTTTACTAAAAGAGTTAATGGAGAACTATTTGTATGCCAAATTTATGTTGATGACATCATATTTGGTTCAACTAACCCTCTCTTTAGTGAAAAGTTTGGAAAGCTAATGTCAGAGAAGTTTGAGATGTCTATGATGAGTGAACTCAAATTCTTTCTCGGGTTGCAAATCAAGCAAACTAAGGAAGGTACATTTGTCTCTCAAACAAAGTACACCAAGGACTTATTCAAGAAGTTCAATATGCAAGAATGCAAAGGTATGTCTACACCCGTGCCTACTAGTGGACATAATGATTTGACCAAAGATGGTGAACCTGTTGATCAAAAGGTTTATCGCTCTATGATTGGTTCATTGTTATACCTATGTGCTTCACGTCCCGATATTATGCTAAGTGTGTGCACGTGTGCACGATATCAAGCTGCTCCTAAAGATTGTCATCTTAAGGCTGTGAAAAGGATAGTGAGATATTTAATTCATACACCAAATTTTGGCATTTGGTATCCAAAGAGGTCTTCTTTTGATCTTGTTGGCTATTCCGACTTAGATTATGCCGGAGACAAGGTTGATAGAAAGTCCACTTCGGGTACTTGTCAATTTCTTGGTAGATCTCTTGTGTCTTGGTCTTCCAAGAAACAAAACTCGGTATCCTTATCCACCGCCGAAGCGGAATACATTGCCGCTGGTTCATGTTGTGCTCAATTACTTTGGATGACCCAAACTCTTAAAGATTATGGGATTTATGTGAAACATGTTCCACTGCTGTGTGACAATGAAAGTGCTATCAAAATTGGTCATAATCCGGTACAACATTCTCGAACTAAGCATATTGAAGTTCGTCATCATTTCATTCAAGATCATGTTGCTAAGGGTGACATCAATCTTAAGCATGTTCGCACCGATAAGCAATTAGCGGATATATTCACTAAACCTCTTGATGAGAAAGTGTTTTGTAGGTTGAGAGGAGAATTGAACATCATTGATGCTTCGAACTTGGAGTAGAAACTCCATTGGCTACATGCAAGACATGAGCTTATAACTAATCCATGATGTATCTCTTATGATAACTATCTTATGTCTTGGATATATTTGCACCTTGCATGTTGTCTAACCCATGTAGGTGTTTGGTTGAATTTAATTCCATGAGATTGTGACTCACTCACATCTTGAGCAATCTCTACAAGACCAAGACTCTACACAATAGTGGTTGAAGACGAGGAAGCACAAAACCATTCAAACATATCCTTTGACAAATTCTATGTTAAGCTTCATGATTTTCATTTTTGGATGCACAAGTGCTCTTCCTTGCAAGAACTAACCCATGTAGGTAGATGAACTCAAACTCCAAGTGGTGCTCCCAACTCTTGATGAACTACATCAACCCTGAGCACCCACACAAGTTCAACTACATGAGCAAAAACCACATCACCACCCAAGGTATGTCATTCCATCTTAGAGAAGCTTTACTCCAAGACATGAGTCAAAGCAACTCAACAAGATGTGAATATATCAAGATGCTTAAACGAAAAATGGTAACCCCATTTTGAGCTTAAACGATGAGTATGACCTATGATCAAGTGTCCTCACTTGACTCCTAAGTCAATATACTCTAACATAGGTGACTATGTCACCGCCCAATTCTAGATGAAGTTCTCTTGTGTCCTTTTCTGAGTTATTGCATTTGTTCCTTGCATATTTGTTTCCTTCTCTCTCACACAAAACAAAACAAAAAAAACTTCATCTAGAAACTTTCACTCCTTTCCTGTTTGTTTTTGTTCTGCATATTTTTGCATCAAATTTCTTGCAAATCCTTCAGCTAATTCATTGCAAATCTTTGTGAGATCTTCTTGACTAGTGAGCTGAGATGACAAGTGTTTTTCTCTGTGTAAACTCGGTTTCACCGACTTGCAAATTTCGGTCCAACCGAATCTTTTCGGTACCATCGAAATGTGCAACTCGGTGCCACCGACTTTGCAATCAGAAAAACAGTTTGCCACTTGTTCTACCCTTCTCCTGATCCAGCTCCACTCAATGCATCTTGTCCTCCACAAGCATCACAATTTTATCCTCTGCTTTATGCTGAATCTCCAGGACCAAACCTATTCGACGGATTCCAGGAAAAACCTTATTGGAAATTGATGTCAAAGGGGGAGAGAGAGATCACATCAAAGCTTGTAGGAAAGAGAGATCACACCAAGGGAGAGAAAAAGTATTAAGGGGGAGAGAAAGTCTCAAGGATCCCAGATGCTTGATGTTCAAGAGGAGAGATGCCACATGTCTTTTTGGGGGAAAGACATGTTCATATGAACTCATTTGAATTAAGTTCTATTCAGCTCTGATTTTCTGTTTCCTATCTTCTCCCAATATCCCATGTAAGATTCAGGGGGAGCAAGACACCTAAGGGAAAAGAAATCAGCCAAATTCATTGCATATCTTTATTCTTGGGGACATGTTGAATCCAATGTTATCACTCTCTACATGTCATCCCAGTCTTGGCATTCTTGTGGTTTCTTTTGTTTGCTCTGGCTAGTGGACATACCTGTGTTATCTAACCTTGTTTGCAGGTTCATTCCATCCTAAGCCAACTCGAGACCACAAGGTAAGTATATGCGTCAAAATCATGAGTATGAGGAGTTCTTGCTTATGTACATACTGTTTGCAAGAAGGACTCATGAGCATGAAGGTATTTTCCTTAATAATCTTTTGTTCTGATGCATATAGCCAAGATACATGTAACACATTGCCTACTCTGTCATGATTATGCTCTCACATGCCTCTATATTTCATATTTACATGAGTGCATACATGTAGGGGGAGCCTATGCTTGCTACATGTTCTTCCAAAGCTTTACTTGCTGTTCTGTATATCTTTATCTAAAGCTTTGATGTATGTTGCCATCAATTACCAAAAAGGGGGAGATTGAAAGCACAAGTGCTCCCTAGGTGGTTTTGATAATTGATGACAACATATCTCTTGTTGGACTAACACTTCTATCTAGCATGTTTTAGATAAGTTCAACAATGAAGTGGCATGGACTAAAGGTTGTGGGAACTCCTTCAAGATGCTAAGGACAAGGGATTGGCTAAAGCTTCAAGCTCAAGACTCTTCACTTTTACATTTTAGTGATCCAAGATCACATTGAGTCCATAGGAAAAGCTAATACTATCAAGGAGGGATGAGGTGTTGCTTAATGAGCCTCTTGCTTCATGTGCTTAATGATATGCTCCAAAATCCTCAACTACTTTCCCATATCCACATATGACCTAAACTCTAAGCCAAACTCGGTACTACCGATTCTTCCTATCCGGCGCCACCGAGTTTCACTTGTCATTAGCCACTGCCAAACCCTAGCAATTTGGTTCTACCGATAAGGATCTCGGTCCCACCGAGATGGGGTTGCAAACTCTCTATTTCCCTTTCGTAACTTTTTGGTCCCACCGAAAGAGCGAATCGGTCCCACCGAGATTGCAATGTAAACTCAGTGTTTCCCCTTTGTAACTTTTTGGTCTCACCGAGTTCCACTCGGTCTCACCGAAAGAGAAAATCGGTCCCACCGAGTTTGCCTGACCAACTCTCTGGTTAGCTAATTACCAAATTCGGTCTCACCGAGTTTGTGTAATCGGTCTCACCAAGATTACGTTATGCCCAAACCCTAACCGAATCGGTCCTACCGAGTTGCATGTCAGTCCCACCGAAATTCCTAACGGTCACTAGGTTTACTATTTCGGTCAGACCGAGTTTTCTGATTCGGTCCCACCAAGATTGGTAAATTGTGTGTAAAGGTTGGATTTTGTGTGAGGGCTATATATACCCCTCCACCTCCTTCTCATTCGAAGAGAGAGCCATCAGAACACACACATCATTCCAACTCATTTGTTCTAAGAGAGAACCACCTACTCATGTGTTGAGACCAAGACATTCCATTCTTACCATATGAATCTTGATCTCTAGCCTTCCCAAGTTGCTTTCCACTCAAATCTTCTTTCCACCAAATCCAAATCCTATGAGAGAGAGTTGAGTGTTGGGGAGACTATCATTTGAAGCACAAGAGCAAGGAGTTCATTACCTACACACCATTTGTTACTTCTTGGAGAGTGGTGTCTCCTAGATTGGCTAGGTGTCACTTGGGAGCCTCCGACAAGATTGTGGAGTTGAACCAAGGAGTTTGTAAGGGCAAGGAGATCGCCTACTTCGTGAAGATCTACCGCTGGTGAGGCAAGTCCTTCGTGGGCGATGGCCATGGTGGGATAGACAAGGTTGCTTCTTCGTGGACCCTTTCTGGGTGGTTGCTTCTTTGTGGACCCTTCGTGGGTGGAGCCCTTCGTGGACTCGCGCAACCGTTGCCCTTGGGTGGAGCCCTATGTGGACTCGCGCAACCGTTACCCTTCGTGGGTTGAAGTCTCCATCAACGTGGATGTAGGATAGCACCACTTATCTGAACCATGGGAAAAACATCCATGTCTCCAATTGCGTTTGATCTCTCCAAATCCTTCCCTTTACATTTTTGCAAGTTGCATGCTTTACATTCCGCTGCTCATATACTCTTTGCATGCTTGCTTGATATGTATTGTGTGTATTGAAATTGTGCCTAAACTCCACTTGAACCGAAAAAGATTAAAAAATTGCAACTTTAGCACGAAGTGTCTAACCCCCCCTTTAGACACATCTACTTCTAGATCCTACAACCCCCTAATATAGGACTCCCTCAGTAGCCCCTGAACCAGGCTTCAATGACGATGTGTCTGGCATACAGAGTGTCTTCGGCATTGCAAGGCGGGTTCCTCCTCCGAACACTTCAAAAATAGCTGATCCATGTTAACTATATCCGGCTCTACTTAACAGTTACAACCCACTCCCACAAGGGTATAACACTTAGTTAAAAAAACATAATATGTCTTTACTGACAGCTTTACTAGCGAGACATTACGTCCAGCCTTTCCATTATTTCAAATCGTTTTTCAATTTCCGTTTCGCGTTTCAAGACGCAACCTCCAGTGACACATCTTGTTAAAATGGAGATCGTGTCCTCTTATCACGGGATTCTCATCAATATCCAACCGTGTCGTCCGCACGACCCCTTGGGAATAGGCGAGTTTTAAGGCTCGTGGGGGGGACTTTCTATATTCACGGCCTTTATAAGGAGATACAAATCCACCTTTTCACCCCACGCCTTCTTCTTCCTCAGCCCATCCGCCCTCGAGCTCCAGCGCCCAAGCTTCGATCCCTCCCGTCCCCAACAAACACTCTAGCCATGTTCGGATGTGGAACGCAGGGCAAATGGATGGCCTCCTCCGTCACGGAGGAGAACATCAAGGAGCTCTGGGAAGCGGGGTATTTAGCCAAGGAAATCGCCCATCGGCTTTCTGCCAAGAAATAGATCGTCCCTACTCCGGAGCCCCATGAGAGGGTAGTATTAATTCCTCATTTCCTTCGCAGACTAGGGTTTCCCCTCCAACCTTTCATTCGGGGCCTTATGTTCTACTACGGGCTAGATTTCCATGATCTAGCTCTGAATTCCTTCCTCAACATCTCGGCGTTCATCGTCATATGTGAAGCATTCCTCCGCATCCCTCCCCACTTCGGCCTATGGCTCAAGGTCTTCAATGTGAATCCAAAAGTGGTGGATGGTCAACACGCGGAGTGTGGTGGTGCCATGGTGAGCAAGCTTCCCACCGTCACTTGGCCGAAAGGCACCTTCATGGAGACCGTGAAGGAACGGCAACAGGGGTGGTTCTACATCACGGAACCCCGTGACTCCACGTGGCCCGCTCCTCCCGAGTTCAAGTCTGGGCCTCCACTACGGCTGACATCCTGGCTCAACAAGGGCCTAGACTAGGCGTCATCCGATCAAGTGACGACACTGCAGACGCACATCAAGAGTATGGTAGACAAGAATACCAGTCTTGCTAGCGTGATCCAAGTAATGATCTTTCGCTAGATTCTGCCCTGCCAAGGCCGGACTCAACGCATGTGGGAGTTCGGCCGGGCCGAACCCCGGACCCTGCGGCGATTCTTCGGCACGGAGCACGAAGACATGCAGAAGTTGTTGTTCAAGACCCAAAAAAGTGGCCGAAAATGACCGAAGACCTTGGCCTCGGCCGTACTCATGCGGCGTCCCCCGTAAGTTTCCACGATAACTTTACCATTTGTAAATCCAAGGGGCATACTAAGCTTTCCATCCTTCTCACATGGCTAGACAAAGAAGGTGGAGCGGATTTACTGTCGGGCTCCGCTACCCGAAGACCCAGACATCCCTCCGCTAACGACGATGTTAGTTCCAGCGCCCTATCAGGCGCCGGAAAAGAAGGCCAAGAAGAAGGGCAAGGAGGCCAAAAGTGGCCTACGTCGTAAGGGCGCTTCGAATGTAGTGTCCGAAGACACCGAGACAAACTACTCCCCTGACGAAGACGAGGAGGAGGAAGAGAGTAATTCTCCCCTTAAGGGGGGAAAGAATAAAAGGGGGGGCTTTCGCAGATCTGGAGGCGGAGGCGTCAAAGAAAGGGAAAATCTCCCTCACGGTTGACTCCGAATCGGACGCCGATGAGTGGCGCCCCAGGCCGAAGCCCCTGGCCGAATCATATGTACCCCGAAGGTATTTGTACTTATATACTTTTCTGCCTTCTGATTGTAATATATTTGTATTACATGCTGCAGTCCGGCTCACGTCCACCTCCAGCAATCCTCATCTTCGGGGAATTCGCTGGATCCAAAAGTGATGGACAGCGGGTGACCTCTGCCTGCCTCCTCCCCCAAAGCTACAGATAATGCCGAAGTGCTGTCTCAAAGGACCCTTCCAGGTCAGGGAGAGGTGCGGAAAGCCGTCGAGGTGGCGCCAGAGGGCGATACCTCTGCTGCCGGAAACACGGGGGCGCCGACTCCTATGGAGACTGGCGATGGGGACCATGCCCAATTCGGTCCCCCACTGAATACTATTCTGGAGACCTATACGGATCTGGAATCAGGAAGGCAACATCCTTCCAAAGAAGGGAGTGCGAAAATCCCACCGGCGACCTCCGTCAATCCGGAGGCGCCTGATACTCTGATGGAAGCACTTCGGAGTGCCGTCATTGTAGAAGAACATCATACCCTTATGGGCACGGTGGTTGAAAGAGTTCAGTCTGCTAAAAGCGGATTGAACAAGGCCTACACTAGCCTTCTGAGAGGCTTTGAGGTATGTAGTATATTGCTTTTTAGCTATATAAGAAAAATATCTATGTATAGATAGGAGCCCCTGAGACTCTGTTCGATGTTCACAAAGAAAGGCCGAACAGAGGATCTAAGTACTCGTACAGGAGATTAACATACATATCTGTTTGAGTCAACTGAAATGAGTGTTATAACTTTCCTCACAGCTGATGCGTCTGCAGTCGAGACCCTCAAGAGCGCATTGGCCGAGGCCAAGAAAGAGGCAGAGGAGAACGAGCCACCCGCCTAAAGCATGAGTCAATGGTGGAGGAAGTCCAGCAAGAGCTCAAGGATGCTATAAACAAATGTGAGTCCTTAGAGCGTGAAGTTTCAGATCAAAAATCCGAACTTGCTAAGGCTCTCCAAAGTGCTCAGGAGGCCCGAACTGAAGCCCAAAACGCCTGCCGGGAGATCCAGGAGGCGAGCAAATTGCAGCTAGTAAGGCCTTTAACATGCAGAGCAAATTTGTGAGGAAGAGATACATCTTACTGACCCGGATTTGGAGTTCTCTAGGAGCATTTGCGGACCTACCCCGGAGTGTTGTGGACGCTGAGCCGAAGAGGGGAGCTCAACGGAAAAGCTATTCTGGTCGCAGTATCTTGAGCCTAAGTATCCCGTGCCCTCAGCGATCAGCTGAAGCAGTTAGCCGAACTGCATAGGGTGGTTGGATTGGCCATGTGGGATTTTATAATCCGCCTGTGGCCTGCCGATCCCATGCCCAGCAGCTACTTCGGGCTCGTGAAGCGGCTGGTCAGTGCCTGCCCCCGGCTTGATGCCATGAAGCGGTCGGTCTGCATCGAAGGTGCGCGGATGGCCTTCGCCTATGTCAAGGTGCAGTGGACGAAGATGGACGCCGTCAAGCTCGCAACCGAGGGACTGTCGTAGGCAAGGAGCACCACACGCCGGAGTGGTATTTTGATGATGTCCTGGAAGGATCCCGCATTGTAGAGGGCCAGTGTTCAAAGGACAACATTTTTGAATGAATGTATCTATGTTGTCCAATCATGTATTATGAAACAAGGCTTATGTATGATATATTGCTTGCTTTATTTTGAAATATTTCCTCCTGTGCGGCTGTTTACGAAATCTGAGAGTTGGCCAGTCATCGGCTTCAGCCCCCACGTAGTTAATACAGGGGTGTTCGGAATAGCACCAGAACACACTTAACCCAACGATTTGGTCCGTGAAGCAGGTGTTAGTGCGGCGAACCAGGCAATCAGACTATATGGCTTTATCGCTTTGACTTAGCCATAGGAGTTTTATAATGGGAGTATAGGCACAGCCCCTAGTTTGTTCAATTATCCGAACTTGGGTGATGTAGTTGCCTGGTCGAGTGAAGGCAGGCCTATCGCATAATGTGGAAAAAATAGCAAGAGATTTATACTTAGTCGCCGAATAGCTTACCAGCTCTCGTCTCAATATGACAGTCAGTTTTCGGCTTTCTCTACTGAGGTGTTTGTCCGGATGAACCAGAAACACAATCGTAGTAGTTCTCCCTTTACTACCTTAGCCGAACAAACGGAACGTAAGGTAGCAACCACAAGAGCCGGGCAACCCAACTAGTGACCAAAGACATCTCTTTTGTGTGCTCGTACCGCTCATGAAACTGTAGGGGGTGGCTGATACATTTCCATGCTAGATGTGTTATTCTCAAGATGAGTGTTTATTCACTTGTTATTGCATGAGAGTACGACAAATGTATTGGGGATGCCCAGTCCCAAAATGAAAAATGAATTTACTTCATGTTGTCAAATAATAAATTCCTTGAAAAGTGTTGGTATGGAAGGCCCCCGTGGATACGGTTAGCCATGAAATGTGAAAGTATGGTGGAAAAAGGAATAAAGTTTAATTTCTATTTGGGAACCGCCTATGATATATCTAGCATGGAAAGTGTTGGGAACTCTAAGCCATTTTCGTTGGTGGGAAAAGTATGCCTCTCAAAATGTTCTTTATCTCTCAATTTTCGCTTTGAGCTCTGGCACCTCTACAAATCCCTACTTCCCTCTGCGAAGGGACTTTCTTTTTACTTTTTGCAATTTTTATTTTTTGAATTTGAGTCTCCATCTTCTCTTATAAAAGCACCAACTAGGAGGCACTATGATCGTACTTGAGCATTGGGTGTAATTAATATGCGAGTGTGTTTCATGAATGGATCAATGATTGAGCATGATGGCCTAGGGATAACTTATTTTAGCATTGATATTTTGAGAGACATGGTTGCTTGCTGATATGCATGAGTATTTAAGTTATCATGTCAAAACTAGACTATTGCCTTGAACAATATAAAAGTCCAAATGTCCATGCTATAAGGAAAAGAATATGATAAGACATGTTAGGCAGCATTCCACATCAAAAATTCGGTTTTTATCATTTACCTACTCGAGGACGAGCATGAATTAAGCTTGGGGATGATGATATGTCTCCAACGCATCTATAATTTTTGATTGTTCCATGTTGTTATATTATCAATCTTGGATGTTTTATAATCATTTTATATCAATTTTTGGTACTAACCTATTGACATAGTGCCAAGTGCCACTTGCTGTTTTTGCATGTTTTTTACATCGCATGTAATCATATCATACGGAGTCCAACTGCAGCAAAACTTTTTGTGGTTTTTTTGGACCAGAAGACAACAAATGGGCCAAAGAAGAACCTGGGGGCTACTCCGAGGGGAGCACAACCCACCAGAGCGCGCCTGGTGGGTTGTGCCCACCTCGGGTACCCCCCGGACTGCCTCTTTACTCTATAAATACGCCAATATTCCAGATACCCTAGGGGAGTCGACGAAAATCAATTCCAGCCACTGCAGAGTCCCGAACCACCAGATCCAATCTAGACACCATCACAGAGGGGTTCACCACTTCCATTGGTGCATCTCCGATGATGCGTGAGTAATTTTTTGTAGACCTTCGGTTCCGTAGTTAGTAGCTAGATGGCTTCCTCTCTCTCGTTTGATTATCAATACAATGGTCTCTTGAAGATCCATATGATGTAACTCTTTTGCGGTGTGTTTGTTGGGATCCGATGAACTTTGAGTTTATGATCAGATCTATCTCTTTTTATCCATGAAAATTATTTGAGTTACTTTAATATCTTATATGCATGATTCCTTATAGCCTCATATTTCTTCTCAAATATTTGGGTTTTGTTTGGCCAACTTGATCTATTTATCTTGCAATGGGAAGAGGTGCTTTGTAGTGGGTTCAATCTTACGGTGCTTGAACTCAGTGACAGAAGGGGAACCGACACGTATGTATCGTTGCTACTAAGGATAAGACGATGGGGTCTATTTCAATATAAATAGATCTTGTCTACATCATGTCATCATTCTTATTGCATTACTCCGTTTCTCCATGAATTTAATACACTAGATGAATGCTGGATAGCGGTTGATGTGTGGAGTACTAGTAGTAGATGCAGGCAGGAGTCGGTCTACTAATCATGGACGTGATTCCTATATAATGATCATTGCCTGGATATCGTCATGATTATTTGAAGTTCTATCAATTGCCCAACAGTAATTTGTTTACCCACCATTTGCTATTTTTCTCGAGAGAAGCCACTAGTCAAATCTATGGCCCCCAGGTCTCTTTCTCGTATTATTTGCCTTTGCGATCTATTTTCCTTTGATTTTATTTTTAGATATATTAAACCAAAATTATCAAAAATACGTTGCTGCAATTTATTTTATTTGGAGTTCGATCTATCAATCTACTACAATTTATTCACGTCTGTTTGCCAATTTCTGGCGCCGTTACCCGAAAGGGATTGACAAACCCTTTAATACGTCGGGTTGCGAGTATTTGTTATTTGTGTGTAGGTGATTTTTACGTGTTGTTTCTTGGTTCTCCTACTGGTTCTATAACCTTGGTTTCTTCATTGGGGGAAATACCTACCATCGTTGTGCTACAACATCCCTTCCTCTTTGGGGAAATACCGACATAGCTTCAAGCCGCATCAACTATCGACCATTCACTTCGAAGCAATAGGCTTGCTAGAAGTTTTGAATTCACACATCAAGGTTCAATTGCCGGTATTTCGATTAGAAACAGCATGGTGACCAAGAAATGGACGGAGATGGCGAGAAGTATCACTTGTATCAAGAATTCTTATTTGGTGATGAAATTTTCACAACATTCTTGACATAAAAGATGGTAATACTCCAAGGTAAAGAAGAACAAATGCTGGATAGCAAGGAACTCAAGGTATAACACGAAAAACGAATAAGTTTTTGTTGGAAAGATGGCAAGAAAGTAGTCGATGACAACACAAATTACCGGGGAACAAGGATATCCCCATCAGAAATTTGATTGATATCCTGGAAGAGCTCATATTGTTGATGATGATCACGACAAAATTGTCGAGAGATTTCATGAAGATGTAATCGGTTGGCGATGACATCAAGTCAAAGGAATGATGAAGCGAAAGGTTATTGGAACCACGGGTATGACACAAATTCAAAATCAAGTTTGCTGCTCAAGGTGAAATGGTATTATGGGGAAGATCGACATAATCTTAGCTCACCATCGAAAGTTGTCCTCCGGGAAGAAGGACCAGGTGGCACAGTTTAAAATTTAGCACGAGAATGATATAACCAATCAGGAAAGGAATGACTTGCAGGACTATTTAAACTCGTAAGCAACAGAAATTACTTAGGGTTATCAAACCGGAATACGGAATCAGTTCACATATCGGTGTTCTCGGTTGACAAAAACCCAGAACCCAGGAAAATTGGAATCGGTAGAAATAACTGTTGATGAAGAGCCCATAAGAAGTTATGCATTTCCATGATATTCTTGACATACTAGAGTGTAATACTCGATGGTAGATCAAAGTAAAGGCTGGATAGGTGCAATGATCTGCAGAAGACAAGTACTTCAACTTGTCTGAGAAATGGTATTTAAAAGGAGAACATGGTCGGAACCAATATTGCAAAAGGCCAGATCCCAGATATAAGCTAAACTTATACCAAGGGAATATTTGATTGAAGAGAATCTTTAATGATATGATCTACATCATGTCCATGGGCATGAACACAAAGTTCAAGGTCGACTCCGACTTCTCCAATGCATAACCTTTCATTCACTTCTCATTTTCGAAGAAGTAGTAGTGCTGAAATTTTATCTGGCAAAATGCCAGAAGAGTATGACTCGTGAAAACTTTCGAGTTCACACATATTAAGGAAGGCATAGGTTCAACCCATTGGGGTATCGTGGAACATATACCACAAGCTTCAATAGTAAATATCACCATCTCGGAAGCAGAGCATGGTTGGCCAAATCAGAGAATAGGATTTACTAATGGTATTATGTATCGGGGAAAAGAACTTCTCGAGGCTTTCGTATACGAAGGACACTGTTGGATGATAATCCAACAAAGGATCTGATGGTCCATAACGGAGCTGATGTGAGCATCGACACACAATCAGAGGAAGAAACAATGCAAGGGCATTGGATTATAGAAACAACTGACTAATTCAAAGTTCAAATGGAAAGGAATTATGATTTTAAATTCAAGGGATCAGAAGCGAACGCTCTGATTAAGGATGGATAAGTTGAATAGACTTAGGGGTATAATCGACGACAATTTAATTGGTTAAGAACCAGCTCATGTTCAAACTAACACTGTGCCAGAAGGATGAATTCTAGGATTCGACTTAGGAATGCGAGCATCCTCAACATATTGAATCAACAGACTTAAAATGATAAAGACAAGGGATGCCAATTGATTCAAGCAAGAAAAATGGGATTCCTAAGTCCGTTGGATTCAAGCAAGAAAGGGATGCTAATGATTCAAGGATTTCCAATTTTCAAAGTTTGGAAATTGTAGTGGCATTTCTCGGAATCACCAGATTTGGAGTGGCATTTATCAAATTAACCCAAAACAAAAATTACTGGGTGAGCTGCTGGGTCCCTCGTGTCAGCCGCTCGTTGTGCAATTCTCTCGTTTATTGGCTATGTTGACAATGGCATGGGACCCAGATGTCAGAAATCCATTAGGAGGAACCATTTTTTATTGGCTTGAAATAAGGAGGCACTTGCTTGTGTACTGCCATGACCTTGGTGGGTCCCTGCTGTCATCCTCTCCACGTACAATCATCTCCTGATTGTGTACGCGTCAACCTGGTAGGCCCACAAGTCAGCCTCTAAACCTGGGGCGGACAAATACAACCCATTTAAAAAAATAACATCCAATTCCATACGTTCAAAAGAAAAGTTCAACATTCAGAGCAAAGTAACAGGTCTGATCCAAATATAGAGTACTGAACTTCCACGTTGACAACCATCATAGCCAAGTTAACTATCTACTCCCACTAATACTCTAGTAGTGTACAAGTACTAACTTACTCTTAGCTGACTAGACGATGCCAGCCGCCATATGCAGTACACTCTAAACACTGGCACCGACATCCTCCGCCTCGCTTCGGACTTGCCAGAGGTGCGATATGGAGCGTTGCTCATGTGCATTGGCCCTTTCCATGTCGGCGTGGTCCACCGAAGCTTCGGCTTCTAAGCGGGAACCCCACTTGACGAGCTGGTAGTAAAATTCAGCGTCACGAACACGTGCGTGCCCGACAGCCTCCAGGGCTATTTGCCGGGCACCGGCCTCCACGTAGTCGTCCCAGTTGTGGGCGCTCTGCTCGCGACTCACAGCGTCAGTGCGCTACCGCTCCATTCCCCGCTGGCGGCGCAGATCGGCGATACGTTGCTCCTCCGCCAGGCGGTCACGCTCCAACAACTCTTCATACTCCGCATTGCCATCTAAAGACCGATAGAATGCCTCCTCCCTCCATCTGCCTTCCGGTTAAAAACCGAACACTAGTTCCGGCGGTGACCGCCTCCGGCGTCGCCTATTGCGGATGGGTGGGGGCATGGCGGACGTGGCGAGAGCGAGGATAAGTGGCGAGCGACGTCGGGCCGGTGGGGGATTATGAGGATAGGGCGAGTTGGGTGATGGTGCCACCGGAGAAGGCCGGGAAACAGTAATTATTGGCGGAAGGTAGGCGAACCAGCGTGTCGCAGGAAATGCGACGGTCATCGGAATTCAATGCATACGTAGGCATGGCTTAGCGTGCCAGCTTGCTGTGGAAAACTAGAAAAACTAAAATTATGACTGTGTTGTCCTGTCCCGTCCCATCCGTGCTGGGTCGCACATCGGCATGCCAGTCAAATGAGTGCACTCGAATGATCCAGATGAGGTACTCCATCCTTGTCAAAAATGATTCCACCACTCATCATCTACCTTGGTTGGTTAGATTTTTGAATTGAGCCCTGCAAACCGGAAAGGAGGTAGTACGTGTGTGATCCGCTATTTATTCGTGTATGATCGAGTAGGTCGGATAGTGTATGTGTAGGATTGAGTAGGTCGGATGGTGTACGTGTAGGATCGCTTTAGCTGATGAACATTTGCTGGGAGATAAGGCATTTGCGAATGTTTTTGTTGGCAGTTTCTTGAGATTCGCATGGCATTTTCTTCAGAGCAGCTTGTCTGTTTCTTCAGAGGTAGGAATTTTTATTCAAAAAACTGCCACTTCGGATCTTCCCGCAACTAAAACTGCCAGGAGCACATTAGTAGGCTAACTAGTGATCGATTTGTAACTTGTAAACACTGAGTGAACAGAAATAAGGAACTGTTAGTAACTTGTAAACACTGAGAACACAGAAATAAGGATCATGATGTGCACAACAGTAAGAGTTGATCCGTTCAAAATGTTCACACAAGACTCACAAGCCTGGCATTGTAATATGTTCACATTAGTAGCCCAAATTCAAAACCAACTAGTACGATTCACATACATAAGATGAACATGTTAATGCATCTCAATGATTCACAGATCATATAAAAATATGTAGCTCCAAAAGAAAAGATCTAGAAAAAACATTTGTTCTTCCTACTAACATGGATGCTTCTCTTGGCCAACATTTAGTACAGAGTGAAAGAGAAATTTGTTTGTGAAGTCTACAGTTCCTCTTGCAAATGTAAGTGGTTTCACCAACAGCTGGAACCATGAGAATGAACTACACATGTTGGAGGAACATCCACTGCAATATGATTTGGTCTTCTCTCGATCACACGACGAGACTATTTTCAGAATACAAACTTTAACTTAGGCAAAATGATGCCCATTATATAATCAGACAAAAGCAATGAAGCACCTAGTGTTGGCCAATAAATAGTACATTACTAGTTTTGTGCAGTCCATGAAGTGACTATCCAATCTTTGTGTGTCTATTTTCAAATGGCACTGCATGCAGTGACTATACTATTCTCTTGTGCAGTTCGACCAAAATTGTGGTCACTTTGTTTTTTTGCCAAATAGCAACGGGCAGACATCTCTGTCTGCACAAATGTCAAGCAGCTAGTAAACATATACCTCACCTTGTATTTTTGGTTTAAACACGTCTCTTCCACTTAGCATCTGTCATGTTTTGCACTGGACAATTTGATACTGCCATGTTTTGCCCTGGACAATTTCATACTGAATTGATTTGCTGGTTCAGAGCAGAAATATACCGCCTATTCTTCACCAGACCAAGGATATACATGTTCGCAGTCATGGAAGAGGTGAAATCAATAAAACTGAAATTGAGCATCCAATCATTGAATCATGTCCTGCACCTCCAATGTAGGTCCACCCTGCTAATAAATTCACATGCAAACCACTAATATTACTATCTAATGACAATACAAAAAGTGTAGCAAGCCATGTACCTTCGTAATGAAGAACTCATAGTGCCACCAATTGGATATAAAGGTTTGGAAGAAAACATGCTCCTAATGTTGAACCATTTGGACTTTTTGTGCAGTTCCACTAAAATCGAGCATCCATGTTTGCATAGATATTGAAAGTGTGATTACTATAAAAGTGGCACTGGTTGAAGCATAGACTCACAAATATAAGCATTCCAATTTCTTAATGGGAAAAGGTAGCAAGACTATTTCTAACCACCCGCTTGAAGGAATAAATAAGGCAACAACGACTGATGTCAGGAAGGCATACATAGTTTTTCTGAAAAATTGAACCATTTCTGACCTTTCCTCTTCTTTTAAGCATATTTTGTGCAGTTCAACTATAATAAAATGCCATCACCGCCTTAACAATTCAGTGACACTGTACAAAAAGAAATGACTTAATGATGTCAGGTATGTAGTTGACAGGCATTGGAGACAAACATACAGACCTCCTCTGATAACATAATGAACATTAATTTTAACAAAGGTGTGGCTAGCTTTACCGGGATAACTTGAGTGAACTCTACACCCTCTGTTCCTTAATATAAGACGTTTTCGCAGTTCAATTTAAAGTACCCAAACGTCTAGTATTTAGAAAAATATGTAGTAGTTCTCTTGAGCACATATCTGGGAAAGCTTGCCACACTTTATATATGTCCATATTCTAATGCAACACCATTCGAATAGTACAAATGTACACTAATCCAGTGGCTAGTGCAACAGCAGACACTACAAAAAAACACATCCCTGACATTTTGGGCCGAACGAATTTTTTTTCTGTCATACATATGACACTTCTTTGACGATAATTGTGACAAAACCCGGTATCATCATAGATGTTGTGGGCTCCTACTTCTATGACAAAAAATGATGACAGAAAATGGGCTTTTCGTCCTGGGTGGGCCGAAGACGCAGCTGCATGACATTCTTTGGGCCGTCCATGACGGAAAAAACCATGGTAGAAGCGAGGGGGAGGAAAATTTCAGGGAGTTCCCGGTTACGGTGGGAGGTCGGGGGCCGAGCGATGCGCATTTCTCTCGTACACGTACGCGCGTGTGTGCGAGGCATTGGCTCTAACTGAACCCGAGCGAGGCGTTGGGCTCTAACTAACCCAAGCGATTGCACTGCAGGCTACGCATTACTGAACCCGAGCAATCGATCGATGGCTGTTAACTGAACCCAATCGAGCGATTCCTTGGCTACTGCTGCTAACTGAAGCCGATCGATGGGATGAACAGTGAGCGTTGCGGGGGGGTTTGGATGAACAGTGAGCGGTGGTGTTGCCTCTGGATGAACAGGACCCCGTGGTGTGGTGGAGGGCTGGATGAACAGTAGATGGTGGAGGGGTGCCCGTGGAGGGGTGGATGAACAGGACCCCGTGGTATGGAGGGCAGGATGAACAGTTGACGGTGGAGGGGTGCCCGTGGAGGGGTCGTTGAACAGGACCCTGTGGTGTGGAGGGCTGGATGAACAGTAGACGGTGGAGGGGTGGTTGAATAGTTGCCGGTGGAGTAGCGCGCGGTGGAGGCTGGATGAACAGGAGCCCGTGGAGGTTGGAGGAGGTCGACGGTGGATGAACAGTAGCTCATGGAGGCTGGAGGGGGTCGATGGTGGAGATGAACAGTATCCCGTGGAGTCCCGTTTTGCGGTACGCCACACCCCCCCCCGATGAACAGGACCCCCATTTCTACCCTAGCACTCCAACACAAGTCCGTTTCCTCCGTTTTGCGGTACGCCACACCCCTCCCGATCAACAGGACCCCCGTTTCGACCGTAGGAGGTCCGTTTCCTCCGTTTTGCGGTACGCCACACCCCTCCCGATCAACAGGACCCCCGTTTCGACCGTAGGAGGTCCGTTTCCTCTGTTTTGTGGTACGCCACACCCCTCTCGATCAACAGGACAACCGTTTCGACCGTAGGAGGTCCGTTTCCTCCGTTGTGCGGTACGCCAGGCCTCGTTTCCATCGCCTCTTCCGTCCAAGCCCTCCCGATGAACACGACCACGCATTCCGTTCCGACCCAGCCACGTTGCCTCCCAATGAACATGACGCATTCTGTTGCCTCCCCATGAACACGACGACGATGTTGTTTCTCCGTTCCGACCCAGCCATGTACACGAGCTCTCGCCGTACGTATGTGCGAGTAGGCATTCGAGACCCCGCCCGTATGTACACATATGTGGCTCTATTTTCTTTCTTGCACCCTGGCCGCCTCTACTATGACACGTGCGCGCCTCTACATCCACCAGTATATATGTACGTACACGTTCGCGACCAGAATGACAATGCCACGTACGCTTCGACCAGGTGGGTCCCGACTGTTAGGCACTTCCTTGCCTGCGAAGATGTAGCTGGTGGGTCCCAGCAGTCAGGGGGCGAATCATTTTTTTTTGCCCAGACGCACTTCCTTGCGTGCGAAGATGTAGCTGGTGGGTCCCAGCAGTCGGGGGGCTGGTGGGTCCCAGCAGTCAGGGGGCGAATCATTTTGGTTTTTTTTGCCCAGACGCACTTCCTTTCGTGCGAAGATGTAGCTGGTGGGTCCCAGCAGTCAGGGGGCGAATCGTTTTTTTTTGCCCGGACGCACTTCCTTGCATGCGAAGGTGTAGCTGGTGGGTCCCAGCAGTCAGGGGGGAAACGTTTTTCGCGAAATACGGTGGCCTGTCCGGTGGTTCCCTGTTGTCAGGTGGAGGAATCATTATTTTCCGCGTAATAAGGAGGCACTTCCTTGCTGCCACCGTGGACCCAGCTGTCAGCCTCTCCACGTACAGTCCACGTCCGATGGAAGTCATTCCTTGATCACGTTGACCACACCGTGCCGAGAGCACCAGGGCAGTGGACGACGGTGAGGCCTAGGAAGGGGACGACATGGAGGCAGGGAAGACTCGGCCGTTGTTTCCCATGCGGAGGGGAGTATGACTGTACGAGGGTTTACTAGTTCGTCTGTCGTCGCCGGAGAATAACAGCAGGTGTGGGTGAGTAGAGGGATGGCTAGGCCAGCGATGGGAGTACGGTCGGGCGGTGAGGCCTGCGCGGCAGCACAGCTGGCCACGAGGAGGAGGGAGCAGGCATCCCGCCGGCGCTTGTTTGAGCGGCTGGAGCAGGAAGAGCAGAGATTGAAGAAGCACGACGGCCGTTGGATGGACATCCAACAGTCAGTGCTTGTGCGTCAACCTTTTTTTAGGAAAGCCTCAAATCTGTGGAAAACAGCATACAGCCCATCTGCCATTATTTCTAATAATTTACAGCCCATTTGCTAATTCTTAAGGTTTTTTTTGGAGCCCATATTCTTTTTGTTAGCATTGCAGCCCATATTGTGGCAACGGTTAAAAAATTATACAAAATTTTGCATATTTCGGTGCGGTCCGAACTGTTTTTAATCCTGAAATTTTGACTCACATTCAAACTGATGTTTAAAATAAATGTATATCAATATAAAATCCAACAAATTCTCCACACATAAAAATTAATGTAATTTAAAATCTTGAAATGAAAAAAAGATATTTGAAACTAATTGCCGGTTTGATGTGTTTCAAAAATGTACAACCTATTTCTCATTACCAATGGGCCATTTTCTCGGCCATCCGAATGAATGCTCTCCTCGTCTTGAAAGATTTGCAGCCCAACAGGCCTGACAAAGCGACTTACTTGGCAAATCACAAAAAACTAGGCTGTGGCCGTGGACCCAGCTGTCAACCTCTCCATGTATAGTACTCTTCTGATGGAAGTCGTTCCTTGACCACGTTGACCACGCCACGCGGAGAGCACCATGGCGGTGGACGACCGCGAGGCCTAGGAAGGGGATGACGCGGCAGTGGAAGCCCGCGCGGAGAGGACTACGAGGGTTCACTGGTTTGGCTGCGGTGTGAGGCTACCATCGCCGCAGGGCCTGGCCAGCGGTGGGAATAGTAGGGGGTGGTGAGGCCTCTACGACAGCACAGCCGGCCAGGGGAGGCAGGAGCATGCGGCACGACCAGCACTGCTTTGGGCGGCTGGAGCAAGAAGACCAGAGGTTGAAGAAGCACTACGGCCGTTGGATGGACATAGTACGGTCACTGGAGCTAGAATCGTTCATATTGACTAAGTTGACAAAGCCCTTCATCCCCGTCAACTTAGTAGGCCCACAAGTCACCCTCCCAGCAAGGTGGGTCCCAGCTAGCCGGGGGAGTATTCATTTTTTGTGCGTAATAAGGAGGCACTTCCTGTGGGTCCGAGCTGACAGGGGAGGGGAACGTTTTTTTCACGAAATATGATGGCCCGTCCGGTGGGTCCCAGCAGTCAGGGGGAAACGATTTTTTCCGCAAAATACTGGTGGCCCGTTCGGTGGGTCCCTGCTGTCAGGTGGAGAAATAATTATTTTCCACGTAATAAGGAGGCACTTCCTTGGGGCTGCCGTGGACCCAGCTGTCAGCCTCTGCACGTACAGTGCTCTTCCGATGGAAGTCGGTCGTTGACCACATTGACCATGCCGCGTCGAGAGCACCAGGGTGGTGGACGACGGCGAGGACTAGGAAGGGGACGACTCGGAGCCGGGAAAGACGCAGTAGTGGATGCCCACGCGAAGAGGAGTATGAGGGTTCACTGGTTCGGCTGCGGTGTGAGGCTGCTGTCGCCGCGGATTAACAGGGGGTGTGTGTGAGTAGAGGGATGGCCTGGCCAGCGGTGGGAGTAGTAGGGGGCGGTGAGGCCTCCGCGGCATCACAACCAGCCACGGGAGGCAGGAGCACGCGGCACGACCGGCACTGGTTTGGGTGGCTGGAGCAAGAAGACCAGAGGTTGAAGAAGCACTACGGCCGTTGGATGAACATCGTACGGTAACAGGAGCTAGAATCGTTCATATTGACTAAGTTGACAAAGCCCTCCGTCCCCGTCAACTTGGTAGGCCCACAAGTCAGCCTCCCACTATGCTGGGTTCTAGCTGGTAGGGGGAATATTCATTTTTTGTGTGTAATAAGGAGGCACTTCCTTGCGTGCGAAGATAGCTAGTGGGTCCGACATGTTAGCGGGGGGCACTTTATTTCGCGAAATACAGAGGCCCTTCCGGTGGGTCCGAGATGTCAGGTGGAGGAATCATTATTTTGCGCGTAATAAGGAGGCATTTCCTTGTGTGCGGCCGTGGACCCAGCTATCAGCCTCTCCATGCATAGTCTACTTCTGATGGTGTCGTTCGTTGACCACACCGCGCCGAGCGCATCCAAGGTGGTGGACGACGGCGAGGCCCCGGACAACAACGAGCCAGAGATGGGAAGACGCGGGAGTAGAGTCGCAGACGGAGAGGTGTACAAGGGTTAAGTGGTTCTAGTGCGGTGTGGTTCGGCAGTCGGTGGAGAAGAACAGGAGGTGTGGAGGGGTGGAGGGATGGCCTGGCCAACGGTGGAGTAGCGCTTCATAGCGAAGTGTGCTAAGCAGAGCTGCTAGCAGCAGGAGGCGGGAGGTGGTCTCGGTGGCGCTGGAGGAAGAAGACGAGAGATTAAAGATGGATGCCTGTCGTTGGATTTAAATCCAATGGCTAACATGTCAGAATCATCTCTTGACTAAATTGACAACGACTTGCATTGGCTTCGACCTATTGGCCCACATTTCAGCCTCCCAAAATGTGGCACGTATTCAACCCATTTTTTCAGAATTACAGTCTTTTTTTTGCGCGGTAGAATTTACAGTAAATTTGATCTTTTTTTTAATTACAGCCATTAGCTGGGCTGGGTGAACAAATAATGTAGCGTCCATGCGGCGCATTTATTTTATGTCCTAAAAAATTACAGGCCATTTGCACTTTCTTGAAATACACGATTTTGCTGGGCTGATTCTAATTATAATGTTGGGTTGGGCCAGCAATGTTATCAAAAAAATAAAAAGGGCCTGAGCATTTTGTTATAAATATATTTAAATAATAAGTGATATTATTACATTCGTCCTTAAATCTTACCAAGCTTTTGTACACAATCATTAGGATTTTCGTGCCAAAACAATCCAGGATTTTATTTGTTAAGAAATTATTTTTATAAGTTAATAAGATGTGGGATATTGTTTTCTTACATATGTAAGTATCTGTTAAATATATGATGACAATAAAAATAATATATAATAACATATGAAATATTTTTTTTTAGAAAAACAGGGAGCATCTCCCCGGTTCCATTGCTGAGAACGAAACCACAACATATTCTGATACAGTAGCTCAAAGAGCAGTTCGAAAGCAAAGGTAGAAAAGCTACAAACTAGGGGGGGTGGATGAACAAGTTCTCTGAATAACATAAATCACCCGAGCGGTGCCAAAGGCAGAGCGGATAGAGCACTCAAATGACACAAGGAGGGTCCAGCGAAGCCTTCATGGTCTTCAGCCGAGGGGCTGTGTCAGCCTGCGGCGACCAGTAAGCAAGCGGAGAGACCGGGCTGGAAGGCGTAGCATGGTGGATGTCCCTCTTTTTCGGCGCCAGGTGCCCATCATCTTCATCAGAGATCTTGAGATGAGCCCACGGGTCCAGCCCCAGAGCAGGTCGAGCCTTGTTCAGCCACAAGTGATCGCCAATGGTTTCTGGAGGGATCTTGTTAGGGTTTCCACGAAGCTCATCAACTTCTCCTTGTCCGATCCGGAGGAGAGAATCGCCCAGTTCCTCACCATGTTCCTGATCAACCTCAAGACCTGCGGAATGGAAATCCAGGAGGTGTTACTGAAAATCATAGCATTTCTATATTTCCAGAGGCACCAAAGGACAGCTGAGCTAACAGTGTTTAAAACTGAGCACTTTTTGGTAGCAATCCAGAATCTGGCGAAAGATTCGAAGGATGAGCCAATCTGACTAGAGAAATATTCCTCAATGTGGGCCCAGAGATGTTTAGCAACTATACATTCAAAAAATAGGTGAGAACAAGACTCTTGTTCCAAGCAGTAAACACAATCAAGGGGTTTGATGATGTGTCTCTTCCTAAGGTTATCCCTAGTCATCAATTTGTTTTTGGAGAGAAGCCAGAGAAATACATGAATTTTAGGGGGAACTCTCAATTTCCAGACAGCAGGGATAAACACGGGTTGAACCCCTCTAAAGTTGATAACATGATAGAGGGAGCTGGAGGAATACTTCCCCTTATTATCCAGCTGCCAAATCAGGGCATCCGGCTCGGCAATAAAGGTAATGCTTTTGTTAAAGAGAGTTTTAGGCATTGACCGTCCCAAACTTCATTGACACTTTTGTTAAGCTCATTGCGGACAGAGTAAATAGGCCAAAATTGGACTGCTAGGGGGGATGTGCCAAACCAACTATCTTCCCAGAACCTGGTTCTGCTCCCATCCCCTATGTTCCATCTGTAGCCAAATTTCACAGCATGCATAATAGATTTTAATCCTTTCCAGAATCTCGAGGTCTTAGGGTTGGAGGAAGAGACAAAAATATTAGGTTTATTTCCTAGGTATTTATGGGCAATAAGAAGCTTCCAGGGTTTCAGGTCTTCCTCATAGAATCTTTTAATCCAAGACCCTAGAAGACATATGTTAATTTCTTGTAGGTTAGGTATGCCTAGGCCTCCAAAATCTTTTTTCATAGAGACTAGGGCCCAATTGGCAAGGTGTATCTTCCTATTTCCCTCAATATCATTCCACAAGCAATGAGACATCTGAGAATTGATGAGGTTCACTGCCCATTTAGGGAACTTGAAGAAGGAGAGGAGATACACTGGAATGCTAGCCAAACAAGCTTGTATGAGGATCAATCTACCTCTGTAAGAGAGAAGTTTGCCCCTCCACCCAGCAATCATTTTAATGATTTTATCCAGAAGGGGTTGGATATCCTCTCTCCTCAGTTTATCATAGTGGAGAGGTATACCTAGGTACTTAATGGGGAAGTTACGTTTATTACAGACTCGAATAGAGAGGAAGTCAACTAACTCCTGATCATCCATGTTGATAGGGATGAGTTCACTTTTAGAGTAGTTGATTCTCATGACTGAGACTTGTTCAAACCAGGTTAGAATAGTTTTCAGATTGCTAGCATGTGTGGAGTCATTGTCTAAGAAAAGGATGGTATCATCTACATATTGAAGGAAGATGATGCCACCAGGGCAGACCTCAGGACAGAGCCCTGCAATCAGACTATGATCAGCAGCTTTGCTCAACATTTTAGTAAGAACGTCCACTACTAAATTAAACAAAAGCGGGGAGATGGGGTCACCTTGCCTAAGGCCTTTACCAGCAAGGAAAAAATTACTTTCACAGTTATTTAACTTGACCCCAACAGACCCCCCATGAGTAAGTTGCTGGATCCAACTCTCCTCTATGAAAGGCTTGGAAAAGATCTAAGAGATCATTTTTCACCAAGTCCCAAAAATGCTGGTAAAACAAGAAGGGAATCACATCAGTACCAGGAGCGCCATCAGGATAAGAGCTAAAAATGGCTTCCTTCACCTCTGTCTCTGAAAAAGGGGCTTCTGGCAGCTCATTTTCAGGAGGAGAGACTTTTTCAGAAGCAGAGAAAAAATTGTTTTGTAGAGAGAACCCAGAAGGGTTTTCTTTCTTAAACAGGTCTTTGTAGAAGTCACTAGCCACTTTCAGCATCTCATCTACCTCAGTAACAGGGCCATTAGGGCCATCACGGGAGTTAATGAGGGTTTTCCTCCTCCTCTGGTTAGCTACTGCATGGAAGTAAGCAGTATTTCTATCACTTCCAACATATCTAGCAAAATTGTGGGTTTTCCTTCTGACAGGGCAATTCTCAACTTTATGGGTAATCATTTTGTAGATAAAACAACTCTTGGGCTTGACCCATTTATCCAAATGATGCCCTGGTTCCCCACAGTTGTAGCAGATCACCTCAGAGTATGCCATAAGGCCCGAAGCAGGGGCAGGAGCAGTTTTCTTGATGTCCTATCTCTTCTTTTGCGAATTCTTGCCTTGAGATTTCCCACTGATCTGAGAGTCAGAACCACCAGCAGATTAATCTTGGGCAATTACAGGAGCCTGCCCAGATTGTGCCCCCATTTGGGGCGGAGGTGGGCCGTACCACTGCCCAACCGGCGCTCCCCCATTGTGATAGGGGAAATTCATCTGAGTTCCTGGTTCCTGCTCATCCTCCAGCCACATGTTGTCTCTCAGGAAGCAGAAATAACCACCAGACAGCTCAATTGAAGCAAATTGCAAGCCTAATTTCAATCTTCTGCAGGTTTGGGGGAGAGGTAAGGTAGGGGATCCACCTGCTCCGACTCCGGTGGCGTGCTGGTGGGCAGGAGTCCAGTCAAGCATTCCCATCTCGCAGCACGGCGTGGATCTCCTGAATTCACTTCTCCTTTCGCCCATCGAACAAACGCAATCGGCGGCTCACTGGGGTGGGGCATCCTATGCTTCTCCGAGAAATCTCCTTCGAAGTAGATCCGCAGGGCTAG
The DNA here is from genome assembly GCF_056163025.1 of Triticum urartu. NCBI lineage: Eukaryota > Viridiplantae > Streptophyta > Magnoliopsida > Poales > Poaceae > Triticum > Triticum urartu. The sequence continues at coordinate 369,100,603 of NC_141878.1, forward strand.
ATTCAGCAGCTCCCAATCCACATGATCCTTGCACATCCGAGCATACCTGTGCGAGTGAGAGAACGGATTCGGTCCCTCCTCGGCTTCCTCCCTCGCAGCTTCCTCCTCTGCTTCCCTCCATTCGCGCGTGCACTAGGTCCAGGAGAGAGCGTCGTCGCGAATCCGTATCGCCCGCTCCCTTCCATCTCCTCCCTCGAGTCTCCCGCAGCACCGCCGGCGCGACGGAGTCGAGCGACTGGAGCATCCACGGGAAGGCTTTGTAGACATGTGGGAGATGCATCTTGTACATCTACCTGTCTTCCAGCCATTCCCCTGTGGATATGGCCGGCGACTCCATGGGGAGCGCGAGCGGACTTGCTGAGGGGGGCAGGCGCACCCGGAGTCAGGAGGCGGGGTGGCGGCGAGATCTATTTGCCAATTACTCCCTCATTTTCGGTTTATACGGCTCAATTCAAAAATCTCACCAACCAAGGTAGATGATGAATGGTGGAATACTTTTTGTAGTTTGCAAAAGCACCTAATTAATGCACTTGTTTTCCTCAAAAAATTATGTTTATCAATGCATAAATTTTTTTTGACTGGAAACTGTGAGGCAACAGCCCCACAGCACTTTATTAAAACCCAACCACCAAGCATAACAAAAGGTTCTGTAAAGGAAATCTAACGAAAGGATGAGAGGCCTACTTACCTACTGAGCTATTTACAACCTATACACAAATATATACATGGATACATACAACCAATTAAGGCAAAGAATTAACCCAAGCTAACAGCAGAGGTCTAATAGTAGACTTGAATCTGTGAGAGTGCAGGGTAGCATCATGAATGAAATTTCTCTTCCAAGCAGCAATAGATGGCCTTTCATGTCTGAATATTCTGCCATTTCGGAGGAGCCAAATATTCCAAGCTGCTAGATAAACAACCTCCCTGAAGAAAGGTTTGCCAAAGCTTTTCCTTGCAGCAAATAAACATTGGGCTGGTGTTAAACCAGCTAACCATTGGATGCCCAAGTAGTTCCATACTCTTGTGCTGAATTGGCATGTAAAGAAGAGATGATCTCTATCTTCATGGGCATGGGCGAAGCATAACGAGCAGGTGTTATCATCCTGAGTGGATCTCCAGTGCCTTCTCACTAGCATGTCTCTTGTATTGAGTCGATCATTTAGCATCAACCATGCAAAAACCTTTATCTTCATTGTCGCCTTACTTTCCCAAATCCACTTGGTTGGAGTATCTGTGGCCATATGAGAATGCATTACAATGTAATAACTCTTTGCAGAGAAAACACCTTTACCAGGTGTCCATGACCAGTAATCTGGTATCTGTACATCAGCATGAAGGTCAAAAAGGCCAGACTGGACAACATTCAGTTCATCCATTGCTTCTAGCGACAAGGGCAGATGAAAAAGATCAGCCATATTAGGAGTGCTGAGAACCTCACGTACCGACACCTTGTCATCAATGACAAAAGAGAATAGTCTCTGAAATCTCTCTCTGAGGGGAGTAGATGAGCCGAGGAACACCCAAGCATCATACTGTAGGATTGAAAGTATGTCTAGAGGGGGTGATTAGACTACTTGACCAAATAAAACTTAACCTTTTCCCAATTTTAGTTCTTGGCAGATTTTAGCTAATTTAGGACAAGTCAAGCAATCATAACATAATTCAAGCAAGCATGCAAAGAGTTTATAGGAAGCGGAAAGTAAAGCATGCAACTTGCGAGAATGTAAAGGGAAGGGTTTGGAGAATTCAAACGCTATTGGAGACACGGATGTTTTTCCCGTGGTTCGGATAGGTGGTGCTATCCTACATCCACGTTGATGGAGACTTCAACCCACGAAGGGTAACGGTTGCGCGAGTCCACACAGGGCTCCACCCAAGGGCAACGGTTGCGCGAGTCCACACAGGGCTCCACCCACGAAGGGTCCACGAAGAAGCAACCACCCACAAAGGGTCCACGAAGAAGCAACCTTGTCTATCCCACCATGGCCATCGGCCACACAGGACTTGCCTCACTAGCGGTAGATCTTCACGAAGTAGGCGATCTCCATGCCCTTACAAACTCCTTGGTTCAACTCCACAATCTTGTCAGAGGCTCCCAAGTGACACCTAGCCAATCTAGGAGACACCACTCTCCAAGAAGTAACAAATGGTGTGTAGGTAATGAACTCCTTGCTCTTGTGCTTCAAATGATAGTCTCCCCAACACTCAACTCTCTCTCATAGGATTTGGATTTGGTGGAAAGAAGATTTGAGTGGAAAGCAACTTGGGAAGGCTAGAGATCAAGATTCATATGGTAGGAATGGAATGTCTTGGTCTCAACACATGAGTAGGTGGTTCTCTCTCAGAACATATGAGTTGGAATGATGTGTGTGTTCTGATGGCTCTCTCTCGGAATGAGAAAGAGGTGGAGGGGTATATATAGCCTCCACACAAAATTCAACCGTTACATACAATTTACCAATCTCGGTGGGACCGAATCAGAAAACTCGGTCTGACCAAAATAGTAAACCTAGTGACCGTTAGGAATTTCGGTGGGACTGACATGCAACTCGGTAGGACCGATTCAGTTAGGGTTTGGGCATAACGTAATCTCGGTGAGACCGATTACACAAACTCGGTGAGACCGAATTTGGTAATTAGCTAACCAGAGAGTTGGTCAGGCAAACTCGGTGGGACCGATTTGCTCTTTCGGTGAGACCGAGTGGAACTCGGTGAGATCGAAAAGTTACAAAGGGGAAACACTGAGTTTACATTGCAATCTCGGTGGGACCGATTCGCTCTTTCGGTAAGACCGAAAAGTTACGAAAGGGAAACAGAGAGTTTGCAACCCCATCTCGGTGAGCCCGAGATCCTTATCGATAGAACCGAATTGCTAGGGTTTGGCAGTGGCTAATGACAAGTGAAACTCGGTGGCGCCGGATAGGAAGAATCGGTAGGACCGAGTTTGGCTTAGGGTTTAGGTCATATGTGGATATGGGAAAGTAGTTGAGGGTTTTGGAGCATATCACTAAGCACATGAAGCAAGAGGCTCATTAAGCAACACCTCATCCCTCCTTAATAGTATTGGCTTTTCCTAAAGACTCAATGTGATCTTGGATCACTAAAATATAAAATGAAGAGTCTTGAGCTTTTGAGCTTGAGCCAATCCTTTGTCCTTAGCATTTTGAGGGTTCCACTTTCACATCCATGTCATGCCAATCATTGAGCTTTCCTGAAATAATCATCTTGGAATAGCATTAGCTCAATGAGCTATATGTTGTTATGAATTACCAAAACCACCTAGGGATAGTTGCACTTTCACATACCAAAAAAGAACAGAGTCCCCCTTGTTGATGAATACCTTTGAGTGGAATCTGAAAACATCATTGAGCTTAAGTATATCTCTCCACCAGTAAGAACCACATAAAACTGTGCCATGAGGAACAACACCATCATAATAAGTGTTCCAGATGAGAGTAACCCATGGCATATCTGCTTTGTTATAAAACTTGGATAGGTGCTTGGACAAAAGAGCTCTATTTTGGATGCTGAGATTGATTATCCCCATGCCACCTTTATCTTTGGGTCTGCACACAAGGGGCCAAGCTGCAAGTGATTGCCTAGGAGTATCAGAATTTCCTCTCCATAAGCATTTCCTCATAATCCTTTCAAGTTGCTTTATAATGCCAGCTGGCAAACTTAAACTGCAAAGAAAGTAAATAGGCAAAGAAGACAGTACTGACTGGAGGAGTTGTAACCGAGCACCCTGATTGAGAAGACTTGAACTAGCAGATAACCTTCTTTCAACCCTATCAACCACAGGAAACAAGTCTTGGATTGTGGGTTTAGTTGTTCCCACAGGAAGCCCCAGATAAGTAAAGGGGAGGGTTCCAACTTGGCAGCCGAAAACAGCAGCCAACCGGGCAGTTTCTGCATCATCCACATTAATAGGCAAAATGCAAGATTTATGGAAGTTTACTCGAAGACCTATGGAGGCATGAAAGTCTTGAAGCATCTCCTTGAGAGCTAAAAGCTGCGAATCCACCGCAGGTACAATGAGAAGAGTGTCATCAGCATATTGCACTATAGGGAAATCTGGATCATGTGATTCAATAGGTAGGGAGAGAACACCAGATCTCAGCATATGATTGACCAGGGTTTGCAACAGGTCGGCTGCAAGAACAAACAAAAGGGGTGACAGTGGATCACCTTGCCGTACTCCCCTTTTACAGGTAAATTGCTTTCCGGGCACCCCGTTTAAAATGACAGAGGAAGTACCCGAGGATAGTAGCTCTCTTATCCAACCAATCCATTTACTATCAAATCCTTTGTGATGCAAAAGTCGGAGAATTAGATCATGCTCAATAGTATCGAAGGCTTTGGCGAAGTCCAACTTGAGAATCAAAATGGGTTTCTTGGATTTGTGGCACTGATGGATATATTCTAAAGTCCAAGCAATACAATCCTGTATAGATCTACACTTAAGGAACCCATATTTATTTTTGTGAATGCACTTTAGGATCACCCCCTGTAATCTGTTGGCCAACAGCTTCGTCAAAAACTTTAGGCAAGTGTTGGTCAAGGAAATAGGTCTGAAATCATTAGGACTTTCAGGTGAAAGTTTTTTTGGAATTAGGGTGATTAAAGACCCATTGATGCTGCTAATAGTGATCTTGCCATCATAGAAATCCTAAAATAACTGCAAGAAATCATCCTTAATGATGTGCCAGCAACGTTTGACAAACAAACCAGTAAAACCATCAGGGCCAGGTGCCCTATCAGTAGGCAGAGACTTTAGCACTTCATTTATTTCCTCTTCAGAAAAAGGAGCAGATAAGCTATCCAGATTATCCACTCGTTCAATCAGTGAGGCTAAGTCAAACTTCATATCAATCTCCTCAGAAACACCCATTCTGTCCTTGAATGTACCCCATAACATGCCAGCCATCTGCTGGTGGTCAGAGACAACAGTACCATCTTCATTCTGCAGAGAGGAAATTGAGTTTCTCCGAAAACGTTCAGTTGCCATTGCTTGGTTAAACTTAGAGTTTTCTTCCCCAACTTTTATAAACCGAATGGTACACCTCTGTTTCTAGTATAAAAACTGTAGATGGAGAATTTCCTCAATATGAAGTTTTACTATTTTCTTGAAATTAAATTCAAGTCTCGTTAAAGGCCTTAACTCCTCAAGATCATCAAAAAAGATTACCACCTTGTTACACACTTCAATGGCTTTCTTGAGTTTAGAGAGGCTGATGTACCAGTGTTTAAGAGCATTCCGAAGCCTTTTGAACTTTTCTGTCAAACGAGTTGCAGAATTTGTTCTCTTGGTTGGGGCACTCCATGATTGTTCCACACAGTGAAAGAAACCTGGCAGATCCACCCAATAGTTTTCAAACCGAAAAATCTTGGACTTGGGGATAGTTGTTGCAATGGAGACAACACAAGGTACATGATCCAAGGCTGTTCTTGCTAAAGGAAAGACCATTGTGTTAGGATAATCATTAATCCAAGTGGAGGAAGTAAAAAACCAGTCCAATTGCTCCAGCAACGGGTTTTCTTGCATGTTAGACCATGTGTATGATCTTCCTTTTAAAGGTAACTCAAGAAGACCAAGGTGACCGATGACTTCATTGAAGAGGAAGATATCATTTATGTCTCCTCCTGGCAAGTTTCTATTCTCAGGAGATCTAATGAAATTAAAATCTCCCACAAGAAGCCATTTATCATCAGGAGGAATATCCAGATCATACAACCATTGAACAAAATTATCTCTAGGCTGTCCTTGACAAGGCCCATAAACATTAACCAAGGTCCATCGACTTGCATTATGGGAAGAAGTGAATGATACTATAATACCAAATGGCTTAATATCCACTAATGTGCCAGTGAACATGTTGGTACACCACAGCACAAGAATTCCACCAGAGGCACCAGAAGAGGGTGAATAAACAAAATTATCAAACCTTCGCGGGCAAAACTTTCTAATCGCACGTTGATCAAAGAAATCACATTTAGTTTCTTGTAGACAGATGATAGAGCACTGGCTTTCTTCAATTTTCGCCCTAACACTTCTCTGCCTATCTTCAGAATTTAAACCTCTCACATTCTAACAGAGAACCTTCCAATCTCTAGTTTGGTGTGCATTCATGAGGAGACCATAAAAGGAGACAAAGATAATACTTCACTGCATAACAGTGAAACAAAAGGCCATAGATAAAACCATCCACACAAACCAGAGTGCAGACCACAGTGCAGACGGCAAACAAGAGAAAGACAAGGTTCAGATAACTGGCATGACAAGGGACATGCCTCCCTGTAAAACAAATAAGAGTCTCAATCATCATGGGAAACTGCAGGCATGGGGGCAGTGTCAGAAGAAGCCATAAGCTTCTCCGCAGTCAGCTTCTTAGCCGGGACACCAAGAGCTGCTCCAATCATCTGCAGTGTGGCAATTGGGGTTGGAGGAGGGGCCTGGTCTTGAGGTGCATTATCATCTAACTTGGCCTGCGAAGCTGGAGTAGAGTCAGTCTTTAGCTTCTTGGCTCTGGGCCTCCTGAGAGGCTTGGGCTTAGGAGACATCGGAGATATGGGTTTGAAACCCTGGGACTTGGCAGCACTCCTGGTCACCCTTCTGTCAGAAAAATCAGAAGCAGCCTGAACAACTGAAGGTCTACTCTTTCTGGCACGAGCTTTTCTGATTGGTTGCACTGTAGAGGAGAAAGTGCAAGCCAATGTGTCTGCTTGACTTTCCTGAGCAGATGCTTGAGCAGATGCTTGAGAGAAGGGCACACTGTCCTCTGACACCTGTGCAACAGTCTTGGTGCATGGGCTCTCCAAGAAAAGTTTCCTAGCCGTGCGCTGAGGCTGGTCAGGAGGTGGGAAGCAGAAAAATAGCATTGTCTCAAAAGCCATTGTCCAAGATCTCTTATACTGGGGCAAACCAGGTGGAGGCCTGGCCTTAGGGATCTTGGCAGCCAGAAAAGTAGGCATGAGTGATTCGAAAGACCTCCGCCAGATGAAATCGGGCGGCAGAGCCGGTCCCATGACAATTCTCACAAGCCCAACATGTAGAGGGGGTGCCTGAACCACAACTGGGTTATATGGGACTATTGCAAGATTGTTGTGGCCCGGATCCTGCACATCTGCAGGCACAACAACATTGTCAGGGTTTTCCAGAAGATGGTGCTGCTCCTGTTGGACATGAATGTGCTACTGTTCTGGTTGGTCATGATGAAACTGCTCTTGTTGAATTCCTTCCATGGCATGATCCTGAACCAGTATAGGGCCATGTACAACATTATTTGGCTCATCGACAAGGGGAACAGGCTCCAATGGGCCCAAAGCATCTGACTCATTTGAACCCATGGAAGGGTTTAAAACCATGGAATTAGCCTCTTGGACTTGTGGCTGTACTTGTTGAACCTCCTCCTCGTTGTTGTCCTGCCCCCAGCCATGCAGATCCTGCGGATTGGGCTGTGGTGGCTCCTCTGGTTCAGCTGGTTGTGGGATATCATTCCACCCAAGAGCAGGGTAGGGTGGCAAAACCCAAAAGTTCTCAGGTGGGTGCAACTCCCCTGGCATTGGGTGTGGGTTTCCATCAACCGGCATTACATCCTCATCAGGCAGCAATTGCTCAGCGAAGTCATCCGTGAGGATAGAGACTGAGGCAGTCCATGAGATCACTGCTCCACCGATATTCGCAAACTGACGAAAAACAACATCCCGTGGGACTAACTGATTATCAGGGAAAGAAGCATAAACGAGGGCTCTGACAAGCCTATCATCTTGATGATTCCAATAATTAAACTGACCAAACGTGCCCACTACCTCAGCTAAGTTGACTTCATTACGGTAATCCAAAGGCACTCCAACAAACATAAGCCAGCCCGTTCTATGCCCTTGCAAAGCACGGAAACCCTCTCCATGATCATGTCTGATAAATCTGAGAAACAACTCATTGCCATGCTGATCTAATCCAAGTGGCCAAGGGGGTGTGAAATTAAAGCAGCGCAGATGACAGGATCCTGCATCTCATACAGCCCTACCCCCTGAAACCAAGTTTGTGCAGATCGTACCAGAAGCTCAAGTTGGTTGGTGATGAAGGCATGGACCTGCTGCCGACGGATAGCGACATCCTCAGGTGGTGGCGGTGGGTCAACAACGCCGACCATGAAGGACTCATGGCGCCGGGGAGGAGCCTGAGCCGGCGTGTAGAAAGTCCGCGGGACACGAAAAGGCCCACCATCGACAATGTCATGACCTGCCGGAAGGAAGTGGCGGGGGTCAAGCTCGTAGACTGCCATGGATGGAGGTGGCGCTGGAGCTAGGATCGGTGACGGACTTAGCGCTGGGCTACACGGCGGCGATGGAGATGGTGGTTTTGTTGGGGAAGCGGAGGAGGCTGGCGTTTTTGGTGGGGATATGTCAGAGGTGGTAGAGGGGACGGTGGAGCTCGAAGCGTCAAGATACCTGCTGAAGGCGCGAGGTTCGATGGTAGGCGCTCTGGTTTTGGGAACCCAAAGTTTAATATTTGGAGGAGACCGGGTGCAGTCTTTCTTAACGTGACCGGACCGGAAACAGTTACGGCATCTAACCAAATTGGTGCAATGTTCCATAACATGTCCCATGCCAAGGCATTTTGAACAATCCCAAAATCTAGCAGCCATCTCTTCCACAACAAGATCAAGTCCTTGTAAATCACGCACTATCTCAACTGGTGATTTAGGCGGAGAGTCCTCAGACATTACTAACTCATGTGTTCGGATCAAAGAATATTGTTCTTGGTCAGAATCATCATCCGAAATCTCCAAAGGGTGCTGGGCCGTTCCTAACATACTGGGCTGCAGGCATGACATAGGCCCAACATGACTTGCATGGGAAAAGACCAAACCATGTGACGTACCTGATCCCGAAAACTCCGATAGAAGATCACGGGGAGATATTGATCCAAACGTGACATCCGGAGATAGCAAACTCCTCGTCGGTGAGGTGGCCAGAGTTGGCGCCGGAGGTGTTATGGAATCCATCCGAGGGACATCAGCACACTCTTGAGGATCAATGGAATAACCAGCATCTAGAGTAACAACTTTAATTTCCTCGGCAGTGGCCGGATAACGATAACCTTTGCAGGCATCATAGTTCAGAAAGGTGGCAAAACGTAGGGATTTCTTAACAGCATGCTTAGATGAACGCAAAGAGGATTTGGCTGGTGCATGTTTCATGGCCTCCAGTCCAAGACGTGCTCGGCGCTTGGAGGGACTAACTAGAGTCCATTTCTCCTTGCATTCAACTTGCCAAAGACGGAACTCTTTCTCCCAATCTGGGCCACCATGGCCCCAAAGATGAAAATAACATTTGAATTGAGGGCAGACAAAAGATCGTTGATGCAAGATGAAAAACCCCACTTCTTTGCAAGAAACATTAAAGGCAAAAACCTGATCACGCAGACAAGATACCTTGAGGGAGGAACAATATCCTCCAATCGCAGATTCCAGAGCCAAAGACACGTTCTCCTCATCTAGCCGAAAGTTGTGGCATGCAAAAGACACCACCATGATGAAGTGGCCAGATCTATCCGAGGGATGCACTGTGCGATAGAGGGAGTGCCAGATCGCCTTTGCCATGTCAATCCCAGGGGAGAAATCCAACCCCAGGGAGATGGCCGCATGAACATCCATGGAGATGCCCACCAGGAGAAAGAGGAGACTGCGCCGGACGTGATGGCCGGATCCAAAAAGCAAAACCCACGTGGGGAGATTATCAATGCATAAATTGCAATGCATGCATGCATAAAGTACATGCATTGGTCAATTTTCTCTTAATACTTGCATGCAATGATTTAATGCACCTTGGAATCTGAACATGTGATGGAAAACAACCAAATTGAGCCTTATAAAATTGAAAAACTAAAATTTTGAGATAAGCCCTATAAACCGAAAAGGAGGGAGTATGTGAACTAAAAAGTCAACATATAAAATAATTTAAATATATATAATATAGTTAGAAGGGAAACATAAGTTGGACCTGGCGTTCCTATTCTTATATAGAAAAATAGAACATACCTCTGCGTTTTCTTCAAAAAAATACATAAATTGGGCTGCCAAAAATAAAACCTCGGATGGGAGGTCCATAGGCCGGTCGATACATGACGGCCCTAAGAAAATACTAACATGCCTATGGACCTCCCATCGAGGTCGTGGGCTGCGCATGTTAAAAATGAAAGCCTAGACGGGGCAGCCCAAAACCACGTCCAACACTTGCCAAAACATCGTCCCTCATTTTCTCTGTGTTTCGCACACTCGTCATTGTGTGGGCATTTTGACTGTGCATCATATGAAGATGTGCTATGCATGAATGTTGATCAGCAAGATGTTAACTGGCTGGTGGTTCCATTTTCGACCATGAATAAAACTTTCAACATGATGTTAACCCTGTTTGAAAAGGCCGTGTTAATATAAATGCTCTGCCTCTGAAAGTTGCAGTTTCTTATCTGAAACTGAACTTGCAGTTTCTAATCTGAAACTGAAACTTGCAGTTTCTTCTCTGAGAATCACATTGTCTGCACTTTTATACTCCTATGAAACTACATTTTTAAGTGCTAAAAATAGATCTCTAGAATTCATAAAATACTTCATATGCTCAATACTGCAAATCTGAAATTCAAAAGACATTCATATCTGAAAGTACTCTCAAAATACACAATTCACAACCTGCAAATACTGACAACCCTAAGATCCTCCTGACAATTCACAACCTGCCCGACTATTGGGCTGGGGGGGGGCAGCCCCCTCCTAGTCCTCGGTGGCAGACAGCCGCCCCGTGAGACGATGTGAACGGCGAGGGAGACGATGGCAGGGAAGCGTCATCGGGCCAACTGCTTTTCTCCTCTTGCAGTTGGGTTCGGTCGACGAAGACTCCACCGGCTCGCTCTGGTAGGACACCCTCACAAACGGCACCCTGTAGATGCTCGATCCTTCAATCTCTGGTGGATGCTCCATCTGGGATCGATACTCCCACCACCGCTCCCTCACGATCGGATTCAGTGAGTCTGTTTGCTCCATGGCCCAAAGGAGCAGCTCTATGTACTCCGGCGCGACTCCCTCCGGGAGTATCGCCTTTTCGCTCTGTTGCAGATATTTGGCCATGGATGTCGCCGTCGCCGCTAGTTGGTCCTTGTTGTCAAACCAAGACTGTATCTCCAACATCCTAGCTAGCTTCACAGGGTCGCCGTCTGCGATCCTCACGTATCGGTTGTACTCCTCCATCGATCTACTTCTCCACAGCACCTTCACTCGCCGGCGGTGGTTTTTGAATGTTAGAGGAGAGGAGCAGCGCTGGTTTTGGATTAGAACGGGAGAGGAGCGACGCTGGTTTTGGACTGGAACAGGAGAGGAGGGGCGGTGGTTTTGAAATGGAAGAGGAGAGGAGCGGCGCTGCATTTAGATTGGAACAGGAGAGGAGCGGTGGTGGTTTAAGAGGAGAAGAGCGGAAGAGCGGCGCTGGTCTTGGAAGTATTTTTTTGTTGTTTGGCATATTTTGGGTCAAAGTCTGACCACGTACTGTATTTGACAAGCAAAATGTGAATGCATGTCACCAAAAATTGTACCGTTTGGTTCGTATCTGAATGTACTTTCAAATTATACTCCCTCCATTTTTTATACAAGGCCACAAACTCATATTACAGGTACCAAGGTAAAAATCAATGTTATGTTTAAGTCAATGTTGCTAGCTAGCTTGTCACCTTGATTGTCTTGTTAATTAATATGGTTTTTCTCTCCCAAGCACAACAAGCCAACCCTCTTACTCCTCATTGGTTGATTAATGTTGGGAATGCAAGCTAACCTTCTCACTCCCGCATGCACACAAGGGATATTAATGTCCTCCGGTGCTAGTACGAGGCAAACGCCATCAATTTTGCCTCGATTAATGTAAGTGGCCTTGTATAGTTGCAAATTGTAATTTTGATAGTGGCCTTGTATACAACGTATAACATATATTTTATGTGCGAAAATCATGGTCAATTATGACCCAGAATAAAAGGGAGACTAGTTAATGTGGGGTCGCTTTCTTAATTGAAGGGTAAATTGATTTTTATTTTGATCCAGTCAGAGCACGCCGGCCCTCTCGTCCAATCCTAAATCGCTGCCGCACGCTCCTCTCCCTCTTCTCCATTGAAAAACCACCTCCTCTCCTCTCCATCATCTCCATTCCAAAACCACCATCTTGCCTCCCCCTCTTCTCTATTGCAAGACCACCGTGTCTCCTCCGTTTTCTAGACGCTTTGCTCCATGGCGCGGGCGCAATCCATGGATACAAAATTAGTATACTATATACTATTTAAAAGTTGAGGGCGGGGCTTTTCCTGCACGGTAGGCGGCTGGGCAGTTCCGCCTAGTCGGTTCGACAGACACACGAGAAGA